>NC_139347.1:17999522-18404522 GCF_055883805.1 Amblyomma maculatum | reverse complement strand
TAGTATCATTCCAACTACTACTCCTTGAAGAGCTTCCTTCTTTTTTTTTTTTTTCTTTCATTTTTGCCGCGACGCAACAGACATTGATTGTGGGTATAACTCATTGAGCCCATCGAATTTTTCGTTGCTGTCGGAGTGGTGCATGGTTGCTGCATGGTTGTTGACCTTTTTGATGCGAAGGCCTTTGCCAAACATCCTCCCACTCGTTCATTCGCGGATGGGAGGTCATGTCCGAAAACGAAGTATTGCTTGGCAAATTTCCTGGCGCTATAACGCCAGTGGTTGAGTCAATTGTGCACACGCTGACTCTTGGCGTAGCTGAAGCTTACTCGCCCACGAGTGCATTTCCGGTGCTTCGTAAAGGCCACGGTATCGCTCGGTGGAGTTAGGCGTAACTGTAGGAAACACGAGAGGGAAATGTCATCTATGTTGTAATGAGGAAATCCAGATACCCAGTCTCAAATTTGATCGCTTAATGGCATACGCTCTCTCTCTCTCTCTCTCTCTCAGCGGGCACAACATGTCAGGATACGCTTAAAGAGACGGTTTGGCTAGTAGGTTTTGTTTCGGGAATGTCTGTTATGGAGAACTTAGTCAGGGTGTAAACAGGCTAATGATACACTAAAGGGATGGAAAATCCACCAAATTGTAGAACATCGGATGTTCAAAAAAAAAAAAAAAAAAAAAGGCTTCCAGGAAAATTGTTGCTCGCCTGAAAGCATCTGTCAAGTGTTCAGTGTTGATGCAATCATTTTAATTATTGACGCCGAACATTACTGTATAACATAAAAGCGTTTCTATAACTCACAGACAAAGCAGTCCCAAACAGCCTGTTCAAGCATTTCTTGGACCTCCCACTTGGCTTGCCCTGTTTCTGGGGCTGACATTGTTCGTGAGTTTATTTCGTAATCATTTGCATAAAGGCACGCTATGCGAGAGCGCTCTTGCAATGAATGCTAAATGCCAGCTTGGCTAGGACATTGTCCTCGAACTAAACGCTCCCGTTTTTGATGGCATGACTATACGCTAGACATGACATAAAAAAATTGAGGCAGCGTACGCTTTTGCCGCTGTTTTTAAAACTCAATGCGGAGCGTCATTGCGGCCGACGCGGTCGCACATCGAAGCAGTGGCGCACGTGCAGAGCAACTTAATTGGAGGTGGTGCACGCTTTTCATGGCCGGTCACTTCATTTTGATGCGTGGCTGGGTCGGATGCTTTGGCGCCCCGAAGAGGACGACCGCCTGCTCCCGTGATGGTGGCAGTGCGACGAAGTTGCACGCACGGACCCCGTTATACGCAACTGGCTGTCGCAAGAAAGAGATATATATGGTGCATGCTGATGCTTATAGGAACGTGCTGGATGATTTGTGGCCGCTACCCCGCGGCAGCATAGGCCGAATTAACGAACGTGAGAGGAGCGTGAAACAAACGCGGACGACGCGAAACGCCTGGATCAATTACCGTAATATACCCGGTCTTCGTCCACCCTCGCGCCACCTGAAGTTCATAGAAACTTTGGGGTGGGCCATGAAAAGAAATGGAGAAAATTAAAAAAAAAAAAAGTTTTTTTTTGTTTGTTTGCATCTGGGGGGGGGGGGGGTGGGGGGGGGGGGGGGGCGTAGCTTCACATGAAATACACTCACCTTTAATGATGGGATGTTATCTCGCTCACAACTCTCATACATTTTTTTTTTTTTTTTTTTTACAGCCTGCGAAATCCATTGTTGGGTCACTTGAGGGCAGGTCTAGAAATACACAGTTCGAAGGCGTGACTGCGATCAGCTTGTGCCCAAGGGCGAACGTAGTCCAAAACAGAGGAAAACGTCGACCGAAAAGAAGAATAGAGAAAAAAGAATAACCAACCGGGTAAAGGCAAAGGAAGAAAGGTATATGAATGACAATCTAGTAAAGTGGCAAGCGCCTTGAGGCGTTTTGCAATGTGAATGCAGAAAAAAAAAAAAAAGGAAAAGCGGAAAACAAAACTAGCGAACAAAAAGGCGAATGAGCAAACGCCGACAAAGATATGTGAACAAAACAGTTTCTTTCTGTCTCCCCTTTTTCTTTTTTGCGGAAGCGACATTTGACGGATAGGGGAGATGACTTTCGCAAATTGTGAGGGACGCAGTTTACATTTTTTAGTGGCGGATGATGAATCGATGTTTTTGACATAATAGATATTTTGCCTGAAGTGGTGGTTGGTAGAGGACTGGGAAGATGATCGACGACTCGGGATGTTATACGGTACATTCACTGCTTACTTTGGCTACGTGACGATTCTTAGCACCCGAGGATGCAAGATCAGAGCTTGGCCGCATTTCCATGCAGCCGAAATGCAGTAGACGTCCGAATGCTCTGCGATATTGGCGGAGATAGGACTGTCCACTGCGTTTGCTCTTTATCTTCTCGTTCCTTCGCTCCCTTATTCACCCCTTCGCTGACCGAGAGATTTACTGTGCCCCTATCCAAAACCTGCTTGCCATGATGTCATCAGGCTTTTGTTTGTAAACATAAAGGACCAGGCCGGTGGGTCGTTAATGCGAGTCACGCGTGTTGTTATACATTTAGTTCCACCGTGCTTGATGCGCTCATGCGATGGGCGTAGATTTATTTTCGTTCGGCCCTTCACCTGCACGGACGGTGGTGAAGCAGCCACGGCACCGTATAACAGGAGCTGCGAGCCTTATTATTTTTCAACGGCCGCGCATGCTCCGCAGTTATTGAATGTACGGAGGAAAGGGGCTGCTCCCGCTCTTCGCTCTTCACCAGTTCGAGTGAACAGGGTCGATACAACAACCGTTCAAGGTGTTCCTCTTGCCTCATGATGAGCAGATGTAGCCGAGAGAAATTTTGGTATAAATAATACGCGTAAAAGCAACGCGAGCGTTCTTGGAAGCGCGTCTACGCAGTTTGAGAGAGAGAGAAAGGGGGGGGGGGGGGGGGAGGGCTTAACTCCGTTGCTGTCTCCTTCTTTTTTTGTTTTTTCACCTCCGCGGCATTCTAGGGAGCGCAGTTTCTCAGCCGTTCCCCTTTCTCCCTTGCCTCTCCCTCTTTTTTTTTAATTTTTTTTATATATATTGTTTTGTGGGCGCCGTGTGTCTCCTCGGCAGGTCGCCCGTCCGTGCCTCCTGTGAAAAGGAGCTCCAGAGCGGCAGCTCTTTGCTCCCATTCGTTCGCCACCACTTCTCGGGAAGAGGCTGCTCTTGCAAAAGGGATTCGGAAGCGAATAAAGGCAGACGGGAGGAGAACGAGCGGGAAAACAGCGGAGGGGACAAGGGAGCCACCTTTCTCGTTCTTGTACACAGCCTATCAGCGAGTACTGGGAAGGTTGAAAAAGGGAGTTTGGCATGTGAGAGAGCGAGACAGAGGTGATGCGGTATTAAAAGAGGTACGAGGCGACTTACCGGGAAGAAAAGGTGCGGCGTGTCTGGGAAGCTAAAACGGAGCTTTCGTTTCTTCGAAATGCCTCGAAGAGATATGGCGCGATGAAGATGGTCATTTTCGGAGATTTCTTTCTACTTGTTACCTGCTCTTTCCACGAGCAGCTAAATACCTCTAAAAGGGGTCCGCACGAAAACACAATGGAAAAAAGCCACGTCTTGTGTTTTGTTTTTTCCTCAGTGAAGTGATGCGGACAGTCATTCATTTCTGTTCCAACTGCGTTACAAGAAGAGGCCGTTGGCCTCGGATTTGTTCCTCTCGATGCTTTCCACAGAAACGTGCGCAAGCTAATTTGTTACTGGTCTCTAAGAACATGTTGCGCTGGCTTCGGCGAAGGGGACTTCGTTCATTTGATTTGCGGCGGTGTGTGGTTGGATGAGGGTAAATATACGCTGCATCTATATGTGGCGTGTGCTCGCGCAGGCGCTGGGAGGCTTTGGTTTCTGCTCTTGTAAATGATAGCAGCACTCTTCATACATATGCTTTTTGAGGCTTTACTGTGTTTATATAGGACACGTTTAATATAACACTACATTTTTTTTACCTCTTCTATTCTTCAGTAGACTAAGTGGAATGATGGGCTGCGCGGCTTATTTGACGACAGCCTTAGAATAGAATTCGCTTTTATTTTGCGCAATGAACTGTAACGTAGAGAGCGGAGACCGACACTTAAATTATTGGGCTGCTTGCCCAATAATGTCTCGAGCAATGAGCACTGAAATTGTCGTGTTTGATAAAGTATTGTGTTAGTGTACATGAGGAATTATTGATGAGTACAGAGAGAGGGGTGAAGAGCTCAATTATATCAGCTGCGTCCATGCGGGCAGTATGTATGTGTGTGTCCGGCGATGTAACAAAAAAACAAAACAAAAGACTGCTGTTGCATTCCAGTTTGACAGTGGCATTTCCTCCACAGCAGCTGGATCAACGCGCACTTGTTTCGCTTCGAAGGCGCATTCGGTAGATCAGCGTCCCGTTACAATTAGGGGCAGGTGCGATGCTTCTCGCTACATCATTCCTCTGCCGTTCGTACATTGACGTTTACCGGCTCTGAATATGTTTTTCCTGGCGCACAGCGACGTGGAATCAGTTCTAGCTGGCCGCACCTCGCGGCGGAAACCACTGTTCCAGACAGAGGTAAATGCAGTTTCATTCGCTTTAAAGCCGGTAATGTTATGCGCTGAATTAAATTTGCTCGTGGGAAACCTTGAAACTTCTAGAAGGTGCAAAGTATTCAACTGGAATCAACGGGTTTTAGTCGGAACCAATTGGCAACGCTCTTAAACCAGTTAGACTGCAGTTGCAAGTTTACAGCTTCTTCGGTTAGGCTGCAAAGCAAAAGCGCATATGTTCACGATGTGTGACGACACTGCGCGAGACGTCTTCGAAGTGCATTTTAAACGACACTACTACGACGGTATATATGAAAGATCTAAAATAGCTTCAACAAAGGTCTGCCCGGCACTTTTCCATACGGCACTGCTGAAACATTCACCTTCATTTAGATTGGTACTGGAGCGCCTGCCCTGCCGATTCGACTCCCAACCTTCACGCCTTCTCCACGTGTTTTATTTTTTCCTGCTAGCCGCCGCGTATAAAATTTCCGAGAAAAAAAAAAAAAATTCTCGGAATGCCAGCAGCTGTCACTAAGCGCGGGCATTTTAGTCTGATTTAGCAGTTGAGTGCTTCCGAACCTCACGCACATTCAGCGGCGCTACTTAATAAAGAAACTATACGTGAAACTACATAAAAAAAAAATAATAAAAAAAAAACGATGCGTCGGCCGGGAATCGAACCCGGGCCACCCGCGTGGCAGGCGAGTATTCTACCACTGAACCACCGACGCGCTTGCTGTGGTCAGCCCGTCAGCCACAGTGGATACACGACTATTTCATTGTACAGTGTTGTGGTAAAGTTTTAATCATGCAGTACAGAGACTATTGCTGTAAGTAAAAGCTCTACTGTCCGACCTTCTCAGGCGTTGAAGGTGTGTAAGGGCATGAATGAAATTAAACAAATGCGCAGAGCTTACGTGTGCGAAAATGCAAGTGGTTCATACGAAGAAAAAAAAAAAGAAGCTTGGTCCAAGTTTTGTCTGATCGCACCGACGAGTGTTGAAGTTGCAGCTCCCATACTAGTACATCAATATATATCCACAATGACGAGGACAGCCACATATTTTTTTTATGGTTTTTTGTGCTGTTCAAATATTCTAGAGACCGTATTGACACTGATGAACGTTCTGCGTTACCGCACCTGTGCGTGTAGAGCTGGGCCAACGCCCATGTAAGCTTTTCTTTCGTGTTTGCTCGGGCAGCGGCGTCGTGCAGTGTGGCGCGGAAGGAGAGTTATGGTGGTCTTGGTGAGAGGAGCTGGTTTCGTGGTGGCTGGCCTTTCGTCTGCGCGTTCGCGTGCGTGCCCCCATATGGGAGGAAACCGGTGCGCGCGCATAGATTTGCCTGCCGTGTGCCACAGTCGTTTGCTGTCCGCAAAGAGACATGGCTAGCCTCGATATGGCCTTGCCCCATATGTGTTTTACGCGTCCATAGCGAGTTGGGTCGGGAGGCCTGGCGAAATATATTTCCGCTCATCTTTCCTTCGCGTTTTAGCAAAGAGTAGACTGTTGAACGTGTTGCATCCTGGCATATTCTTTGTTAACAGTTTCCGTCCTACGTACCGTGTCAAACTACCACCACCTTGTCCTTGACTTTGATATAATGGCTTCATCGCGTAAGTTATACGCAGGGTTCTAGCGTGTATGACTAACTGGCAGGATTATTCATCATTTTACCGGAATTCGCTCGTAACATATTTCGTTTGGCAGTGGTAGTACATGATTATTTAATAAATAATAAAAAGAGACAGAAAAATGTTTTTCCCAGCACTGTCATGTCATTGAGCACGGAGGCACCTGAGCTGCTGCGGAAATAAGTGTTCCCTTTTTTTAGCGTGTTGAATCAACTAACCCGCAACAGCACCCTCGGGAAATAAAGGGCCAGACAGCGATCGAGGGGGCTGTATTAAAATTGATAATTTACAGGGAGAAATGACAGTAAATGGTATAATAAAAAATAATATGCAACACGTACATCACCATGATGCCCACCCGCCACCCTCCGCTTCGTTAGATCCTGTTTTATGAGCAGTGACTAAAGGTAGCAGCTTTCAACAACTATGGGGCGCGTGGTCTCTCATCGCACTGTGATGACCCAAGCATGCGCGTGCTTAAAAATCCCCTCTTGCAAAGCATGGCATAATCGTACGTGTTTGTCCCGCAAATGTTGTTATATGGTTGTACCAGACCACCAATTAAGTGCGTGGGATGCTCGAGGCCACGCGTGATTCTATTTCTAGCCCACTTTCGTCCGCGGTCAACAATTATGTCAAAGGGAAAATCTCAAAAGAAGCCAACAATATATGAAATCTAGGCTTCTCGAAAAGAGACATTCAAATAATATGGCCACCGGCCCACTCCCGGCTGCAGGGAAATGAAGGGGTTCACGAGCTCGCCCGAGGCCTAACTTTTCGGGTGGGCCCGGGCGCATACCATGATAACGAAAGCGGCCGGGACTCGCTACTTAGATATAAAGACATAACGCAACACTATAGACCAAGTCGAGTGGTATATACCCACCGGTCAACAGAACATCAAGATAATATTTGGAAACTCCCCGTATAACTCGTGCTATGGTCTTTCCAGTTTTGATGTATGGATGCGAGAGTTGGACTGTGAAAAAGGCTGACCGCCGAAGAATTGACGCGTTTGAATTGTGGTGCTGGCGAAAACTCTTGAGAGTTCCTTGGACTGCCAGAAGATCAAATCAGTCAATATTGTCGACCATAAACCCTGACTGCTCATTGGAGGGTCAAATTCTAAAGTTAAAGCACAGCTACTTTGATCATCTGATGAGAAGAGAGGAGTCGCTGGAGAAAGATTTGATGTTGGGAAAGGTTGAGGGTCGCCGGAGAAGGGGTAGGCAGCGAACGCGATGGTTAGATGGCATCCTCGAGGCACTGCAGATGAAGTTACGTGATGTTAGGAAGATAGTGAGAGACCGGAAAGCGTGGCGTGACATGGTCAATAGGGTCACGAAGAGTCGGACACGACTGAACGACTGAACTGAACTGAACTGAACTGAACAGACAAGAACGTATCACAACCCCTTGCATGGGAGCATGGTGGTACCCAATACAACATAGAGACATTCAAACGTTGCAGAAAACACAGAAGAAATGGGTCACATGATCTCGACATGCCCAAACATAACGAAAACGCATCAGGAAAAAGGAACAGAGGCCCTGATTGCCCAGCTCGGACCCGACAACACAGCTTGTTTTCATCCAACTGGCTGAAGACGGCGTCCGAACCCAATTTCTCCGATCCGCCGTTTAAGCGGATGGGTATCCCCATCCTAATATTTTGGAAAATAATGCTATTTCAATCGTCCCCCTTGTCGTGGAACGTGCTGTCTCGTCGACGGAGTGTACCAGATGATTGATGGAACTGGTATTTCCAGGCCGGACTCTCTGCAAGATTTCTGATTAATCCGAATTCAGAAAAAAAAAAAAAAAAGCAACATTTACTAGCTCAGATTCGCGTTTCATTAATTTTGTGTATATATTTATTTTAAACCAGAAAACCCCCTTATATTCGCAGGGCATTTGAGGGCAGTTTAGTGAGAACTCATATTTCGCCTGACCGCATTTTCTTCGCATCATATCTTTTTCCCGGGCATCCTCGTTTTTCTTTCAATTTTTTTGGCTCTATTGTTCGTTCTTCTATACGTGCCGGCTGGCTTTGTGTGTAGATCACTGAAAATCGCGGAAATGATTTATCGTTCTCGCTGACGACGTAGCGACTGAAAAACTTTGCCTGCACATTGCTGGACATATATACATGCACACAACCTGTTTATGACTTAGAAACGACGAAGCTCGCTTGCGACACCACGCTTCTGCTTTTTTTCATGTACCCGAGTTGTGTATAAGAATGTGCATTTTGTCTTTTTCTTTCGATATATGCGATTTCACTGGTTGTTCCCGCTTTCTCTCGTGACGATGGTAGAGAAGCGCTACTATTGTTTCCACCACCACCGTGCACGCTCGCGCGTGAAAGCTCTAGGCACACCGAGCGAAGGCATGTTATTCGTATATAATAATCCTGGCTCCCACAGCGAGAGGCTTCAGCAAAGGTTCGGCGTTAGTAAAAATAGAAGCAATAATTAAGGGCTCCGGGTGGCCAAGCCATATATATTAGGTGAGCCGCTCGACAGTGTTTGCTTTCTTTCGTTTCACGTCGTCGCTTCGCTTTTCGTTTTGAGCAAGGTGCTGCAGCTGCAGGAAAGAAGATGCCCACCGGAATGAAGTGCTTCTCCGCAGGCCGAGCTAGCTTTTATGGCCGCGTGGCACTGAATTATGCAGGAGCGCCGATAGCGCGCTGCTGTCATCAGCTTGCCTCCATCGCCGTGAAGTTGTGTATACTATATGCGTGTATACGTACACACACACATACCTTCCGTGGGAAGCTGCTGACGTGCGTGTCTCTTTATTTGGTTTGCATCTTATAAATTACGCTGCATACTTGCTCTCGCGCTGAAAGGTCGCGAGCGTGATCGCGCTTTGCCGGCACAAACTGGCGCTTTGTTAGCCTTCGAGCGTCGTCTCTTTCGCGAGGAATTCTGAAAGAAAGCAGAAAGGAAACAGATTTTGGAAGTGCTCGCTGTATCGCAGAATTATGTTGGCTTTAATAAAAGAGCTAATAGCTGTAGTTGTGTAGTGGTTGGCTGCCGAGTGGCGTATCGACTACAAGATCAAATGGTGCCAGTGGGCATTGTTATGCGAGAATGTTTTTCTTTTCACGGCTGGATTAGGTGAATAATTTACATGCACTACACTATATATAATAAATAGCAATGTGATCTAATTGGCTCGTGCAGGGAGATGGATGAAACTTTCTTGTAAATAAATTCAGAGAGCACTGTGGAATCTACACTGCAGAAATGCTGAGCCTAAGCGTTGCTGGTGGACACGGTGCATCGCATTTACTCTCATTATCATTATCAACGAAATGCACCGTCAGTATCATTGCTAAAGTTATCATTGTCATTATCACTAATTGAAGCTCATTGTCATCGCTATCATCATCCTCGCGGTAGACAAGGAGAATTATGATGCGCGTTTCACGATCCCGGGCGTGGCGCAGTTGGTTAAATCGCTCGCGGCTCAGGGAATGCGAGGGATGGTGGTTCGATTCGCGGTGGAGACAGGATTTGTTTGTTTTATCTTCCTCACGCTATACAGAGAGAATTAGGATGTGTGTTCCACGGTCCCGGGTGTGTCGCAGTTGGTTCAAGCGCTTGGTGCTCAATAGGCACTGATTATTAATCTCAAAAAGACTGTTGTCATGACGATAACACGCAAGAAGAATCCCTTAACATTAGCTTATAACATTAACAACAACTATTTATCTGTTGTTTCTAGCTACAAGTAGCAATAATCACACCAGATCTTATGTGGAATGAACATGTAAAGCATATTTACAATAAAGCAATGAAGGAATTTGGTTTTTTAGGGCGTATAGCAGGGAACGCTTCGCCTGAAGTAAAATTTTAGCGTACAAAACGTTTATCCGACCCGCCCTAGAGTTCGTCGCGATTGTGATTCACACACACACAAACTAATATTACTAAGCTTGAGCAAGGGCAAAGAAAGTCCACTAGGTTCATTTTTAATTCCTACAGCTGGCGCACGTTCCCGTCATCCCTTCCACAGAAGCTGCAGAACTTGGAATTCTTGCATTCAGGCGTTACCGGGATAGCCTGAAATTTTTTTGCTACTAATAATCTGTTAGGAATATATAAAAAAAAATGTATACGTTCTACCTGCTAACAGTCGCTCCACGCGCTCGTATCACACCAGGAAAGTTATGGATTACTCGTGTCGGGATTACGCGACAAATGCATTTAATCTTTTTTTTTCCCCGCGCCCGACTTGCGAATTTGGAAGGCATTGCCCACCGACATTAGCTGTTGATTGCCCAATTGCTTCGTCATTCCTCCGCGCACTCGCGCATATACCATATGTGACATACGTGCCTCTCTCCGTCAAATGACATTCACGATGTAAATATTCTCATGTGTTTTTGTTCCGATTTATCCTTCAGTGTCTAGTGGAGCACTGCACGGGCCTGAGTCTGCGGCCCGCGAGCCCGGCCGGGGCCCGTTGAATTATCGCCCGGCTTGCAAAGCTCGGACTGAAGCCCGGGTCCGGCAAACTTGAGATAAACAGCTCGCCTTGAGCAAAAAGACGCCCAGCTACACACAATAAAAGAACTGGCCGACAAAGAAGCTCAAATTGCAGTAACGCCTGAAGTTTTTTTTTTTTTTCTTTTTTTTTTCTTTTTCCAAGAACAAAGGAAGTGATGAGATGTATTCGCCTGGTCGGCTTTTTGAACAGTGATCATGTAGACACCCAAGAGACGACATAGAGGAACTCAAGTTCCAGGAAGCGCGTGGAAAGGATTGTATGCACACGTAATGAACTACTTCGTAATCCTTCCTGATCTCGTCAGTCATTTTTCGCGGCTCGCGATGTATAAACGCTGAAGCGCGCTCGCGGCGAGTGGAATGACGTTTTTTTAATGAACACAATTTCACGGATTGAATTCATGGCAGATCTGCAGGGTAGTTTTTCTATAGAGATGAGCACATGAAAGGGATTGCATGAACACGTAACGAACTACTTTGAATAATAATATCTTTCTTTCTTTCTTTTTACAGCGCGCAGCATGGCTTTATTTCATCTTTCTCGCTGCTATAAGACGAAAGTGTAAATCATGAATCAAAAGCCGGACATAAACCCTCTATCTGCAGGCGCAAGCGCGACTCGGGCCCCCAACCTCAGCACCGGCCCGGCCCGCGAGCCGGCCCGGGCCCGTGCATTGCTCTAGTTTTTTTTTTTTTTTTTTTTTTTTTTTTTTTTTTTTTTTTTTGCTGTTCTTGTTTGTCTTAATTGTCCCCTCCTGCCTGAGGCTTGATAACACGGCTGGCAGTACATGCAAAATAAATTAAGCAAAATAATTTAAAATTTGCGTTATAAAAGAATGCGTACAAAGCTCCCTGCATGTTTTTTAAGAGGACATATGCAGTGCTACAAGTTGTTCACCGCGCTGCTCGCTGTCCGCAGTTGTGATTCCAAGGTAACAACGATGTGCATCAAATGGCTGTTCCAGTCCATTGTCTGCGAAGTACGGCCCCGTAAAATCGCGTTTCCATTTATCCATTCTTTTGTAGACGGTTTAATAGGGCTGGCTACCGTATGCGCGCGTTGCACCATCGCACCTGTCAGTTGCAGAGTATTGTTCGCCTCCCTATTCGCCCAGAACAGAGACATAAACGGGGTGCTTAAAGGGTTACGCTGCCAAAACCGAACAAAATGTGCATTGAGTAGTGCACAGTAATCACAATCACTTACGATACTTCATGGTTCTCTTTGGAATACAAACATGGAACTATTGCTTATGACTGTGATGATAGATGGGGAATTCAGTAGATCTTGGAGCAAGGAGTTCCATTCCCGAAATGCACAAAAAAAAAAAAGAAAAGAAGAAAAAAAGAATAGCGGAATGTGTCTACGTGCAATCTGTATTCCTCCAGGTGTTTATTTTGTTTGTGCCTGGTAGCTCTCATTCTATGACGAGACAGGTACTTGCTGCTGTCAATTTTGAGTGAATTATTGAAGAGCTGACGAAAAAGCTTAAAACATAGGAACTTTGACCGCTTGCTCACTGTGGGTAATGGAGCCATTGTCAGGAGTTCTGAAGGCGAAGCGTACCGATCGTATTTGTTTAAAATAAATCTGACTGTTTTGCGCTGAATGCTTTCCAACTTAGTTATACTTGTCTTAGTATATGGAAACCAACATGGTATGCCATAATCGAGCATCGGTTGGACTAGTGACCTATAGGCTAGAAGCTTTGTGTCAGGTGAGGAGGCTTTTAACGTCTGTTTCAAGGAATAGACTGCAAACAGTGCATGCTTTACTGGTATCATACGAGACATGTTTCTCCCATTTCAGGTAATTGAAAGAGAGCTGTTTATTATTATTTTTTTCTAGTTGTAGACATATAGACTGTTTTGCTGGCGTTGATGGCCATCTGCCATGTCTCGCACCAAGCTGATATCTGCGCAAGTACATTGTGCAGAGCCTGTTGATCCTCGTGGCTGTTGATTTCCTTATAAATGATGCGGTAACCTAAGATGTGTCGACATTATGTTCGAGATCATTAATAAAAAGTAAGAGGAGAATTCGAGCCAGAACTGTATCTGAAGACAGCAGTGTTAAGTCAGACACGTTAAACCCTACATACCATGCCATACCTTTAACCAGTTCGTTATAAGGTTCGTACCAAGAAACCTAATCAATTTATGCAGAAGCTTATAATGTGAGACGCGATCAAATGCCAGATAAATCGCACAACAGAGCTCGCAAATCATCCCCCCTCCTTCCCTTTTTCCCATTTGTCAGTCTTGTGATCGTGGGGGCTCGTTGAAAAAAAAAAAAATGTTTTGTTTCCGTTCCGACTTATCCCATTACTCGCGACATCGCAGAATTACCCTGCTGGCCTCGCCTGTCACAGCCAGTCGTGGTCACCGTTCCAGGGGCGGGCAGTCTGTCAAAATTTTTCATGGAAACATATATATATAGTCTCGTAAGTTAGGGGTAAGAATGTGACCGAGAAATTCAACGAAAGGTCAAGGCGAATAACCGGCAAAGTTAGCGGGAATTAAAAAGGAAGGCCGGGTGACAAATTGTGCCGCCGCTGAGCTCTCGTGTAACAGCAGCGACGATTGGAGGCCAAGCTGACGGGCCGGAGTCGCTGTTCTTGTTTTTTCTCCTTCTTTGGCGCGTTTTCTTTGGCGCGGTTTCTTTGGCGCGTTTTCTCGTGGGCCACTGTCCCGGACAGAAAAAGCAATTTTACGCTCCTCACCTTTGTGGCCTCCGAGGTCATATCACTGCTGACTACGAGCAATGTCACCGACAGTGGCGGGGCTATATGTAGCTGCTGCTGTTCTTGATGATGCTGCTGCCCTCCGGTGACACTTCGTTCTCTCATCTTTGGACAAGTGGCGGAGGAGCGTCTGTTTTCATCTTGCTCTCGTTCTCTCCCACATGAGCGTTGTGCGTCGTTTCCTTTTTTGAAGAAACGAGCAGGTGTTGCTGGCGCGTCTTTAATCATCGCATCCTCTAGTCGCATTGTGCTCTGTGGGCATTGCTTGTTCTCTCTTCCGACACTTCATTTCGTTTCCGTTTCCGCTTGTTTTGATGTACCTCCTTTCCCTGGCGTCGGATTTTTCGCGGGGATCGATGGGCTTTTTGTTTTTGCTCTTTTCATTTTTCGGGCGTGCATGGCGGTTAGTTCTGTGTTTATACGGTGCCTTTCCTGCAGTATGTCGTGTAAGCGTGTTTGAAATTTTTTGAACGGTGAGGTAAATGAGGACGTATGTACAGCGCTGTAAATTGTGGAAAGGTTTATCTTGTTTGCTGACGCCAATGAAAATCTGTGCTAGGGCATCGGCTCGATAAATAAACAAAAATAATTTCGCAAACAATAATAATAATTATTGCCATGATGTGAATAGTGTGGTGGCAGCGTGCTGGGAGGAAGAAGGGGAAGTAGAAGTACGGAGACTGACGAATTTAAGGAGCGTAACGTGTTCGTTGGTACTTGGAGTCTATCTGGCTCGGGGTTTTGGTTTCTAGTGGCCATCCCCGGGCTCCAATCATAGAATCATCTGGAGCGGACCTCCACGCGTCCGCATCGTGCCCATAATCGCGTCTCCGCAGCCTACATCTCGGCACCGCGGATCCGGTGAGTAGGAACCCTTTCGCTTGTTCTCCGAGCGCGGATATACCGATCTCGGTCCCTTTTTCAATAATAATAATAATAATAATAATAATAATAATAATAATAATAATAATAATAATAATAATAATAATAATAATAATAATAATAATAATAATAATAATAATAATAATCACAGTGTTAAGTCGACTTAAGCCCGCTGCTGGATATTGTAGATACCCTTGTTCTGAGCCGACCGTGCCCGCTGAACGGACTCAAATTTGCCATGCCCGTTAAACATTTCTCCTTTGCGCTAATATACTCTTTATTGCTTTTATTTTAAACGAGTGCCACCAGGTTCTTGCATACGCGTAACCTAAGTAGTAACGTTAGCCATGATTTCATTTCGGTGAATCCTTAAAGCCCCGCAGGCATGTTTTTAGAAAAAGACAACAGAAAGAATGAGGGGGGGGGGGGGGGGGGGGGGGGTCAGAGGTGCGACTACCTCGTGGTTGGAAAGCTTGCCCATCCTTTATATAAACATGGTTTCCCACATAACTGACACCTGTCTAAGCCGCAGGAAAGCTCTATCGTTCACGTGGTGGTCTTTTTGTTATATTTGCGTAGACAACGAATGTGTGAGGACTGGGGAGTCTCAGCATCGTCCGATGTGCCGCGGAGGACCTCTGTGTGGTGTCACTGCCGGTCTCGCGGCAGAGCGCGCTCTCCTTCGCGACCGGCCGTGGTTGAGTTAGGTTGAGTATGAAATGCGCGCCGCGTCTCGGGGACAGCCGGTCTATTTCCGCTGCTCATTGACAGATGTCGCTGCCTTACCAGCGCTGCCTGGGCTATAAGCAGTTGCATAATCCTCTGAGCAACATGCTTTTCATTGCACCAGCCGTGCAGACAGTCACGTGATGGCAGTGGGCGCGCACGTCGCAGTCTATCGCGCGCTTTTTTATTCGTGCGCATTTTATAAATGGCATCACTGCATGTCAGTATATGTACTGACACTGTTTTAGTCTGTACGAGCGCCCACGCGCGCCCCGGCACCGGCCTTAAAAATCACGGCACGGAAGCGCTTTCTTGTTTAATTTCAGGCTCGCGTGATTGACTGGTGCATTCTGCCGCGATACGTGCGATTTGTGACGACAGCTGCTGACAGGCCCCACTGCCCTTCTGCACTCCTATGTCCAGCAGAACCACCACCCCTTGACCCACCGCAGTGTCCTCCTTACTTCGATGAACATCTCTCCCTCTGCCATATTATAGCCATATGGTCCGGCAGTGTGAGGCCATTCCCTGATCGCCCCATCTATTCCTCATCTTACCGTATCTCTTGTCGCACCGACCCTAGGGTGCGACAATGCGCATGCGCAGAATGCTGTGATGAATGAGGTGCGGCAATCACTGTGAGCATGCGCACTCAGACCTTATCGGTTAGGGGAATAGGTTGGTTGGTTTGTGGGGTTTAACGTCCCAAAGCGACTCGGACTATGAGAGACGCCGAAGTGGAGGACTCCGAAAATTTCGACCGCCTGGGGTTCTTTAACGTGCACTGATATCGCACAGCACACGGGCGCCTAGCATTTCGCCTCTATCGAAAAGCGGCCGCCGAGGCCGGGATTCGATCCCCCATCCTTGGGAACAGTAGTCGAGCGCCGTAACCACTGCGCCACCCTGTCGGGGTGGTTAGGGGAATAGGGTAATACCGGAGCGTGATTGCGCATGCTCAGAGTAATTGCCCTCGCTCATTCATCGCAGCATTCCGCGCGTGCGCATTGTCGCCCCGCTATTAACTGGTTGGATCCCCTATTTTAAATCTTCCTAACTGATGTAGCGTTTCCGATATAGGGGCGCCGTGCTGGTGGGGGTCTTAATTTCCCGTAAATGAAGATGCTTTTGCTACTACTACTACTACTAATAATAATAATACATACATACATACCACCCTTATTGGCGCAAGAAACAGCTAAATAAAGCCCTACAGTTACATTTCTTTCAAACGAAATGCCGATAGAATTTCGTTTGGTGTCTCCTTCAGTCCCATGCAGCTTCAATTACAACGGCGGCGGCTGTCAGAGGAAGAGGCAAAATTTCGTACGATAATTTTTCGGCGGCAGTTTTGTGCACACGTGTGTCCAACGCCTGCGAAACGTGAAAGAGATGACAGCTAACATTATCCCCGAGCGGCAGAGTACAACACCACAGTGTATTTGCAAGACCTTCGAAATCGTGCATCCTAGGTTGCCCGAGTGCATTGTGCACATTATTGATCTCTTCAGCTCACTCTTTCGGAAAGAAGAAATAAAGGGTGTGTAAAGCCTGTTTTTAGGAATGTTACTGCATGCCTTAATTCTGCAAATTTTTAAGCTGTGTAAACTCGGAACAAGCGACACTTTATTACTTGTGTACAAATTGCACTGCTTGTCGCGAGGTTAAAGCTGAGCAATATGTCCGATCTTTATAGGCTGTATATGCGTGTCTAAAACATTAGGAGGGCACTTAAGCTTCTCCTTAAGGTTATGGCGTGATAGTGACGTGTGGCCCTCCGGGGTGCCTCCGCATTGAGAAATCGTTGCAGATCCGTAGTTTGCGTCCGGAAAGCCGCTTTCAAATTATGATGACGGTGCCCTTTGCAACGGGTGGAGGTCGGTTTAAACGAGTCCGACCAAAATGAAAACCAAGAAGTCTAGCTTAAGAGAAAACATTGAGTATAAGGTGCCTCGATGCGCGCCCGCTTGATGTAGCGCGCCGCCGTACGCGGCGCTGGTATCGAGGCACCATACGCCCACTCGCGCATCGAGGCACCCTAGTGAGAGTGAGTATGAGTGGAGGCACCATCTAACTTGGCAATGACGTCTTGATGGAGTTCCAGTGTACGCCGCGTGCTGGCGCTACGGGAGTTTTACCAGTTTTACCGACACGTTTTTTACGCGATATCTACGGCGAAGGCTTTTCGGCCGAACAAGCCGTAATATGGCTTAACGCGTCTTGGACGCCGTTTGGCATCGTTTTGAGTTTTGGCTGCCATTATCGCCTATTGCTTCGCTGACATAAGTGGTGCCTTAAGCGCGTCTATCATCTAGAGAT
Source organism: Amblyomma maculatum (assembly GCF_055883805.1). Classification (NCBI taxonomy): domain Eukaryota; kingdom Metazoa; phylum Arthropoda; class Arachnida; order Ixodida; family Ixodidae; genus Amblyomma; species Amblyomma maculatum. The sequence goes on along the minus strand of NC_139347.1, from coordinate 18,387,145 downwards.
CTACTTGAAAAGTTTGCTTTTTGGCTAAGTGACCTTCGCATCTTATCGTGTCAATGGTGCAATATTTTTCCCGGAATGATTGTCCGCCCAATCAGCTGATATTATCGACTTTGCAATCTTGCACGCGTTGCTGCAGGGCAGGCGTAATCTTGTGTCGTCTCATCAGTGAGCGAGCTTCTTTCCCTGTCTGGCCCAATTGTCTTTTAGCGGGATTTTTTATCGCGCTTTCTTCGGCCACGACTTACCGCACAAACTTGGTACTTTTATCTCGTTTCTCGTTTTAGTGCCAATGGGAGAACGCTAAGTGATTTAAATTGATCCCAAGTTCTCATTGCAGCGTCCATAATAGCCCTTGTTTATCCTGGGGCTGTTATAAACTCTGCCATTTAGTTTTGCTAAGGTGGACCGAACGACGCTCACTAGCCTTGCAGCTGTCCAAGAGCAGCAGCAGCAATCTTAGGCGTTTTGTTGCCATGCTGAGGCGAGTAAAAAGCTTCGTGCAGAACTGATTCACACCGAACGCGAGATTCACAGTGAAGGGTTAATGGCATTGGGGGCACAAAGATAGAAGGCTCCTATCTCCGTGTTTTTGGGGTCACGCTATTTAACCACTTGGGGCCAGGGGTGCCTACTAGCGCCGCCCACACACTCAAAAATCCCACAGTCGTTAGCGTTTTGCGCATGCACACCGGCACCCCGCTATTACACTATCCCCATAAACCACTATTTTCAGCCTATTCTAAAGCTCAGCAATGGTCCGTCGGAGGCGCATATTCTAGCATGTATGCACGTGTCTCTCCGGGTAATCTCCTGTTCTGCTCGAAAGACAAATCATATGCAACGCGTCCATTTGGACCTCGCGATTCATTATAGAGCACGCTAATTAATTCAAGGGACGGAAATGTATAGGATGGGCAGCACACAGAGAAAGACAAAACTTTTATTTGCAAAGCAGAGGAGTTTGGGGCCCGGAAGCCCCTGCGCATAGGAACGCCAAAGATCTTTTGACTGCAGGATGAGGCCCTGTTCAGCGTGGCTATTTAGCGTCAGCTGGGCAGCGGCAAATGGATGGCCTGGCTTTGAATTAAGTTTCCTAACTTTTGCGGTTAAATGATTGACCGAAAATGCTAACGTAGCCAATTGACGTGTTCGTATCTGCTCGCTCGTCTAGGTTCAGATGTGCGGAGTGCGACCTTCTGTTCTTGCACATCACATAGCATCGTGTATTGTATTGTGCTCGCTTGTTGCTATACGCATGCGCTCTCGTTGATGCCTTGCGCCGGCTCCGGGAGCCTTGCGTGCTTGCAGAATGTTCACAACAAAGCGTTCTTCGAGTCCGCGGTTCTGAGACAAGAAAAAGTTTCAGAACCGCACACTATCGTTTTCTAATCAGAGTTCAAGACCTGATTCCAGTTCGTCCACTGAAACAGCTCTTCGGCCTCTTGGAGGGAGAAAACTTGCTCCCGATCGCCTATTGCAATTCGGCGTCATTATTGTTTCACATTTGCATTCCTAACCGCGGGTTCTAGATTGGTTAGTGACTCTAGTGCACGTGTATATTTCGCGCCTGGCAGCGCCACCCCATAAAGGCAATAATATTTGTCACTTCCACCTTGTGATGTCGTGCTGTGCCATTAAATTCTACGACATTCTAATGGAAGGAACCTTCGCTTCACTATCCATTTTGTTGCACTTTGACGGGGCCTGATTTCAGCGTTTAATTATGTGGTTATATACTAGCTGGAAACAGAGATCATACAAGCGCAGAAGGCGGCGTCGAATCAGCTATAGGCCTCTGTAGGGAACTTTGTTCCGAAATTTCAATCTCAGTCGCGCACGTCCTTTTCTCCTTACGCATTTTACTCATTTCCTCCATGCACAAGCACACGTGCGCACACAAATCTGGCGGATTTCCAACTTTTTGGGCGACCGAGAAGAACGCAGAGAAAGACATTCAATGCTGATCATTTCTCTGAAACTCTTTGCACCTCGGTTCCCTTCCTATCCATCGAGTCCAGTTTTTCTTCATTTCGCATCGTGTACTCTATGTGTTTTCGTTCGCAAAAGCTGAATCGTTTCTGCTTTCTCTATTATTCGCCTCCGCAGACTGTGTTCTAGAGTAATTGGCTTTTGAGTGAACAGGATGAGACCTTTCTTCCACATTCTTCCTGCGGCATTTCGCATTCATTCCTTTAGTGGCGCCGCGCCTGCTTTGATTGTATCATTCTCCCCTCTGCACATTTTTGGATGATTTTTTGACGAAAATTTGCGTGTGTTCGCGCTTTGCAAAGCCTTTTCGTCAGCACATATCTCTGCCCCTTTCCGGTTATAGCGCGTGTCGTATAAAGCTGAACCGCTATAGCGTGCCTCGATCGCTGCGCCTCTCACGTGCTATTCAATTTGCCCCTGGTGCCTTCGTGTTCGCCGCACCAAATCGATACACCGCCAAACCGACATTCCCGATTTTTTTTTTCTTCGTCTCATTTCTCTATTTCCGTCTCGTTATGCCTACCTTCCTGTTACTTCTCTTTTTATTGTGTCGCTGCTTGTGGGTTTATCTTTAACGCCTTGAACACAAGAGCGAAGCTGTAGCCTCTGCTAGAGACGCTGTTTCGTGGCCAGGACAAACCGGTCCTGATGGGAGGAGTGTGTGTGTGTGTGTGTGTGTGGGGGGGGGGGGGGATGCATGCACTCTTTTTATACTCTAATTTTCTACGGCGTCGACTTCCCTGAAAGCTATTCTATACTTTCTAACTTCGCTGGGTTTGCTCTATACTATACTGGATTGAAGAACAAGGTATCAACGCAGATGTTGTAGATTATCTTGTAAAACACCTAACTGATATGTTTGCACAAAAGATAACGCGCACAACGAAAGATCCTCGAAATGGCAGCGCGGTGCTGCTTTGTCTCGAAGACGTGTGTCAGACTACTAGATCCGCTTTTCTATGGAGCCGCGGTGGAGCATTGTGTGTGTATTGTGCGTGGCCATGGCCAGCAGATGTGGTCACGTGGTAGACTTCCTTTAAAGCTTCTAAATAAAGCTACGTAAGTGGCACCTTGGTGCGAACATTTCAGTCAGCTGTTCTTCAAGGCCTATGTGATGTGTCACGGTTCAAGACCGTCGGCTGAGCGGGGGCATCCAGTTCTGAATAAATCTGTTACTGGCCCTATTTCGTGTGTGATTCCTGCTCTCCACCCCGAAAAGAGCCCTATAACCGGGACAGCACACCTACAACTTCTGAATTGGCAATTTCGTTGTTCCTCCTGCCATCGTTGTTCCTGCGCCACCGCGACAACATACAAGAAGGGGGACAACATAGACGCATACTCGCAGCTGTTGAATGGGGCGAATGCTTTTGATGTAAGGTGTCCCAGTTAGCTAACTTTAACCACGCGCGAAAAAATTAAATACTTGAGGCAGGCAGGAGAATCTAGTTGCAATCAGCTGCCAGCCGTCTTTCGCACTATACGCAATTTTATGGCATCATAGGTAGTTAGTAATTAATATCAATTTTCTAGATTTCTAAACATTGGATTTAGGCATGCAGGGAATGGGATTTTCAGAGTAGGAGAGCACCTTCGGAAGCCCCCATTTCATAATTCGCGGTAAGGAAACTTTCTATCTCTTTTTGTTTTTCATTACTCGAAAGAAAGCCCGCGAAAAAAAAAAAAAAAATCACTTGACTTTTGTATTTCGCGTGCTGTCTTTGAGTTCGGTAAAAATATACTTTTGAGGCTTTTCTCATCGCAAATAATGGAAGGGGGTTTCTGAAGTGGCTCTCCAACGTTGCGATTCTCAGTGGTCTAAAATCAGTGTTTAGAAATTTAGAAAAAAAAATATATGATCATAATTACTAATTAATTGAAGAAAAAAAAAATGGTCCATGGTACGCAAGACGGCTGGCAGCTGTTTTCTACTGGTTTCGCTTGCCGGTCTGATATATTTAGCCCTTGGCTAATGTTGGCTGGCACACCCTGTATAGGTATTCCAAAGCCCTGCGTATGCGCACGCATACAAGGTATAGAAAAAAAAAATACAAACAGTAGTCTTATCATAGTAGTGAGAGAAATCTTCCCAGCTTTATAGTGGGGGCACATTTCGAAACTGCATTTTCGATGCACATCAGTTGCTCTCTATGAGTGTGAGAGGAAATCCCGTTCACGCCTTTTTTCTTTCTTGCTAGATTGTGAGCGCGAGCATGGGCAGGGTTTAGGGTGTGCTACACGTGCCTCATTCATACTAGCCCCGTTATGGACGGCTTTTATGGGGTCCAAGTTTTGCGTTTTATTTAACGACTCGTTAATGTGGACACTCTCGGTCCGAACAATGGACAATGGGGAAATGCACACAGTCCATTGGGGCGCAATTTCTTGTCGCGGTAATGTAGATAGCGGTAAGGGGAAAACCTCTACCACCTCACCCAGATGTTTCATATTTTGCACTTTGAAAGCAGTCTGCAGTTGAGGAATGCAAAAAGTGTAAATTACTTGAATTATGAGCCTTTTCTTATACGGTTTCAAGCTTTGCAGTGCGAATCCTCTGAACCGATGCCCCTTGCCATTTTCCGTGCAGTATTAATGGCTGTGCAGCTAACTTTTTCTGCAACTTGTGCAAAGAATGAAGTTAATGTAGTCGCTTTCAGGCGAATCAGGCCTGATGTTATCTATGTGAATGGTTGTTGTAGAATTAAACACGTTTATCATGCATGTTACGCCACTAAGTTATCGTAAACCAGCAGTAGAGCCATGTCAAGCTGTACCACATATTATTTAATCTCAACGGTAGCCGTGATAGTGGACTTCTAGATCCAAAAATTTTGGATTTTCAACTTCGCTGGCCATCACTATGCAAAAAAGCCGACTTTAATCATAGAGTATTTCTTTTTTAAATTTTTTCTTGTTTCGGTTCCTTATTATGGACGATCCGCTTTTTTGTGAACGCTTTTGCTCAAGAACTAAAGTGTCCATATTAAGAAGGCATGACTATATGTCGACCGCTTTCGCCTCATTAAACAGCCGTGAGTATAAGCGCCCATGTTGTCGTCTTTCTTGTGTTTCCATACTGTCCTCTTTCTTTCTCGTGTGTTGTCTTGGTGGCGCCAAAAAGTTTCCTATAATGCCTGACAACAAGTTAGCTCAGCAGTTAACACTCACAATAATTAAAACGTTAGTTAATTAGTATTTACTTATTAATTTGCTTTTGAGAGCAAAACAATTGCACAGCTAAGCTGCTTAACTGACCACGGTCATTATTTGGTTTCACTGGGCTCGGGTATCCTTGGTTTTCGGCAGTCTGGAAGGAAGAAGGGTAGAAACGTTTACCAAGGCTGCACTGTAAACGTGCTATCATTTGGCTTGGCGCGCGCCGTAGGTTCCGAGGCTTATTTTGCGTTTCCTCATGGCTTAATTAGCATAGCATGCAGTGACGGTGATATGTGTGATGCAGGTAGGAATACAGGAACCGCTGGTATAGTCGGACATTTGTTTGTTTGCGGATGAGCGATGCTTTAACTTACGGCATGAAATGGCAACCTTGTGCTCACGTTGATGGATGTCGCGGTTTTCGGTTTTCTTGCAATAAATTCTGGGAGGCATAATGCTAGCAGATGTGAATCTGACGAGGGAACGCGTGTTTCATTCGAATAGCAGCAGATATGGGATGAGGAACAGTGAACCAATATTGCGTAGAGGAGCAAGAGTTGCGTTTTATGATTTCATTAGTTAATACTAGCCCTCGTTTTGGGTCACTCTTTTTCAAACTACGGTGACAAACTAAACGACAGAATACCTTCCTAATTTGCCTCTCGAAGTGTACGCGTTGCATGCGATTTGGTTCATCGTGCTTCGTGCTGAAATTTGTCTTTGGCGATGTGCGCGTTTACACTAAGCGTAAAAACGCCTAGTTTATCCATCTTTCCCGCCGGTCTTACGGCTTGCGTTTATGCAGGCGCAATTAGCGTGCCCTGTGGCTGTATTCGTCGTGCATGTATGCCATATGCGCTGCACAAGTAAAATGCAGTTCCGTCCGTCATAACTCGCGACGACACGACGCCGAGAAGCCGGAAAGTGGGCGACGACTAGTTGCGCCGCTCTTCGTAGAAAAGCGGAACCATCGTAGAAAATGCATTGCCTCTGAGACTGGCATGTGGTCGCGCCCATACTATTTTCGTTGCGGGCTTCGGATCTCGGGAGCCATTACAAAAACAAGCAACAAACGCGCGCGCTTGCAGCTGGTCGCACGCTGCGAGTAGGCGCGCCGCCCTTGCGTATCCCAACAAACATGGCTGCCTCCTGTTTGCGGCTGGGACCGCCGTAGCCTTTCAAGCGCGAATACGTCGAATTTTGTAGCTCCACCGACGCTGACAATGTCGTACATATCGAAGCGAAGACCTCAACGGGGCTACGCTGTTTATTATGAGTGAGTAGAACGCGAGGTTCTCCTTTTGCGTGCTGCGGAAGCGGCGGTTGGGCCGGCAGGCAGTCGCCGCTTTGGCGGTTGTGCTTCCGACCAGCTTCGCCTGCATGTTTCAGAGGCGCTTTCTCTTTGGTGCAACTTAGGCAATGCAATGGCGCGTTGTTTGCGGCACGCTGAGGGTGGAGCTGTTCCTCATGCGCGGCTTGCGATAAACGGTTGTTGCTAGTGCTCTCTGCGCAGCTTAGGGGCGACGATCCTACTCGTGCCTCGATCGGCGCTGCTTTGTCGTCCCGCCGCGCTAATCTGTCGGCTGGACAGCCTGCGTTATCTAATCCGTCGGGCTTCCCTGCAAGCCGCTATAATCGGGCAGTTAGCCTCCCCAACAGGGCAATCTCACACGCCAATCGCGGTAGGCGTCTATTGAAGAAGGAACCCGCAGTCCGGCGTGGTTTAGGATTGCAGCTGCGCTTTTGAGTCGCGAGAAACCGCCTCGACGGGATGAAAGAAAAAAAAAACAGGCTTGGAAAGAAAAGCGTGTAGAATTCATACTAGCGCCGTTTTCTTACTGCAGTACTGTGGTGACCGTGTTGCAACGTAGTGAGAGGTTGAAATACGTTCTAGCTACGTGTATGTGCGTGTGTTCAACTCGTAGTAATTAGCAAGTCGTTTTCCTAGCTCAGTACGTGAAATGTTTGATATCGTCTGGTCCAGAGATGCCGAAGCTTCGATTGTGTCTTGCCTTCATTGTCTGCATCACTGGTTTTGTGCTAAGCTAAGAGGCTTAATTTGTCTACCGAATGTCTGCTCACATAAGGCAGATAAGAATATGGTGAGATGCGTTTGGCCGTCACTGTGGAGTTATGTGCTTCGATACCCCTCGACGATGCAGTGTTTGGACTCATTATGTGCAGACAAATAATATCTGTTTACCATTAAGATGCAAAAAGAGAGCGACATAGACAAGAACGCAAATGCTGGCTTTTGATATTCTGCCTAAAATCGAGGTGGCCGAGTGGACCTATTCAGTACGCGCATAGTGCGCAGAACGGTAAATGGTGAGCAGTCGTGCCATAATATAGGGGGTATTCACTGGCACGCTGTGCGCGGTGAATTGTGGGTAACTGAGGCGCAGTCAGCCATTTTTGTGTCCACCGAACGAACAGGGCGAACGTACGCATCAAGTACTGCCATGCGGTTCCACGAGTGGTGGCATCCGCAGCTATGGTTTATTAAGCTATCGTAAACAGTAGTAGCCGTGCACAGTGCAAGCAACGGAAGCTGAAGAGCTGCGCGAACGACCTCGGCTAAGGTTCCGAAAGTACAGATGAACGACTCCTCCCGAACGAAAGAACTCACCGAGATGCGACATGATGTATGGCTGGCACGGCTCAACCGCGCAAATAGTATCACGAAAAATGCGAAATATATGTCGAAAATCGGCTGGGCTGGAACCTTTCGCATGTTCCCTGGCAGCGAGCTGTTGCAACCAACGTTACTAGAACAGACTCTTTGGTTGCAACGATCCGGGGATGGCTGCGCTTCCCGCACTCGCAAGCCATATTCAGCACACCAACATGACAACATACATCCCCGTGTCCAGCCAGGCGCATGCAGTGCGCCGCCAACACCTCCTTGTCGTGTTTGCGACAATCCCAGCCTTCGGAGGACTCGACCAACACTGTGTTTGGCGTACCCGACTCATTTGACCAGAAGTCGGACGGTCGCATCGTCTGTGTCGTCTGCGAAGCAATATTCGCTGAAGAAACGTAAGCGGGCAGAGTTGTTTTGCGGAAGGTTTAAAGAGCTTTATAAAATTATTTAGGAATAATAACGAGCGAAACTTAGTTTGGCAATACATAGCACGGTATTTGAAGAGTTTTGCTGCAAAAACATTATTTTGAGTCTGCAACGAAACGAGGTGGCGCCACATCGCTGTGGCAGCGGTTTCGTTTGCTTCGCTACCGCCACAGACGATGCAAACATCCGACTTCTTCTGATCGAATGAGGCAAGTACACCAAACAAGTTCCGTACAAAAATACTGACTACAAAATGCTATTTCTGTGCTAAATTTGAGCTAGAAGGAGTCAGCGGTTTAGCTGGGATAAGCATTGTACGGCACGCATGCAATTGCGCAAAGCGCGAGTTCGTCTGCTTAAACCGCGGCTCTTTAACCAGCCGCTTGTAACGTAGTTTTGTTCTTCGAGTGGTGTGTAGCCTTTCAGTTGGTTTCTTGCGACGAATCTCATTCATATAGCTCAAGGAACTCATGAATGTCTACATATTTATGCGCGGCCGCCGGTCGACGCTTACCGTGCAGTTGCGCACATCGACTTCAAACGGGTTGGGGCCGAAGTTTTCTTTTTTTTTTTTTTTTTTTTTTTTTTTTGTACACGTCGCTGTCCGCATCGCGCAGACTACAGATAATTCGAACTGTCACTCATGATGCCGAGTGAGTTTTGATTACAGTGGTGCTGGCATAATGTAGAGCGGCACAGCAAACGGATGCACACCAGCTAACCTAAGCCGCCGACTATAGTCAGAACAGGACGCAAAGATGGCGTCTGCTGCATACTGACGACAGCTGTGACGTCACGTTAATACCAGGCGTAATGTAATGTAGTGCAGGGCGGCAGATGTAAGGCCTGTTCACACTTGGACTCGCGGAGGTTAATTGTGCGACCGTATTGGTCGAAAAGCGATAGTCGTTGGCCGTACGTTCGAGCTCTGCTCGATTTTCCAGCTTTGTGACTGCTACTCACAAAGCGGTAATCAAACAGCGGCTCAGCTGAAGTGAACGGAAGTTAGCTTTAATGTGGTGTACAGTCAAGATGGACATGTCTCGTTCCGAACGAGACCAATTCGGGAAAGTGGCCCGTATTTGCAAGTATATGAACATCGGTCTAGCTGAGAGGCTCCCTGGTCGCATGCGACAGCCGGTTGCACGCCCTTCGCTACTCGCAAGTGTGAATGAGCCTTTAGGCATGCGGTAGTGGTTAACATGTGTAGTTAAATAAAATAATCGCGGCTGACGCATATGACAGGGTCAGTTCGGGAGACAGCTGAAGGAAGACTATCAAGGTGTGACTGAGTATAACTTTATGGTAGTAAAATGAAGATTTGAGAGAGTGCCCCTCTCGATCACTGATGTGCCTAATGAACTACGGTGGTGTTGAAAAATTAAAAAAAAAGTTAAAAACAGTGGTGTCCCTGTTAACTGGCTGTTACGACACGCCAAGTTTATACTACATTTTTTTTTTTTTCGGCCAGAATGAGACGAGAAAGTTTGTGGTCGGTTGTTGAAAAAGAACCTCCTGACACGGACGGAGCCAGCTGTTTTTGACCGTGCGCACATGATTTGCAGAGTAACTGTCAGCAGCGGTGTCTGACGTGGAGCGCTTCACTTTCACTGTTAGTCCTGTGGTGGATTTGCGGTGCGGTTGACGGTTCAATGAAGGACCAAGTGCTGTAGGCCCGTTATACTTAGTGGCACGGGCGTATAGGCTCGTGCCACTAGGTGTAACGGAATATGGAATATGTACGCTTTTATTAGAGCTTCCGAGACGACATCAGTCTCTTAGTGTACCGGGTGTTCTAGGAACCACTTTCGAAAATTCCCCAAAATAGGGGTTAGAAACGGGCAAAAAACATTTTGGCAACATATCGCCAGCCGCGGTGGACGTTGTGTACTCCAAAAACGCAGCAAATTATATATCTAGTTAGTCAAACAACAACTTTATATGGCGAAAGCCTTACTAGCTAGGCCTGTTGGCACCCGAAGCGTCCGCAAAAATGTGTCACCAGATGTGGCGTCATCAGTTGGTGACGTCACCAATCATAATCCGAAGATTAGTGTGGGTGGTGGTGGTGACAAACGTTTATTGGTCAAAAAGGGGTGGATGGATCTATGAACATCCAGCCCTTACAGATACTGGGTGGGGTCCCTAGATACTGGGGTCCCTAGTACGGGACCCCAGTGGCGTCGGCCGCTGCCCGGGCGCGCTCGACCAAGGCCTTTTGGGCCTGCAGGTCATAGCAGCCGAGCAGGGTCGCCTCCCAGTCCTCCCGAGTGGGGTTGAGGTGAGGAGGAATGAATAGCTGGGTTGGATGGGCAAGCCCACACCATGTGGTCGATGTCCGAAGACTTCTCCGCACAGTGCGGACAACTGCCCGTGAAGGAGGGATTAAAATGTTTTAGTGCTGCCGGGCACAGCAGTGTTGGTATAAAGACGGAGTAGAAGCCGCTCCTCCGTCTTAGATAGACCTTTACTCGGGCGAGGGTAAATACTATGACAAGATTGATAATAAAGAACAATGTCTTTAAAAGTTCGTTCAGGTTCTTGACTTTCATGAAGGACGCTTTGTGGTCGGAGAAATGTAGAGAGCAATTAAGTTATCGGGAGGTTGCGGGAGGCAGCGTGTGGGCCCATATGTACTACACGAGCCCAATTCTTTAGCTGGCGTGCGCGAGCGGCGTCTTTTCCGTGCATCAGCGCCGTATGACGGAGCGAGGCTGGAAACAGTTTGAGGCTAAGCGCACGCCGACAAATCGCGCTCAACTGGGCCTGTCGTCTGCTAGGCTGTTCCTTCTTAAGGACGTCACCCCACATTATCACACTTCAGACGAACAGGCAGCGTGAGTAAGGCGAATTGGTTTGCTCACGTTTTATCTTTCGAAAATCAGCGTCGCAGCAATCTAGTTGTCAGTAAAATATAAAGATACGCCGTACATGCTTCATCATGCGAAAAGACGAAGAACGCGTATTGTTGATTTGTTACTTCCTGCCCTAATGCTCTTTTCATCTCTAGAAAGGGTAGTTATCAGCACGCTGCGTGCTACCTACCCTTTCTTTCTAGCGTGCTGATAACTACCCTTTCTTTCTAGAGATGAAAAGAGCCTTAGGCCAGGAAGTAACAAATCAACGATTCGCGTTCTTCGTCTTTTCGCGTGATGGAGTGTGTTCGGCGTATCGTTAAATTTAACTGACAACTTGGTTGCTGCGACGCTGATTTTCGAAATATAAAACCTGATCAAACCATTCGCCTACTCACGCTGCCTGTTCGTCTGAGGTGTGATAATGTGGGGTGACGTCCTTAAGAAGGAACAGCCTAGCAGACGACAGGCCCAGTTGAGCGCGATTTGTCGGCGTGCGCTTAGCCACGAACTGTCTCCAGCCTCGCTCCGTCATACGGCGCTGACGGACGGAAAAGTCGCCGCACGCGTACGCCAGCTAAAGAATTGGGCTCCTGTACATATGGGCCCACACGCTGCCTCCCGCAACCTCCCGATAACTTAATTGCTCTCTACATTTCTCCGACCACAAAGATTCCTTCATGAAAGTCAAGAACTGTTAGTGGAGTGTTTCTTGAAGGAATATGCGGGGGAAATTAAAAAAAATCTGTAATTGTAAAAACATACATGCATACATTGTATATACAAATTTCGCATGAGGAAGTAATGTAATCGTCGGCAAATTTTTTTCCTTGTATCGATCGTCGAAGCAAAGGGATGATCACGACGAGGGGCAATGGTGGTGCATGCAGTTCGAATTTGGCGCCATGGCCAGGGTTTCATTGTTTAGCTACTTTATTTCAAATTGGATGCCGTTGACTAATTAAATTCGAGGTTGACTACTTGGCTACTTTTTCTCTCGTTTTGGTCACATTGGCCTCGAAGGTTTCCCACCCTGACTAGATCTACAATGAGAACAAAGATCTGGCAATACGTCATGCAGTACCTGGCAGCAGGAGAGGTGAAGGTGCTGGTTTTGCCTATATGATCAAAAGGTGACACGGGGACGATTATTTCCGATAACAAAAACACAGCTGAGGAACAACGTCCGGGGATATATTTCTATCATCGACATTTGGAGGATCAAGTTTGACCTGCACTTGAGGAAAAGGATGGTCAGGGCTCACGATCCACAGAATTGATTGAGAAGATGAACTCGGCCATTTACGGAGGGCCCTGAACTAGAGCCTGCACAGTTGAGGCTTGTTTGTGCTCATATGCTGTAATAAGAATGAAGCGAATAAACATTTGTTGTTTTTAGCTAAACCATGTGAGAGCTCATTTTTGGCTACTTTATTCTGGATCTGGTTGGCTACTTTTTTAGCTACTTTTCGAGTTTTTCAGGCGACTTAGTTTTCGGACTTGGCAACCCTATAGTCATGGCACATTTTCGGCGGACTTCGCCTTTCCACCGAGCTAATGCGCTCTGTTTCCGTTTACCGGATTTTCTCGCACGTGCAACGCTTTAGAAAACCAGTATCTTTGCTTAAGAAGACTCATATGGCATTGCCTTCATTATTTGTGGCTTTGAACTATACCTACTTGCACTAACCGCCCATCCGGGGTCTTAGTGATTTCTAGTCTGGGAACCTAGGCAATGCTCATCAACACACTCGAGGTTTTGTCGGCCGAGCGATGAGACCTATAATGTCGAGGAACTTGAAATGGAAGGATTGCTCACATACAGCGACCTTACACAACACTTCAAACTCTCTAGGAGAGTATACCCACCACCACACAAATCACTAGCAAGACAACAAGAAATTGTTTGCAGGAAATTACAAACGAACTCCTTCCCCAACCCTGCGGTTTACGCACACATATTTCCGGGCAGCATAAGCTAATTGCGGAGAGAAAGCCGACCTTATCCTGTGGGATTGCTCAGAGGACCCGCCTCCCAAGGCTCTCATAGAAGCTCCCTCACTTGGCTCTTCCACTAAGACCCAGTAACACTACTCCCGACAATAAAGTTCTCTCTCTCTCTAGTTAATTCATTATGGAATCAGCGTAGTTTTACATAAATTACGTCCACCGCAGCTGCAATTTTGTTGCCAAAATATATATATATTTTTTTTGTTTAGAAATTCCCATTTTTAGGAATTTTCTAACACACACGCACGCACGCACGCACACACACACACGCACGCACGCACACACACACGCACGCACGCACGCACACACGCACGCACGCACACACACACACACACACACACACACACACACACACACACACACACACACACACACACACACACACACACACACACACACACACACACACACACACACACACACACACACACACACACAGCTGCCAGTCATCTGGAGCGCAACAGGCAATTTTTTTATCTTGCAATTAAGTAATCAGTAATTAAGATAATTTTTATAATTTGCTATCTCTTGCATTTAGTCAGTAAATGTGATTTGCGAAGTTGTAGAGTACCATCTGAAACTCTCATTCCACTTATTTCCGATAAAGAAAGCCTTACGTGTATCATTTTCCAAGTTTTAAAGAAAGCTCGCGAAATACAAGAAGTATTACGTGACACTGGCGCATTCGGTGTCACGATTTAGCTGCTCTCAACCTGGGTTTCAGCGAACGAAATTAGCTGTGGCCGTGGCTCCATGGCACCATTGCAGCGGCAGGCCGATATGTCTGCGATGGTTTCTTCGTCCGCTCGCTGCAACCGTCGCCAACATATCAGCCTAACCCTGGAATTGGGCTGTCAAGTCACGGCCGCAGCTAATTTCGTTAAATCAAATCACGGTTGACAGCACCACAATCGTGGTGCGCCAATGCGTTAATCACATGATATTTTTTGCATTTAGGGGGCTTTCTTTAAAGCTTGTGAGAAAGTTACACATGATGCTTTCTTTATCGGAAATAAATGGAATGGGGGTTTCAGAAGATGCTCTTCAACTTTGCAAATCTCATTTGTTGTCTAAAGGCAATAGTTAGTAAATTAGAAAGATAAGGTATTAGTTAATTGCGAAATACAAAATTGCCTATTGTGCGCCAAATGGCTGGTAGCGGTTCCTCTAGCCTCCCTCAAATGTTTTATGATTTTTTAACCCTTGAGCTAAAGTTAGCTTGGACACCCTGTATACGTCGGTATCTCAAATTTTGCTGCTCTAGCAGATTTATGATATTGGCTCCTGAATGCGGGTACATTTGCTTGCATAATGAGGAGGCAGTTATTTTTGTTTCCTTCATAACTTGACCTTTAAGGGGGTTGCTTTACATGAATACTGGAAACAGCAGCAGTTGCTTACGCTGTAACGCATATTGTTTGTAAAATTCGTTGCAAGAGTCGGTCTTATAAAGGGAAGGACACCTTCCAAAGCAGCTACCTCTACCTTGGCTGATATTAGCACATCTGTCGAGGCTGCACGGAACGTCCTGTCACCTATAATAGGCGGTCTGAAATCGGTTGTCCGCGATACACGCATTCACTCCCGCTTGTTCGTTCAGAGTGGTATCTAGGGATCATCACTGTCTATGGCTGGTCCGATGGGGTTGCTGCTATATGAATGGCTCAAGTTCCCGCTAGTTATCGCCCCCCCCCTTCCCCCCCCCCCCCCCCCCCACATTGCAGCACCGGACCATGTTTTCGCCGATATCTTTCTGGGACGCGAGACAGCAGGAAGGCGCGCTCATCTGTTTCGGACTGTCCGGCTCATTTGTTTGATTGTATGTTTCTCCATAGAGGCCGTGCTGTAGACTGTGATAATCTGTTTTGTCTGGACTGGTTACTGGAATGCGCGCGGCGTTTGGTTTTCGGACGCACCCTTCCAACCGTCGAGACAATTAACTGTTCAGACGCGGTTCGCGCTGTTTTTCGTCGCACCGCTCGCTGGCAACGGCGGTCTAGCTGTTTATTTTAGTTTTTTTTTTATTTTGTTCTTATGTATCAGCTTTAGTGACTCTGCCGCAACCTGAGCAGATACATCGTGTGCATAAAAGTAGAAACAACTTGACAATTTCGAGTGTTTTGACAGACTTGCAGCTTCTGTTTGAACAGAGGGGGCTTATCATCTGCGTGGCGTTGACAGTAGACAGATGCATAAACGGCTTCTTTGTGGGGCAGATCGATAAAACGGGTTTTGCGGCTACCTCAAATCCCATAAGGTAATACCTACCTCCCAGGGTGTTTTAACTCTTGAGCCTGTGGTAACAAAACACAGCGTACGGTAGAGCCAGTATAAACGAAGTGTCAAAACGCTGGAAAGGTTTTGGTGAATAACATAGAAAAGGAAGCCGAATCGGAAGCGTAACGAAGAACCTCACATTGGATCTTGCTTTGTAGTGAAGACGATGGATGCATTAGTTGTCTCTTTCAATGCTATAGTGTGGAGTGTACAGGCTTGTGCGGAGAAGCATTCTAGAAAAAAAAAAAAAAAAAAAGACCGCTAATACGAAGGAGAAAAAATCAAGGGAGGAGACATAATTTCCGGCTACATAATTTGCCTGCTGCCTTTACCCGAGTCTCCCTTTGCTTATAGCCGCACCAGGCTGCGAGCCAATGTTTTGTTTGATCTCGAGTTCAGGCTACGGATAAGGCCAATGAAGGCAAGAGTTCTTGTTTTGAGATAAGAAGCAGACAAAGGATTCTTGCGCACTTGCATTGAAGTGTTCTTTAAAGAAAAAAAAATTGTGCTACTCAACAGTATTGAAACAGTCATTTACCTCTACTAGTGCTGAATGCTATGCATGTATGTGAATTCTGATTCGTCGCAACGAATAGCGACGACAAATAGTAGTATTGTTCTCCTATACGCATATTCTTACCCATGCGCAATTATGCCGTAAATCTTTTAGGCGTGCCTTGGTCAAATAAATTAAGCTCTGTACTGGGACTGTAAATATCACACAGCGATCTGTCTTGTAATTTTCATCGCCGAAATGTTGCCCCTGCCTACGTGACCATTGTTTCGTAGCCTTTTAACGCATGCCTCTGTCGGAATCCCGTCGGAGTCCGATAAGGGCGCTTTTCAGTCTTTTCAGTGTCTCATTTCCTATCGATCGGCGTACTGCAGGTTTGTTCCCGGCGCCCTTTAACTTTACTTTGATATTTTCTTTGTCTGACCATCGCTAACGTCGGTTCTACGGCCACACTTCATTGTTTTTCTTGGCTTTGTAATTTCCACGTTATCGAGAACGATATAACTGTATTCGCCTCGAGCGTATGCAAGATATATGTGGCGAGCATGTACTGCGATTATATGCCTTGTTGGGTCACGCAAACAGCTAATGCATATCGACACCCAACTGGGACCGGGTGCTCAAACCTTGACTTGCGGAATGGGTGGAGGAGACGCAGAAACAGGTGTCGTGGAGGAGGACTCCGGTTTGATTTCTACCACTTCGATTTCTTCAACGCAGCGCACGGACGTCACTTACGTTTCGCCTCCGTCGCAGTGCGCTCGTCGTAGTCGTGATTCGATTCCACGGCAACCACGGGGCCTATACAGAGTGCCACGCTCGCAGCCGAGCCGGTGAATGGTCTCCGCGCCGTCGCGTTCACCCACTGAGCCCGCGGAGGGAGGTGTTTACGTCCTCGTGCACGTGGAGGCCTTCGCGCGCAAGGCTCGCACCATCGCGCTATCCATTCTGCGCGTCCCTCGCGAGGACGTTGAGCGTACACACGCGGCACACGACGCTTGTACACGCTGCCGCTCCGTGTACCTTCGTTTCCCCTGCACTCTGCGAGGCTATGTGTAGGGCATGCTGCCTTCGGCTCTTTTCACGCCTCGAGGATAATTAGTTCTCGCGGTTAATAATTAATCAGCCGCGATCTCGGAGTGGAGGTCGCCGGCGCAGTTACTTACCGATCGCGTTTCGTTGTGGCTTTGGTACATAGGAGGTGACGAGAAACGTGCTACGTGCGCGTATACCGACCGAGCGTGTTCCGAGGTCTGAGGGAGCCTGTTGACCGAGGATCTATGTGAGCTAAAGCGGCTGTCCGACCGCTGAAGAAAAAAAAAAAAAATTGCGATGGAATTTAGCGACTAAAGTAGTGAAAGGCGAAAGCCTGAGTGCCGCATTCTGCTATGAAACGCGCTAATTAGCAATTCATTAGTAATTAAGTAGCACATTAATTAAGTAATTATTAATTATGTATAATGAACTGCTCAACTGTTCATCAATTGGTAATTACTAATTAATTAGTAAGTGATCATTGATTGACATATGGCCATATAAGGCACGTATTCGCGCGTACTGTGATGGTGCTCTCTGATTGGTCGATACCTCTGTGACGTCATTCCGCCTCGGCCAGTCAGAACGCCGCAAAAGCGGGACACATTTTGTCCACGACAGCATGAGCCATTAAAGGCTTTCGCCTTAAAAAAAAAAAAAAAGGAAACTACAATTACTACAAACCGCGGAGGGAGATCTAGGCTGCGGAAGTGTAAAGAATGGAATAAAAACAGCGACAAAGACAAACGCAGGACGAGGAGTGCTTCGCTGTGTATGCATAATCACGGAGGTGTCTCGTCGAGATCCACGTGTCGTTTTTGAGCCGCCGAGGCCGGGATTCGATCCCGCATCCTTGGGCGCAGTAGTCGAGCGCCATAGACTAGCCGACAATGGGACCACAACGTCATGAGTATCGGTCGACGGTCGCTATAGCTCCCCATCTATAATTGCGCAGATTTCACGGAGAGGTGTGTGCTTTAGTTTTGTTTTCTGTCGCTGTCGTGTGGATTTTTTGACCCTTGCCCGGATTTCATCGAAGCAGCAGGTCGACGGTCTATTCCAAGCGAATTATTCGGCAGTAAGCGATGAGTTTTATAGGAAATTACGTTCAACGCTGGCCTTTGTATCTGGAATGCACATCGAATATCTTCAGGTATAGGCGATCAGCGTAGGTCAGCTCGGCCCGTTCTTTCTGCGTCAGCGCCTAAAAGTGCTGCCGTACGCGGTTTTATTATTGGATGGAATCTCGCTCTGACAGGCACGCGCATCACGCGCCAATCAACATACGGTATCAGCAAAAGGTTGAGAATATCGTTCGCTAGCCGTAGTACATACAAAAGAAATAATAATGATGGGTACATCTGAGTGTTCTCCTCATATTTTTGCTTTGATTCACGAGGTTATCCATGTTACTGGGTGAAAAAAAAAAACAACCGTGTGCGTAGGTATTAGGTGGGGAGCTCGTGGTGACAAGCTTTGCGCTAAAGGCAAAGGAATAATACTGCCATGATTCTGAGATACTGGAGTAATGGGGAAGGGAAAAATCTTGATTTTGTTTTTGAAGAAGATCAGTGTGGAAAAAAAAGTAATGTGAGAAATGCATGAAAGTTGCCGAGCGGCAAACGGGGACGATTACTATCCATTTTTAACGCGAGAACTTTAAAGGCCTCGTTAGAGAAAATCTCGCGTCGTTAAGGCTCGTCGGTGTTGTGAGCGAAAAATCACGGGCGTGGCGCTGGCAGGTAACATGGCCGTGCACTGATTCTTCTGTGGTTTGCGACCTAAGAAGACCACATGACACCAGAAAATTTTGATGAGCTGCCGACTCTGGTCGCTCATATGAGGTGGGAAGGTGGAATAGGAGTCAGACTTCAAATGCTCTTGGATGCCGAATCAGGCACGCTACTCCTAGGCCACGTAGACACTTTCATACGGCTTGGTTAAAGCGGGGCTTTATAAATGTCGGGTGGTCGCCTACGCCCGTTATCTGGATAACGTGGTAGCGCATTACGCTAATAATGATCGGTGATATAGTAGAGGCACAAATTAAGGGATTGGTAAATAAACGAGCAATGAGTACATGTACGCTATCGCGTCACACCCTTAAAGGCGGAGCAACTGTCCCCAATCTATTTCTCTCTCTCTCTCTCTCTCTCTCTCTCTCTCTCTCTCTCTCTAGTCTTCAATTCTTGGATATTCAGAGGGCGACCATTTGGCTCGTGTGTCTGTTGGTAGCCTTTTATGGGAAACTGAATAATAGCGCTTGGCGGTTATGGCGGACAGTTGCGTCTGGTGCAGACTGGACAGAGCATCGAAGTGAGGGGCGCTGATGCACTGAAAGGCCCTCTAGCTAAAAACAACAACAACAACAACAACAACAACAACAACAACAACAACAACAACAACAACAACAACAAAAAAAAGACAATGACGGGAGGTCAGGTAGACTATAGCTGTGGCATTTACGACGCTTCTGCACCGGACGCTAAGTGCGGCCTCTCCAGTATGTCAGTTTTATCTTCCGTGTGCGGGCATCGCTAAACGCGATTTAAAAGAGGCACTAAGCCAGCGTAGCGGTCCGTACTACTGCGAGGCTGCCGTAGACAGCATTTCTCGGCCATATATCGAAGCCGTTGTGATGTACTTCTTTTCGGGTGGATCAAGCTCATTGTATGCAGACAAGTTGGCAGTGAAAATGTGCCTTGTTATACTGGACGAAGAGGATGTCTCCTTGGGAACGCACCAGCCCAGAGGGGTGGAGGGAATCGACGTGTAACTACAGCCTACATTTCTTCCCCTTTTCTGGCCAGAGCGCATCCGGAGGCGCATCGCGTGTGCAAATCCGCGTTCCAGTCAGCCGGCGGATAAGGGTATTGGGAGGTACCGCTTCTCGACACGCATGTACGTGCCTGGCGACGATGTTTTCGGCCTCGTTTTTCTCTCGTAGAGCACGAGCCATTTCCGATCACGGCAAGCGCGGCGCTGCTGAGGAGCTGCATGTGTACGGTGTGGCGGGGGAAGTGGGTATCTGTATCGCTTTTGTAGCCCACTTTGAGCGGCGACAAACGAGCGCGCAGTGCCCGCATTAAATCAATCGATGCCGCTTGCTGCCAGATGAGCGCACAACAGCGAGGAGGGTGCATTGTCCTGCGGCGACTTGGCCCTGCGGGAATGCATATGCATGCGCGGCCCGGCGTTTCCGCCGCACCACTCGTTGTTGCATCCGTGCCGACCAGCCCGAATTGAGGATGCGCGCCTCATCGATGCTATTGATTTTGCCAGTCGAAAGGTGGGGAATAAAGAAGAAAGGGGGCGAGAGGGCGGGGAGATTGCGGCACCCTGATGAGCGCGGCGTGCTTGTGATGGTGCGATGTCTCCTTGACGTCACGGCGCCCAGAAAGGGCAATGGGTACAACAGACGCGCGCGTTGTGTTGGAGGAACGGAGGAGGTTTGTACCCCCGGGGTCGTTTTTGCGGCTCGTGCGCCGCTTGCTGCGGTGCGTGAAAGTGCATGCCCTTTCGCCTTTCACACGGCCACGGTGCATGTCAACGCTGTGGCAAGCCTTCCCTGTGTTCCGAATGCGCATCCGAAACCGGGTCGCGGTTCTTGCTGCGTGGGCGGACGATTGGCGGCAATATCTGTGTGTCTTTTTGTGAGTGTGTGCGCGTAGGCCTTCCCCGGGATTGGGAGTTTAACGTTGCATAAGGTCGGAAATCAATTCTTTCTTCGGGGGCCGTCATCCGCACGCTTATGGTATATTGAAATGGCTATAACCCTTGCCTCTTTCACCCTTTCCTCCACCCTACCTCTCGCAGAGGACGCGTAGCTGCATGATCCGTATACGAAGCTATCTGTTCGGTTTGCTTTTTTCTCTTTGTGTACCCACTGGACGTTGCCTGTAGGACAACGAGCCTAAAAATTACTTTTGAAGGAACGCCCAAGCCTATATATATATACATATACCCCCTTTCATTTCTTCCAACCCTTACTGGGTAGAATGTATTTATCGCAGCATACTGCTTTAATGCGATGATATTGGAATCCACACGATTATGTATTCTGCGGTGTCAATAATTTTCAGATTTTTCAAGAGGTTGATCACATCACAAGGTCACGTGACATAGGCGAGCGCTTATTGGTCGGTGGGGCGTGCTAGTGAGCCAGTGACATGACCAATTTGCAAGTGCGCTCGTCATGTGCCATGTAGATATTTGAGAACGTGGATCAACGGTTCAACATATCCTGCTCCGGTTTATCAAAGCAGTTGCTGACCTTCCGCCTGTGCAGATGACGGCCAAACGTACCCTTCTGGAGGCGGTGAGGGGGGGGGGGGGGGATATGTATAAGGGTGCTAGACTGGACGACAGAATAGGTGAAGAAAGTTTCCCAGACTGGCATGTATAGCGGGACAGTTGGAACAGTAGGGGTCAGAACGAAGACGGAAATGGAATTGTCAGGAAGGTGTAATGAATTTGGTTCCGACGAAGTATATGTGTTGAGATGCCTATGAGGCGGGGTGCGTGTCGGTATGACATTTTGAGTTGGCCGTAATTTTTCTTGTAAGTTTGTAGGCCATAGTGCCGTCCCACCTCGGCTGGCTTAACAAGGGGACCACAAGTGGCCGAAGGCGAATATCACAGGATAGCTGATGAGCTTGTTTCCTTTGAACCACCGTATGGCGACTCCCTTTGCTCTCAGCGGTGACACCTCGTCAAGGTCGTGTTTTTTTTTTCTATTAATCCTTGGTATCCTGCCCCTCCTTCAAGCCATTTAAAAAAGAAACCCACATCTGTTCAGCGTATTTCATGCTGATGACCTCGAACTCGGGTGCACTCAGCACTCCTTATGTCGACGGCACATTCCAGTAGGTCGCGATGCTATACCCCAGTTGGTGACTTCTGCGGGGCTCCAGCCAGCGCCAGAAAAGTCCGAGCTGCTCGATTTTTCCCGTACCCACTAGCGAAGTTCAGTCAGTCATCAGACACCCGTTAGTTTAGCACAGGCATTCATATTCTTGCATTCTAGGTATTCATATTGTTGGAAAGTCCCATCAGTCAATGATGACATGGCTGAGATCGGTAGGTGGCGTTCATCCACAACATACTATAAGTGCTAAAAAGCACACATTAAAAAGCGATAAAGAGCATGCTGGGTTGCAATTCGCATTCCACTCTTTAGGTGACATAATCGTCTCCATAATTTTTGCCGTCACCGAAGTAATAACAGTATATATGCTGCCATTGACTGGATTCTGCCTATCAACAGAGAATGTATTTAGGATTGTTTCGTGAATAAAAAGGCGGCAAAAAAAAAAAAAAAAAAAAAAGTCGTCGCTGCCTACTAGAATCTTGCATGCTGTTCTTTGGGCGCCGCCGTTTAGGTTTCGCAACGGTGACATTGCGCGCACTACGAATTGGCCGTGTTTTTACAGAACAATGCAGCATCTGGCATTCTCCCTTCAAAATTGGATCTAGCCAAAATAGCGTTGAACTCTGTATTGAAAGTCAGGCATGAGAACAGAAAAAGTACTTAAATAAAGAAGGTAAGTCTCATCTGCAGGGCGACTGAGGTAATGCACCCACGGACAGGTCGCATTCTCTTACGCGAGCTTATGCTCCCAATGAAGTACAACTGTCATGCGATTTCCGAGCAAATTCCTAGCACCGGTCTGTTTGCAGGCGGTGTCGCGAACTGTGTAGCACGTCTCTCGGCCCCGATCGACGCAATGAGGGCTCGAGTGAAAAGGGGAGAGTAGTGCTTTATTTGGGAACAGATGTGCGGTGATTGCCTGCTCCATGCAGCCTCATCGGGCTACAACAATGGCGAGGACATGAGGAGAGCCTGAGTGCCAAAGCTAACACAGCTTTTGTTCGATGTGGCTCGCGAGCCTTTAGGACACACTACCTTCATCGTGGTGGAAATTCACTGAACGGAGGGGGGAGAAACATTAACGCCGCAAGGAACGTTCTTCGAGATTCCAAGCTGAACGACGCAGAAAGTAAAACCCTCGTTTACGAATTAGGCCTCTCGCCAGCAGTGTACAAGTGCGGCACCACTTGCGTTATCGCTGCTTAGGCGAACTGTCAGAGGCTCCTTCAGAGTTTTGCCCGCAGACTTAGATGTTTCCGGTGCAGCTTGTGTTCAGTTCCGCAATGGTTCTTCGTAGCAGTACAATTGAAAGCGGAGCGAGACTACCGATATGTTTGTTATACATCTTAGAGGTATACAGTTCCGTGTGAAACGCCTCTGCTGCATTCGGGGGGTTGGCAATTAAGCTAGGGCCGCGGACAAAGGACGCGCACGCACTCGGAAGCAGTTGGTGGTATGACTCAGTGTGAGCGACGGAATCCGGTGTCAGCTCCCCCATCCTCTGCGCTGCTGCTGTAGTGTGGTCGCGGCTCTAACGGAGCGGAGCGTGTCCGATGTACGAACCAAGTCTCGCACATGTGTGCCGAGCTCGTCAACGCGTTTGCGAGTACGCGTGAGTCACTGTCTGGGTCTCTCGCAGCCGCAGCCGGCTTTGCGAGCAGGCTACAGCGATTGCAGTACAGGGTGTGGGCCGTTCTATACGCCGTGCCCCGCACCCATCTGCACTGCTGCTGAGCAATTGCTCTCCTATTGCCTTATTCGAAGTTACGCCTGAATGTGTCTCGGTTCGGACGTGTATTTACTCTCTCTCTCTCTCTCTCTCTCTCTCTCTCTCTCTCTCTCTCTCTCTCTCTCTCTCTCTCTCTCTCTCTCTCTCTCTCTCTCTCTCTCTCTCTCTCTCTCTCTCTCTCTCTCTTTTTTTTTTCTGTTCGTGTCGGAAACCATTCTCTGATGATGGTCGGTTTTATGGCTCTTCGCATTTACTTGCATTTACCGTTACTTTTTTTTTTAATTATTTTAAGAGGACGACATTTCATTGAGGAGGTCAAATTCAACTCGACCTGTGTAGGTGGACTACGCCGCATTCTTATAACAAAACGGGCTGCTCCCGGCAAGAACGGGAGTTTTTATATGTACACGATAAAAAACAAACAAACAAATAAGACGCGAACTGCAGATGTCGCCATCGCCGACTGGCTTTGGAAAAGTGAACTGCGTTCGTCAACGCGATTTTGGGGCTCGGACCCAAAAGTTTTCCATAAAGCGCCACTCACTTCAAAACTGTGGCGTCCCCTCTCCCTCCTTTTCTTTCTCATAATCTCTAATCTTTCCAGCAAGGACATCGTCACGAGTTTGAATCGATTGGTTGGAAGATTATCCAATTTCCTTCTCGATAAATTCGTAGTTTCCTGCTGGCGGGGAAATGTTAGCCTGACAGATAATATTATTTTACTAATAACAGTAATTTGACGGAGTTGCCCTCAGTGGATTCGCTATAGGATCAGAGTTACGCTCCGAGGTGTACTTTTTTTATCGGGGAGGCGAGGGGGAAGGGCACTTGTGCGTCCGTGCAGTTTTACACAATGGGCGCTCTAACTTTTCATGCCTGTGATATTTCCTGTAAGCGTTGAAGGATAAAACAAACCGACGTGTTGTTATATGCTTTTCAACGCTACGGTCTTAACATGCTCATTTTGTTATGAGAACTGAGCGTGCGTGCGCTTATGCGACCGCGTGACGGACAGGCGGACGGATGGAGGGAGACAGAGAATGATAGCTGTCGTGGAAGAAATAAATGCAGTCGTATGTAGAGCCAGGGTCAACTTTACTTAATAAAGGCTAGTGTGGCGCAGCTATTTCCAAACGCGCGCATGTTAATTGACGAGAGCATTAACGCGATTGCATGTAGAGGAGGCGGTGGCCTAGCGAATGCTCGCCTTCATGCGAAGGGGAATACGGAGCGCTTTGTTGTGCCCCTTGCGCACTTGTGGTATGTGTGTATAAGTACATCACCGCTCCCTGCTCTCCGAAAATGCAATAATTGCAGTTATCTAGTGCGCATATATGACTGATTGAAAGGTTGAGTGGCGTATAAATATAATACCAAACCCCGAGCTACTTCTTCCTCTTGTTGGGATTAGTGAGTAGAACGGTAACCTTTACCACGTACTCTCGATCTCCCTGAGGAAATTTATAGGAGCTGTGCCTGTGCGATCATCATTAGTCCTCTTCCCTCTCACTGAACGAAAATGGCTACGATGGGTAATAAGTTCTGCACACGCTTCCGTGGCGTACGCGTGCGAGTGTGTTAACTCCTAGCGGCAGTGCGAACCTGTGCGGTTATGTATACAATACTGCGTAGTTGGTTCAGGGGGCGGCTTGCTCATCTCTGGGGTTTATCTGTCAGGCAGCCAAAACATCCGTTCCCGGAATTTGTTGCCGTTGTTCTGCCACTGACGCTGACCGCGACTGTCAGCGCGCCTTCTTCCTGTGGCGACCGAGTGCGAGACAATGGTCGTTCGTTACACACGTGCGGAGATCATCCGAGGGAGGTGGGCAACTCGTATCGGGCGAGCGTGCTTGTCCTCTCTGCAGTGCTAGGAATATCTATCCCTGTACACAGGCCAGACAAAAGGGCCGGCTATCGAGTGACCCATCTGTTTATAACTTTGAATCTGGTCGTGCAGCCCTGGTCCCGATGTCCGCATTAATTCGGCCTTCTGCATATCTTTGCGAGGGCTTCCGCACACACGCGCGCAGAATTTTGCATATCGTTATTGTTTTTCATGGAGTAGTACCCTACCCTTTGAGAATGTAAGAAAGTTCGTTCATATCCCGTGGAATGACACTGGTTCAACCAACTGAAGCTGTCGGATGTGACTTGCGAGCGGCGAGCGTTCTCGGACGGCTAGCTGCACGCTCTTATGGTGGCGTCACGGCACCAGTGCTGGTCACGTGGCCAGCTTCAACGTCGTTGACGAAGCCTGCACTGGTCCGGAATAGTCCACTGTAACAGTTGCGCTATAAGCACGAGGAATGCCTCGGGGAAGAAATATTCCGTAAATTCATTGGAGTTTACAGCGGATTCTCGTCATGGTCAGCGCAGCGGCGTCCACTTATGAAGAAGAGCTTCGCCCATTAATCTCAGATTAGGTCGGGAACATGAGCCGGCGGCGACTGCCCTATCTTCGCGAGTTTCCTGTACTCGTCTTAAAACTTAGAAAGTTATTTATTTGAAGTGCATTTGCATACACTTTAAGAAGGAGGCCAACAGGCATGGCGCCTGACGAGGGCCTTACTCTCGGTGGTAAGTGGTTGGCATTTGGCACACACATACAAATGAATCAAATACAGTAAGTCAACACGTGTCACCGTGGATATAGACTATAGAATCCACAAACTACAGCCGGGGGAAAAAATGCATTGAAGAAGCAGAACAATACCTGCGTTTGGAGTATTTTGCATAAAAACCCATCACAATCGGTGCTAGTGGAACGGCAACCTAAGATGAACGTAAAAAAAAAAAAAGGAAGAAAAAAAAAAGGAACAAAGAAGAAAGCATCTTCTTACGTGATACCAACTATGTGCTGCACGCTTACCTTTTTTTGAAATCATTTCATCTAACCTTGTTCAACATTGTATATAGATTTAGCGGTGACTGAGCGGGGCTCACGGCAACTAACTGCCCTGTCTGCTTTATGGAAACGGCCGAGTCTGATGATCGACAGGACTTCGCGGAGATTATTTTGGGCCGCGTGGCTCGAGCTCAGGAGCCTCAATAAGGAGGTGGTGCTGCAGATGAAGTTATGTGATGTTAGGAAGATAGTGAGAGACCGGAAAGCGTGGCGTGATATGGTCCATAGGGTCACGAAGAGTCGGACACGACTGAACGACTGAACTGAGGTTCCGTCTTCTAGTTCATGGTTTATTTTCAGTAGTTTGCACAGGAGTGTAGTATGGGATTTAGAAACGCGAAAACGCAGAAAAAAAAAGAAAAGACACGAGCCGGAATGGGAAGCAGGGAGCAATTGAATTTGGAAGAATTGTGGTTTGTCAGAGAAAGAGAGAGAGAGAGAAAAAAAAAAAGCTGAGCTTTCGTGACCTTCGTCCGGTATAGTCCGGTACCGTCTTGGGTGATTACTTTGCCCGTTTTCTCCCCGTCTTACTATTTGCAACACCTCTAATGGACCTGCTGATATCCGCTCTCCGCATTGAATGCTCTGCCCGTGTCCATTTATTGTCTGCAAATATCATTGGGTCGCATTTGTTCTTTAATGGCTGCATCATTACGGTACACGTCTATTACTTTCCATAGCTGTCCGTGCTGACCACCATTTAATTTTAAACGTGTACGTCGAC
The DNA here is from genome assembly GCF_055883805.1 of Amblyomma maculatum. NCBI lineage: Eukaryota > Metazoa > Arthropoda > Arachnida > Ixodida > Ixodidae > Amblyomma > Amblyomma maculatum. The sequence goes on along the minus strand of NC_139347.1, from coordinate 18,360,011 downwards.
TTCCATGTTCTTGTCCCGTATAGCGGAAAAGCTAGTTGCGAGACGCAGCTGTAATATATATGACAGCTTCATCTGGCAACTAGTTTTGCCTTCGTCTTGAGCGATAATGGCAACCTCGCATATTTCGGCGTCACAAGGCTGTACCTCAAAGGTCAACTCCGGTGGTTTTTCCATCATTCTGCGTTTTTGGTTGAATTACATTCCTCGGCACGTCCTGACTCGAACACAAAAAACCGTTTTTCGAAATTCCAATTAGAAGTATTTTTAAAAAGAAAAAACAGCAAATCGAAACCGAAACTGCTTTCACGACCAGAAACGACGTCCCAGGTGACGAAATGGTGACGTCACACTCAGTATTAGAGAAACACTCGTACGTGCGTTGGATGGCGAAAATAAAGTATGGAAATCATGAAGCATTGCATAAAATGTCTGAGGTAGTTCAATATAAGCCTCGCAATTTCATAATCATGCAGGAAGTGGACAGTAACGCCGGTATACTGTTTGTGACGTCAGAAGCTCAGTGTTGCCGGCAGAAATAGTCTCAACTTAAGCCATGAAAACAGCATATTTTAAAGTCGTGTTGCGCGCGAACGGATTATCGTACAGCGCCCAAATTTTGTAGAATGCGTCAGGACGGAGAGGAGAATCTACAGTCAAATTTTTATTAGAATATTCGAATGTCGAAAAACCCCCGGAGTTGTACCTCAAGTAAACATCTGCGTCGCAATGTGACGTGAGATTTAGAAGAGGTCCGTGAATGGGGAAAGTAGCGACTTAGAAGGTCAGTAATTTGAGCCTCAAAGTGCACTTCCTATACTATACCGCGCACAAGTATGTCACGCACCCCCTCCTTTAATGCAAATTTCCTCGGAAACGGTTCTGACATAAGGCCGATACCAAGGTGCACAGCAGTCGCTAGCCGGCGCCAGTTCGGTGACCGCTCATGACAAGCGCGTGGAGAAACGTCTAGTTAGCTTTCTGGGACGCCTTTATTTTGTGAAACAACTGCGGGATGTTTTAAGATGATGATGTGCACATGATAGGGACATTCTAAGCTTCCAATACATGGTACAAGTTTGAGTTCGAAGTTTTCTCTGCGGTCACATCAAGTATAGTTAAAACTGGCATAGGAAACCGGTGGGCTGTGTTTTTGAAAATAACTGTGAGGCTGCTATATGTGATATGGTGTAAGGTATCTTGCTCTCGATGCGTAGGAAAATTTCGCTTGTTGTGCTGCGCTCACATCGGGTATTTTGACAATAAGTAATAAAAAAAAAAGTCTGCGAGGGAGGATCTGCGGATAATTTGACTGTTATGCATGGCGCAGTTATACAATATTCGACCAGCACCATTCTCACTTAGAGTCATTGATCAATTCACTCTCGCCGTATAATATCTAATCTGCTGATCGTCCTAGTTAGTTCAGTTGGTAGAGCGACTGCCCCACGGCAAGGCGGTGGTCCCGGGTTCGATCTCCGGGCCAGGACAATTTTTTCTTTAACTACTCTGAAAGCTGTATAGTGGATGCCAATGAGTAATCTACTCCACCTTAGGGCATTCCCCTACATATTGGACCAATATGTGGACGTTTAGAAAGTCAGTGAGTTCAGTTTCTCTTTGCAGTGTGTCTCGAGGCTGTGTGTGACGCACATGTCGGTCGCATTAATTGAATGTTCACATTTTCCGTTCGGTGACAATATAAAACATTTCACCTTTTTTTCTTTTCTTTTTCTGGTTTCCCCACTGGAAGGGCGCACTGAAAGGGGTTGCATTTTGGCGGAGGCTTACGAAATCCGGCCTCACACACCCGACAAGCCAGTCGCCGACTGACACCCATATCGAAAAAGGCAAAACGATTTGGTGCACATTTCCTTTAAGACGACAGCGTTAAAGAAAACCCCTTTTGCCGAGAATCCGGCGTCGGCTTTTTTTTAGCGAAGGTCACCATAATCATGTCTCTGACAGGTAGTATAGTTGGCAGGCAACTATCGGCACTGGGCGATTGATTGGTTTGGGACGTCGCGACGCCAGGTGGCATGACCGAATTGGCAGTAGTTGCTAACTCGGAACAGCTCATTTGAGGTGAGAGGGTGAGATGGGAACAGACCCCTCCGGGACGCGTATTGCCAAACCATATCCCGTAGGCGCACTGGAGCAGACGACGCTCTCAGCGAGTTAAACGGCGATTGTTGCTGAAAGGTCTCTCTGAACTCAACCTAAAGGTAACATACACTCACTGTAAACGGCGATTGTTGCTGAAAGATGTCCTAAACGCAACCTAAAGGTAACATGCAGTCACTGAAGGCAGGGAATAATTACGGTGAAGGTAATTGCTTTGTGAAACCACTGTCATATCGATTGTTACTGGAATGTGTCAGTGAACGCAACCTAATGGTAGCATACACTCACTGAAGGCAAGGCATAATTACGGTGAAGGCAACTGAAAAAAAAAAAAAATTACAACACAGGAATCGAACAGATGTTTCAGTGGCGTCAGTGCAGATGTAGGTGGTGTTAATTCATTGCTCCACAAAAAGCGACGGGGACAGTGGCCTTTAAATGCTTTATTATTCGTTTAGACAATATATCCACAATTTGTCGCCAGGTGGCATTGCTCAGAGGAATCACGCCAGAGCGTCGTCTGCTCGAGTGCTCCTACGGGATAGGGTTTGGTAATAAGCCTCCGGGACCCTTGGGCCCCGGGTCTCAGACAGGCTAACGCAAGGCCATGCAGGAGTGTTCGAAGGGTTATACATCTATGTCGGGAGGTGACAATAAGGCACACATGAAGACACAGTGGTTAGGCGAGCAACAATGTAGTACGTGTTGTAAGTGATCCAGGATCCAAAAGGTGAGCCGCAGACGTAATAGGTAAACTAAGATAAATCAACGTAAACAGTATAAGAAGGAAAACATGCTAGCACACCTAATCGAATTTAACTTGCCATGTAAATAGGAAGCCCACTCCCCCCCCCCCCCCCCCCCCCCTTTTCACACACTTTTTTTTTTTCTCCTCTGTTTTCTGCGCAGCGGTGGTTTACTGCTAAGTGTCGATAAGTATTCGACGTCAAGGCGTTGCCGGATAGCCTGTCTCATCCGTCACAGAGGCGTCGCCGATGTCTGCGTGCGCACACGTCCGCTCACGTACAGCGGTGGTGCTCCTGAAAACAAGAGAAACGACCGCAGGTTATTACGTAGCAACAGTGCCGTCACCGTAAGTTTCCCAGCGTCTACTTCTCTATACAAGTCCAAATACAAGTATATTCACAAGTCCAAATCGTGGATGTGCGATGCTATGCTTATATGCACTGTGTTTTCCCGGACAGACCATCCGCCAGCGAGCAGAATTTTCGCCGCACTCTACTTTGTAGAGCTGGTCCCCTTCCTCTTTCATGACTGTGTGCGCGTTTGCAGGCTGGCGTCCACGTAAGCTTGGAATATTTCTCCCACGTGTTTCAGCCCCGCGGAGACTTCCCAGCTCTTAACCACATCTTTGTCGTTTGTAAGCTCGCCTGGTCCGAGTAGTCTGGTTACAAACACACCTGACAGGCCACCTTGCTGTCCGCCGCCGCCGCAGCAGCAGCGTACATCTACATATAACACTGTAGTCTAGCGCTGCGAGAGGCGGCGGAGCCGAACGGCATGCGTTCCATCTCCACCGCGTTCCAATCAGCAGCGACTCCGTTGCGCACGGAGCGAGAGAGGAGCTGGCTTGCTTCCTTCCATCCTTGCCTTCCGTGGCGCGTGTCGGCTACCTCGTTATCGTGCGAGCACCGGCGGCCTTTGCTCCCTGACTAATTGCCTCAGCATCCTCGTCTCGCTACGTCTGTCACTTTGCGGGAGAGGCGGGTGAGGACGCCGCTGCCGTCACGGACTGTCACAAGTCGCTCGCTAAACGCGCTCGCTTGCTTCAAAAGGGGGGCGTGTCGCTTTTGGTCGGAGCGGGGGTGTGCGCCTTCAGCCTTTCCCGCGGCTACAGTACCGCGGCCTTGCTCTTGTCTTCATCTTGACGTTTCACCACGTCAGCTCCGCCTGCTCATACGTATGCGCGCCTCGTATGACGAGCAACGGCGAAGTGAGGGGAGGACCTCTCACCCCTCTGACTCGTAACGGTATCTTTCTCCCCCGCTTTCAGCGTTTTTTGACATCTGTGGCACACGAGTGCGGGTGCGCGTGCGCTGTTGGCGCTTCCGTTTCCGCCTCCGGCATGAGGCCTCTTGTTTCCGCAGCCCGTAGTTCCAGCACGAAGCCCGGTGGACAGGTAGCGCATGCAGTGGCCCATCTTCTGTATAACACCCATCTTTTTTTTGTGGGTCTCTCTCTCTCTCTTCGTTTTTCACTCTTGTGGGGGGTTGCCCGTCACCCTTCCCCACTGTTGGCATTTCGGTGTTTATCCACTTTTTTCGGCTGTGTATGTGCGTTATTTTTGCACACATGTTGATAGTAATATGGAGTGAGCCGTATTAGTGGTGTTGTCTGAAATGATAATCGGTATAAACATAACATAGATTTGTAGGGTTTAATATATCAAAGCGACCCAGACTGAAAGACCCCATAGTGGAGGGCTGCGAATATTTCGGCTGCCCGGGGTTCATTAACGTGAATTGACATCGCGGAGTACTCTGGGGTCTTGCTTTTCACCTCCATCGAAGAGCAGCCACCGCGGCCGGGAACTGATCTCCTCAAACCTCAAAATTGTAACGGTATATGCGTGAACGTTTTAGACGAAAGTAATTACAAGTTTGGGCCAGACTACGCGCGGCGAATCGCGGAAGTAAAAAAAAAAAAAAAAGCGTAAATAGTAAGAAAGCAGATGAATGCAATGCGGGAACCGCAGTCATGTAACGATGTCATTCCTTAACTAACGCAGGGAGCTGTTTATGTTTGAGTTGCGTGGCATTGGGTACACGAATTCATGTAGTTCGCAGGAAACAGACGGAAAAAGAAAAAAATCTTCTTGAATTCGTTTTCGAGCTTCAGTTTCCAAAGGTGTTAGCGGTTTCACTGGCCGTGCTCAGCTAGAACGAACCTGCGCTACAGTGAAAGAAAACGGAGCCTGGCTCAGATGTTTTCTGTATCCTTCCCTCGCGGTGCCCTGTTTCTCCCTCTGCTCTCTCAGCAGACCCTCCTTCACAACTCGCCCTTTCTTTCTTGTCATCGATACTGCTCTGTTTTTATACCTCCCCCCAGCTATTGTGCAGGCATCAGCTTCTCGTCACAAGCCCTTGTTTCTTCCCTCCCCTGTCACCTCCTCAACTCACCAGTAGGAGCATGCTGGGCTTACAGAGGGAGCCCCTGTCGCGTGTTTGTAGCAAGCTCCTTCCTTCGCTCTGTTTCATCAGGATTGGGAAACAAAAGTAACACACTGCGTGGAGGGGAAGGGGAGTTGCTGTCGGCTGTTAAAGGAGACATGCCGCTGACGCGCCGCTGAGTTTCGCCGACGGCTACGATAAGGCCCGGCAGCCCTCCCCTACCCCGCGCCTTGTTCGACTCCGATACGCCACCGCCGTCGGTCGGCGCAGACCGAACGCGATTTCCGATCCGAACGTAACGCTTCATTGGTCTCCAAAAGCGGCACTCATCGCGGATGCCTGACTCGGTCGTCGTGTGTGCGCGCTCCGTCATCACAGCCGTCTCTCTGGGAAGCTGTCGTTGTCGTCGTGGGCTCGTAACACCGGCTCGTGCGCGCGTGTTTATGCGTGCGGTCTAGCCGCTCGGCGCGACTCGCACACCTGCTTCCAACGTCGGCGAGCTGCGGAGTCATCGATACCCGTTATATTGCGCAATCTGAGTGCAAGAAAACGGCGACGACATCACCGTTGTGCGCCGCTTCAAGAGAGAGAAGCGCACATGGTTCTGTTTTCCCCAGTATTCTGAATTCAATAGCTGAGTGCTGGATTTGTCTAATTGAACGTTCGTGGCGAGTGCGTCGACTTCGTGACCGTCTTTCAGTGCGGCCCCTATTGCCGGAACCGATTGCGCTTGGCTGGACCTCGCATCTGTCGTTCGTCCCTGAATTGCGTGCGTCAGCCCGAGAAAGAAGATGCCGGCGTTCACGAGAGCCCTGGCCGTGCTTCTCTACAACAAGATTCGGTAAATATTCGCCGCTTTCGTTTACAGTTCCCCCTCGAACTTAGCGCTCTCCTTCGGCGCAGAACAACGTTGAACGCACTTGTGTAAAACATCCTCAGAAGCGGTGTTTCGTCGTCTGGTGGGGAATGAGCCCTGGACCGGTATAGAGTGGTATTTAACTTGCGCCAGCGCCAGAGAGTTGTCGTTAGATATCAATGACAGGAGTTTACAATGGAGGGCGGTGTGATAAAATTTATGTATAACTAGATGAGTTTTACATCGCAGAGTCTTCTTCGTAGGGACTATCGTATGTAGCTCCAGCGTTGTCATGGTGGACTGAAAATGCTTGCTCCCTGTGGCCGCGCGGGTAATTTTGTATGGTATCTGTCACTAAAGAAAAAAAAAAAATCTTTGCCGGTCGTCTTCAACGAGACAGCGGCAGCCGTAAAAGATATGGCGTTTCGTCCGAAATACTTCGTAGTTTTCATTTCGTTGTTGCTATGTACGAGGCATAATTTGCACATGGGAACGAGTACAATATCAATGAGCAGCTGCAGCTATATGTGATTTATCTGGTCGCACGCCGTACATAGCCAAGAAGAAGAAAAAAAAAAAACGCCGTTAGAAGGTGCCGTAGAGTATGTGGAATCAGCGCTATAGCTCAGCGCCTGATTCGCTGAGTTCAAGCATTTCCTTAGATATTTGCCGCGATTGAAGCCAAGATATTTCTTTCGTACGCATTGCAAAAAAAAAAAAAAAAAAAAAAAAAAAAAAAGAGAACCAACTCCGCGTCGCCGATGCGTTTGGCATGGTTCTCGGTTTGACTACCTTATCCGCCAAATCTCGGGGTCCTCTCAGCCATATATAACAGCTGTGTCTAATGTTTTTTCCTTCTTGTAATATTAAAACGTTAGCAGGTTTCTTTTTTTCTTTTTCCTGCTTTGAAGCCAAAACCGGCATCCGTGCGACGCCGTTTCCATCTTTGAGAAATATTTGTGAGATTCAGGCAACGAGATAGTGTTTAGGGAAGAATGCGTCGTAGTGGGCCTATCAGGAGCTTCCAAGTGATATAGACGGCACCTTGCCTATATACCTTTAAAGGACAGTTGTATAAATGACGCAGCCAACAAATACTCACTTGGAGGGTCGTAACGTAAGCGAAATAAAATCCTAAGTTTATTGACAATACGCTACAAATGCGGCTACAAATGACGGCTAACTTTCTGTGCGGCAAAAAAAGAGCAGCAATATGATTAGGGACAGAGCTCCGGAGGCTGTATTGCACTGGGTTTTTAATGCGCGGAACACTGCATGCTGTCCCGTTGCGGCGGCGGAGTTGAAGACTAAGCAGACATAGTCGAAGGCGGCAATCAGTCGAGCGAGGAGAGTTGATAACGAGATTATCCTTGATCAGGGCGTGGCGGCAGCTTCACTGTCAGGCATTTGTAGTTGTTAAGCTGGAGAGACATTTTTCCTGCATGAGATTCAATTCATCCTGGCTGATTGTAGTAATGATCGATGCTCGTGATGATGATTATGCCCGGCATTCTCTTGCTTAAGAATGCCCGCCTCAGAGGTGTTCTTTTGAGACGATAGAACGCTGCCTGGAGGCCAATCCGATAGCACCAGCGGTGCGGTGAGCCGTGGTGCGTGCGGTGGCTGGCGGCATCCGCTCGCTCTTTTTCTTTTTTTTTCTGTTTCTTGGCCTTAGCAGCGTTGTACAGAATACTCCGAGACTGGAATATGGTTGGTTGCAGAGCAAACGCGCCTTTTCGTTTCTTTTTTACGAGGCAAGGGCGTACCAAGGACCTCAGCTCCTGATAAAGTGCGACCAAGCGGGGAGCATCTTCGGCTAACATCTCGTAAAGCGAAGAGAAGGCGCCGTAAATGCACATTTGCGTCACCCTTGTGCTGCGTGGAAAAATCCTGGAAACAGTACCCGAGCCTCTGGCACCGTCGTGGCATACTCGGTTTTTATTGGGCCGTTTCGTTTTCGCGGTTGTCGTTAGTGGCTGTGCAGCCATGGGGCGTTTCATTGGTTGACAGTTCCATCCGCTTCACAGTCGTCCGGCTGCATATGGTGCGCTCTGAGCGCAGACAGTGATAAATGCCGGGCCTGGGTTGGCAATATGTGAAACCTGCGTCGGATAGAATGGATAGCCTGCTATACTCTGCTCGCGATATGGTGCGCCTTTCAAAGTGTAGTCGGCGTTGTACAAGTGTCCGCTTGTTACGGATAACTGTGCGCAACGTGTGGCAGATGCACGTATAAACGAATCGGCGCGATGTGAGACATCTGTTCCGACAAGGGGCTCCAGCATCAAAGAAGCGAACTTCTTTTTTTTTTTTTACATGTGTGTGTGCACGTGTCTGTGGAAAACTATAGTCCATGCATAATTAAAGTGGATTGGTTGTTCGGAACGTCCTAATCACCTGGCGAAAGTGATGCAGTTGGTGGCATACGTGTCTGCGGTACCTGCGCGCTTTCACGCATATTGTTCGTGTTCTTTCAGAAGGCGTTGCGGGAATTAATGACGATCGGCTTTATACTTTCTTTTAAACGTGAGTCAGAATCTAGATGTTCCGTTAAAGATTGGAATTGTTTCGTTCTGATCTATTACCAGCACAGGGTCTTCCTGTTTAGGTTCCTAATATTTTGCAGTATATAGCATGGATTGGCTTAGCATTTGGTGGTTGTGGCATTGGCGTTCTAAATAATAACCGCCGCCGGCTTTGTTCAGAACACGTGACTTTGTTCCCGATTAATCTGTCACGCAGCTGTCCGCAGCACATGCTCATGCTGTGTACTACATATGCAGCACATGTGCCCGACATTATATGTGGGTCGATCCCCCGCTGTCGATGCCCTGGAACAACTCGGTTCTTGAAATGGGCCACCGTGTTCCAATGCTGTAACCAGAGCGGAGATGTCTGCAATGTTTGGACCCTGCAACATTTTTTTTTTTTTTTTTGGCGCACATTTAGAGTAGTCTGATTATGCATGCAGCGTTGCGAGCAGAAATATTAATTGGGAGAAAATACACAAACTGGATAAGGATAAAGGAAACAGACTATCAGCTGTAGGATTATCCCGTGGAATTAGTAAGAACTAATCAGAAAAATTCCGCTGGCTTCCATGCGTTGAAGGTTATTGAACACCCTCTTGGTGCGGATGTGCGCGCGGCGATGGCGGGAAGGGGAAAAAAATTTCATCATTACTGCTTCGCAGGCTGATTCATCTTATCGGCAGCTGATGCTGCAGGGCAGCGGTCGCACGAGAGTTTCGGAGTGTCTTTATGGGGGCGAAGATCGAGGCAACCGCTCTGGATACGCCGCAGATGTGCTTGGCCGCTCTTTCTGTGTTCGGAAAGAGCACTCGCAGCTAATTCAGTGGGGTGCGCTGAATTCCGCCTGTTACTGCGATCAGAACACAATGCATGCTTACCCGACCTTGCTCAGCTTTTGTTTTTACGGCGAGGCGACGCGATAACTTGGCCGGCTGTGATAGACTGGTCTCAATGAGGAGCGAATCATTGTTGGGTGGTGTTTTGCCGTTTATTGGTGGTATATAGAAAGGGCGACACGGCACGTGTACGCTTGACAGGTGCGCAGCCTTCTGCATCTTGTTCAGAATGTATGCGCGTTCGTGTAAGGACGCGTGCTTCATTGTAGCAGAGCCACCGTCACGCACGTCACGTGCGTGTGTCGAATATGTAGATATAGAAAGGCACATACAAAAAACGCGATGCCAAAGCCCCCCATTGTGAGGTCTGTAGGCGATTCCACCGGGCTTACAAGCGCAGTGCTATGAAAAGCGAGCAATACGACTATAACCAGTGGCTGGGATTATCGTTATTGCGAGGCATGCCGTGGGGATGTGGGTATTGTGTCGTTAATTCTGAATCGCTGGTATCAAGGGTGTATTGACCCTAGGTATCAGCTATTATCAAAGTAGCTCAGCTATTTTGGTCATTTGATGAGAAGAGAGGAGTCGCTGGAGAAAGCTTTGATGTTGGGAAAGGTTGATGGTCACCGGAGAAGGGATAGTCAGCGAACGCGATGGTTAGATGGCATCCTCGAGGCGCTGCAGATGAAGTTATGTGATGTTAGGAAGATAGTGAGAGACCGGAAAGCGTGGCGTGATATGGTCCATATAGGGTCACGAAGAGTCGGACACGACTGAACTGAACGGATTATCAGTGGCCCATGGAAACAGATTTTAGGCTGGACTTCTTGAACTCTGACATTGAATACAGTTCACTCTTTCGGCAGATAGGGAAGCATGCGGAGAGTGCTTGCGGTATGATATCGCTGAATCATTTTCCGACTTAAGCGTGGAGCCCTCCTGGAGTGTTCACTAGCCACCTATATGCTAAAGGAGACCTGTTAAACAGTGGTGTCGGCCGTTTGCTGCGGCGTTAATACCCAAGCGTGACATCAGAGGTGGTTAGCAGAGCCCCCCCCCCCCCCCCCTTTTTTTTTTCTTCTATAAAATGGCAATCGGTCGACGTCATTGGATCCATGAGAGCCTGCTTTTACGGGCAAATGCCGCTGCGTTCTTCACTGTAGCGCAGCTATCCTACTTTTCCCGGCAATAGCGAATTACGTTTATATCGCCTGGCCACGCAGCATCTTCTAGCGATTATAATCATCAGTAGATCGCCTTTAATTTCGTGCATTCTATCCCGTCGTGTATCTGCTTGCTTATCCGCGCGTGTCTGGCAAACTGCCACTATCGCGTCGCGATAACCTAAAGTGGGCTTGGACTGCGGTAGTCGTCGGCGCAGTTTTCTGTGGCGGCTCTCGCGCTGTTTTGCGACTGAAGTGTTTTTAAAGAGCTGGCGCGTGCACAAGGGATGAGCAATGGGGGCGATATTTTCGCTATACGATAACGAGATTTTTCTTCAGAACTGCATTGTCTGCAAAGCCTTCGCAATCAATATTGGCCGAGTGACTGGCCTGAACGCGGAACGAACCGGTTGTGTTCAGAATGTCGTCGGCGTATTTCCTTTGTTCACACTGGCGTGCCCATCTCGGATGGAAGGCTTCATCTCCGCCTTCCCATGGGAGGTACGACAAAGTCTGCGCGCCACTCGAGGATGGCTCCGAGGGCGAATATTGATTCAAAGCTGGTTTCACAGGGTTGCTGTATGAGCGACTTTCTCTATCCTTCGCCCAAGTGATGCCGGTGTCGTAGAAGTGTCGCGTGCAAAAAAAAAAAAAAAGAAAAAGAAAAGAAAATCTAATATTGTCCAATGGTAATGCAAGCGTCTCCCAGTCGTATTGCCAACGTTAATCGATAGTGGTGTAATAAGAAGGAGCACCTGTGGTCATTTTTATGTTGAATTTCAATGGCAGATCGCGAGCGCTTGGCCCGAACACAAACGGAGCGCATTGCTCCGGCGTAGATCCCTTCCTCCATGTTTGCCATTGGAATACGTTCGCTCCCGCGGGAGCTTGCTACCTGGTGGACGTAAGGCAATCAGCGCGCACACAGGTTCTCGTGGCTCCGTCTTCTGCAGTAGACGCCGTCACGTTCGCTTTGCGAGCACATTTTTGTAGCTGATCGCGAAACAAACATGTCTAATGGCGTGAATCTTTACGTTTCTGATAAAGCATAATCACATCTTGGATCGAAGCTAACATATGTCTTGAAGCGGCAGAGTTGTTTGAAAAAGCTGACCACGCCGAACGCAGCGCGACGGCATCTCAAGCGAAGGGAACGGAAGTTTTTCCTACCTGCAGTAATCGAGGAGCTCGCTCGCTATAATAAAATAACGTAAATAATGTTTATAAATATTGTTCTTGCATCGGTTGGGATTCGAAACCGTTTACAAGAATCGAATGCGAAAAAAAAAAAAAATGCTTCGAATGTCGACTTTTTCATGGCTGTCTGTAGGGCTTCGTCGTCCTGCTGCCACCGAAAGCGTGCAGGAACAACGTTGAGGATCATGCATACAGCTCACTTGACGTGCTTTGTGAGGTTAACATAAAAGAAAAGCTTACGACATATAAGTTGTTATTCCGTCTTATGCTGCGCGACCGGTAGCCACTGCTCCTCTATACAGCGTCGTCCCACCGTGATGCCGGTGCTTGTCGGTGGCGTCCGCTCCTTGCTCGATTTTGATGCAGCCTGCCGCGCAAGATTTTTCACCGCGAGCAGTGAAAGTTGACTCCTTGGAGGTCGGCGCAGCTTTCATGTCATCCACAGGTGCTTGGACCACCGTGCGGCGACGAGGAACCGATAATGCGCCGGTCGTGACAGGGAGCACAAGCGTGGCCAAATCACCCGGTTTCGGCGGAGCAAATGGAGCGACCCGGGATCCACACCTGATCCCAATCTGCCATTGGAACAGGCAGCTCTCGCTCCCATTCTGTCATTGGAATACAGCTGCCCCAAACGGAGCAGAAAGACTTGATCCGGATATCTGCCATTGGAATTCAGTAATCGGAGCACTCGGGGTAATCTGAGGCGGTGACGTTCGGCCTTTCGCTGGTTCGTCCCGGCCGAAACGAGAGGGGGAAGCCTGGGAGATTCTCGAAGCGCTTAATGAAGCCTGATAGAACTCAGGAACGCAGCTATAAGGAGCCATTAAAGTAAGCTCTTCAGTCAATGGTATCGTGGGTGACTCCATCTTAACGTGCGCACTTGCTAATAGATATTGCTAAGGTCTTGCACAGCTGTAAGCGGCCATTAAGCGAGGCAGTCTGCGTGGAGCTTGGGAAACTCGTACATTGGGAAACTCGTTCAACATAATTAGCTAATGCCTTGTTGTTAGCAGCGTGCAAGTCTGGATGGCAAGCTTGAATTCAGTGAGAAATTTGACGTTGCCTGAAGCAGGTAAGATCTGCACACGATAGGACACGCGTGTCCATCACTTGCCGCATGCAGTAAAGAGGGCCTTGTCAGCGGCTGTTCGTCCACATGTGCGGCATCGGCAGTAGGCGTTGTTCTTTATTGAGCATTTATTAAGGAAAACCGATAGTTTCCATTCTTTTTTACGCGGTATATAGCATAAAGAAAATCTGGCGTTGTGAGCGAAAAATTTGTTAGCGGACAACTGTATGCTAATGAATTTTTGGCGAGATGATAGTGGCATAAATTAGAGGGTTAGCGAGTATCAAATTGGATATACACGAACGGCAATGGAAAAGAGACGATCCTTTCACGATATCGCGTCATGCGTGTCCCCCGAATTTTGCGCCCAGGTCTGTATAGGCTTTTTTTTATTTTTGCTTCCCAAGTGTCTCGTGCATGCACGTCGACAGCGCCGATGAAAACGTGTCGTCCATCGCCCCCAGATGATCAGCTCGATATGCGGAAGGTTTTGGCTCTAAGGAGGTGGCAGACAAACGGCATCGGAACCATGCGGCATGCTCGGTATCTGCCTTGGATACAAAATGGATCAGTTAAGACGTTTTAAGATTAGAGATTTGATTGATCGATCGATCAATCAATCAATCAATCAATCAATCAATCAATCAATCAATCAATCAATCAATCAATCAATCAATCAATCAATCAATCAATCAATCAATCAATCAAAACTTCACCGCCATCGCGCATAGCCGCTATGCCAGCTAGAATGGCGAAATGCCTTGGTTTGTGTTGGCGCCCTTATGTTATAGGTTAACTGCCATTTATAGCATACTGCGTCGCCGTGGAAATGTGCACTAAAAATCCGACATGCGTGAGACCCCTGGCACCAGCCAGCTCTGCGCAAGCTACATCAGCCTACCAGGGGCGCCTGGCAGCGACATGAGCTGCGGGATGTAAGAGGAGCGTTGTTGTCCCGCGTGACACCGTTGTGGGCGGCGTCAGGCGGAAGCGTCACGCGTCGGCGGGCGTAGCCAGGATGCTCTGGAAAGTGTCCGTTGTTTCGCTTCTCTTCCGTCTGCACTGTTCCTGCCTGGCGCACCTTCGTGGCCCAGTATTCGCGACGCGCGCCGACGCTGGTGTGTGTTGCGCGCGTCGTATGGAAGCGAAACTTCGTTCGCCGAGCACTACTCATTTATTAACGGCGGAACTTCATTTCTCGTCTACACAATGTATTGGACGTGATGAGTGCATTGATGGTGTGGCACTCATTTGCTGGATGAAATTTATTTGAAATTTTATTCCCGCCACGATCTTTCATCGTTCCCTACACCACTGGAGAGTTGTTGGAAGTAGCGTGCACGTGAAATTTTGATAGATTGATTTAGCCATTATTTGTGCACCGCATACATATACGCCTTCGCTCTTTTATTCTTTATCGACTGTTCTTTATCGACCTTATCGGAGAGGCAGCCTGAGCGATGCGCTGCCGCTAAGAAAGCGGCTACGGAGGTGACAGAAAGAGAGAGCTCCGACAGTCGCCCCGGCGACTGTCGGAGCTCTCTCTTTCTGTCACTCGTTGCCGTTTTTAGCGGCGCGCATCGTGGTGCCTCTCCACGATCTGTTATTTTCACTGCTTATCTTATCGGCAGCACCCGCACTTGTTTGCCTGAGCGTCTATTCGCGCAGGACGATTAAGGCCCGGGAGCGCGGAGAGAAATGTGGCATGTGGTACGCAATAGACGACAGAACGGAGACTGAATATTCGTTTGTTGCATGAAACTCCCGCGCATGGACTTGCAGCCAAACAGAGGAGGAATCCAACCGAATAAAATCGCAGTGGTGTCGCCCTTGTTGCGTTTGCATTTACACGATGGTAGCGTCACGACGCTTCGTTTGGAGCGCAGGTTGGTTGCGTCTGGACGGAGCTGATGTTCGGTGACTCCGTGTTTCGGCTGTGTTACAGGGTCGTTGTATACATTGACGTGGAATTTCGGGTGCCTTCAGTTCAGTTCAGTCGTGTCCGACTTTTCGTGACCCTATGGACCATATCACGCCACGCTTTCCGGTCTCTCACTATCTTCCTAACATCACATAACTTCATCTGCAGCACCTCGAGGTGCCTTACTGTTTTTTATTTTTGTTGTTTAGTCGCGGTGCACATTCTATTGTGTTATAATAACTGTACCCCCCCCCCCCCTCTCCATCTGTGTAATGCCACGTGAAGCTGTTAAGTCATCAATAATACGAGGAGACCTCCCGTACCTTTTATGCATCGCGGGGGGGGGGGGGGGGGGGGGGGGTGCTGCTTATGGCCCTACGGTGCTGGGACTGGTAGGTCACTGCCGCTTTCTGCGGGGGCTAGCCAGCCACCGCATTTTTATCTGTTGTAGGCCGTCATTGCAACCGCTACCGTTTAGGTGGTGGATGACGGCTGTTGGAACGCGCGTCTTTCTTTCGCTCTTCTTTTTCTTTCTTTATTTTCTCCTCTGTCTGCACGTGGCAGCGGAGGTGGCTCAGCTACAGAGCCAATAGCAGGCCCGTCCATTTTCTTTTCCTTTTTCCTTCAGTCGCAACAACATCGCGGAGTGGGAGGGCCAGTTATAAAATAAAAGGAAGCGGACCAAGTGCCAAATAGAATTTCGATTTTAAAATAAATAAAACGACGAAAGATGGAGGAGAAAAGTGAAATAGTAAGAGAGGCTGCCAGCATCATCGCCAAAGGTCGGCTGCATGCTGTCAGGGCCCTATTTTGTTTGTTTTTGGAGCACTCGTCTTCTACAACTGTTTCCGTATAGGCTTCTAATTTCTTTGAGGTTTGTTCTTCAGCTTCTTCCGTTGGCGAAATCTTCGTCGCCTCGATTTTAATGACTGTATGATAGGCTGAAGACGAAATTGTTTTGGTTCCCACCTTTACTTTCTTTTTTTTTTTTTTTTTTGTCCACCTCTACAGAGCGGACCGGCATCCCTCCAACATTTTTTAAAATAAAAAAATTGGCAAAAAAGTCACCTCGCTTATGCTTGAAAAAATGTTTTGAACGCACTCGATGTTTGTCATACCTCTCCCGTCTCGGTTGCCTTAGCGACGGACTCGTGTGGACGACGCTGCCGGGCTGATTGTGCTTACTTCTCCCCAGTCAAGCAGCCCTGTTGGAGACAAAGGTGAATCAGTGCCCAACGCTTGGCCCGAGCAAACAACTGACAAGCTGCGCGACCGCTCTTCGGCGGCTGTATGGTTTGGTTGCGTTGGTTGCGGCTGCTCAGCGACCTGTCGCGTGCCGCCCCGTCCGTTATCGATAGTTATTGTCTCAGTCGGGGGCGTTTCTCTGGTCATCTTTCGGGTTATTTTTGTGGTGGCCGCTGCGTTCGTACACCGTGTACGCATCCCTGTCTCGCACCGACTGTCACAACTCGTGACACGTACTGTTCGCAGCCGTATTTGGGGAAGAAAAAAAAAAAAAAAAGAACGGTGCGGCTGAGTAGCCATGTACTCCACGGTATCCTGTAACAACATTGAAATAAAACGTTCCAATAGAATAAAATATTTAGGTGTTACGATTTCTCATGATTTGAACTGGAGTGATCATGTACAGAATATCTGTGGAACAGCCCAACGAAAGCTTGGATTCCTACGGCGAAAGTTAAGAGATGCGCCACCGGCTGTCAAACTAAAAGCTTATAAATCATTGGTAAGGCCAAGTCTGGAATGCGCGAACATAATTTGGGATCCAAACCAGAAATATCTCATAGATAGCTTGAACGGATTCAGAGATTAGCAGTGAGGTTCGTGTTTTCTCGCTATCGAAGAACACAGTCCGCAACCGAACTTATTTCACTTGCTGACCTACAAACCTTGGCTATTCGTAGAAAAATTGCTAGGCTCAAGTTCCTTTATCAACTTTATAACAATAAACTCAATTTGGATTCCGGCTTGTACTTGCGGCCGTTCATCTCGCACTAATCATTCCTTTGCAGTGATGTCGTATGTGCCAAGAGTTGATGTATTTAAATTTTCGTTTATGCCTAAAACAGTTATTGAATGGAACAACCTTGACCGAAGCGTATTTGAAAAAACTTGTTCTTTAGAAACTTTTGAGAAAGAGTTGGAAATTTGTTGTGCCGCTTAAATGTACATTGCCCACCCTGTAACAGCCCGGAAGGGCTAACAGTACTTGCAAATAAATAAAAAACCGTGCAAGGACTAACGGTATCCGTCTGTCGTTTCAGGGCACGTTGCAATACGAGGGGCTATCGCGTCACAGCGCTCGTAGTCTTCCGTGTTTGGCTGGCGTTACACCGAAATGCGCCCGGCTGTGGCGGCCACGTGCAGTTCCGTTAACCGTCAGCGACTGCTGCGTGCCCAACGCTGTCGACAGGTTGTGGCATCTGCATACGAACAGGCGTGTGTACCCGTCCGTGTCTGCACAGGGTGTTTGGCAAAAACGGCAGGCTTGCTGCTACTCGTAGCGAAATGGAATTGTTTGTCTCCGCTTCATGCGCTGTGCGGTGTCAGAGCAGGTTAAAGAACCGCCAGGTGGCCTTCCAGTGCGGCGTCCCCGCATAGCCGATGTCGCTCTGGGACGTTAAAACCCACATACCGTACCGTACTGTACCTATAGTCAATTATATATATATTTTCAATGTTCTGGATGCCGAGCACAAAGTGGGAAGTTTGATTCCCGTCGGTGTATTTATGTGAAGGTGAAATTCGAAAACAAAACACCCTTGTGATGGCACTTCGTTGCCCGTTGCAAAAATACCAGGCAGCTGTCATTTAGAAACCTTTGCTGCAGCGCACTCCACGACCACTGCGTCATTTCAAACGTGGCTGCGCCGAAGCAATTCTTTCGCGGTCCAAAAGCGTGTCCTTGGGTCGCGCACACATCCCGCGTCCTCCCCGCGGGACCCATAAGTAACGTCATGCGTCGGTGGCTGACCGTTGTCCATGCCGGAAAATCGCCCCGCAGTCTGGTTCGATCGCAATCGCGACTACTGTCATGGGCAGCTCTTGTCCCTCTCCTTTGACGCGTGCATGCAGCAGCTGGGCCGCTGCAGCGCGTAGTGCTCTGGCTTTCCTCCTCTTTTCTTGATTATTCCCCCTCGCCCTCCTTCTTTTTAATCTCGTTCATTCCCGTCGTCGTTTCAGCAGGTGAGCGGCAAATGCTGCAGCGTTTTCAAGCTGTAGACTTGTCTTCAGCTTGTTTTGCACGGTGGTTCTAGGATGGCGTATAGTCAGTCCCTTTTGGCCGGACTCGCGCGCCGCCGCCTTCACAAGTAGCCGCAACTCGCTAGAAGGTGCTTCTTCACCTTAGACCTGACGTGGCGTATGGTCGTCTCCGCGCGAAGCGGGGTCCTCCCTGAGGAGGGGGATCATGTCGGCGTCTCCGCCGGCGAGGCCCCGGAACACGTGGCGTGAGACCACTCGGCGGCTGCTCATGGCACTCGTGTCGTCGTGGCACCGATCGCGGACGAGGACCAGGTCGCGGAGGAGCCGCCGGTGGGCAAGGTATGGGTGCTGACCGCGTATAGGCGCTTTCGAGGTTTTAATATGGAAGATTGGATGGTCTACGTCTTTTTTTTTTCTTTTTTTCTTTTTTTCATTGCGCCTGCCGAGCCACATTGAAAGCGACAGCACGCGCCTTTGCTAGTAGCACTGTGTGCTCTCTTCGGCAGCGAACACAAGAAGCGTCGTCAGTTGGTGAGGTGTTATCGGTTCGTGGCGCTGAGCGGCTTCAAACGAGTGGACGACAGGACATGTTCAGTTTACACCCATAAAATCTATTAACCATTCCGATCCGGGCGACACGCACTACCCGCTGCACCGCTGTTTGGTACCGTCTGGTGAACTAGCATACGTAGCTTCTTTTTCTTCGTTTCATGAAAATGTGCTCATTTTATGGTCTTGTGCGAATGTCAGCGATCTTTTTTTTTTGATCATGCCCACTACTGCCTTGCGGTCGCCAATTGGCAGCTGGCGACATTATGTAAACAATAAATAACAAAATAATTTTACGGGTAAAGAATATCTGGAGACAGGCTATTAATACCCGAATCGTTCGGCCAAGTCATTTGAATGCGTGCGCGGTGCAACTGAATCCTGCAAGTGAGCGGCGTTAGTCGCGTATGCATATTCTCAAGTCCAGTTAACCTGGAGTGCGTTAATTGTCTCCTTAAATATTGCCCCGCCGCAGTGGCCGTTAGTACGCTTGGTTCGATCCCGGCCACGGCGGCCACTTTTATATGGGGCGGAAAGCAAAGTGCCCGTGTTACTGTGCGATGTCAGTGCACGTTAAAGAACCCCGGGTGGTCAAAATTTCTGGAATCCCGAGTCATTCATATCCTGAGTCGCTTTGGGTTGCCACTCCTATAAACCTAGCCAGTCATAAAGGTTGACGCGTAAGCTGTGGAATCACGTTCAGTGCACTAGACGTTCAGTGCTACAATCACGTTCAGTGCTACATAATCAATGTTGTTTCTTCACTTTTGAGGATGAAAAAAGCAACTCGTGTGTTTTCGGCCATCTCTCTCGTCCCCTGTGCGGAAGTCGTACTGCTGGAATCCCAGCTCTTACGAACGCGGGTCGTGCGCGTATTCATCTCCTGCCTCCACACAGTTCTGTCGCGCATGAAAGCGGCGCGGCTAAGGCGCAGAAAAGCAACTCGTGTGTTTTCGGCCATCTCTCTCGTCCCCTGTGCGGAAGTCGTACTGCTGGAATCCCAGCTCTTACGAACGCGGGTCGTGCGCGTATTCATCTCCTGCCTCCACACAGTTCTGTCGCGCATGAAAGCGGCGCGGCTAAGGCGCAGCTGGCTTCTCGGCTCGTGCGGAAGTTCGCAATTTCGCTCGCGGATGCCGTGTGCGGAGAGAACATGCATGAAGAGCAAATATGCCTGAAAGGAGCGGAACCGCACGCCAATCGATATCAGCCGCGTGTATGCCTTGTAAGTTTGTTCACTTCAACTCCCTTGTAGTGTTTCACATGTTTACCTAGGCTCGCACGAGATGAATGCGCTCTGCTTTCCGGATTCGTAACACGTGCTCATTTACCAAGTTCGTCTGTGCGTGCCGCTGTGTAGGCTTGCAAGGCCCAGCGTTACGTCCGTCCACGAACTGAAATATGCTGACACGTGCTGTGTCCCGACTTTGGTTCTCTTTTCATTCCTAGGCTTCGCTGCACGCCGCATTTCCCTTTGCTGTGCAGTGCTGCGTTTGGCTCTTTGCCAGGCTGCAGATATTACCGCGCGCAGCTTCCGCCGTTGAGAGGCGTTTGTTTCTTGTTTTCTCTTGCAAGCGGGCTAGATATTTCGCAGGTGCCTTGACAGCTGTGCAAAAACGTAGGAGTATAACCAGGATACAGAGTGCGGCAGGTATTTTCACGAAACGAACTGATCTTTTTCGCTTTGAGCGCGTGCGGTTAAACTGGAAACAAAAACCCTTCTCCAGCATAAAAGCGTGTTTCTCACTTGGTGAAAATAGTGGCAATTGTATAGTAACATTAAATGACGACAGTTTGCCCGCCTGCGATAAGTTCTGGAGGAACTTTTGTGCAACTTCACGCGACAGTGATCTACAAGAAATGCTAATTAACGTTTCTGATCTGCGTAAAATGAGCTCATTCGCGGCGCCTCAGATTTTCTCACGCGGCCTAAGCGTGCTTCTGTAATGGCCGGGCGAAGCCCTGTGATCTTTGTACACTCCCCAATAATCATCGTGAACGAAGGGGCCTCTGGATTTGGACACTATACATTACTGGTACTGTGTGGAGCAGTTCGTTCGCCATGTCTCTTCCTTTATCCATTCAGCTGTATACGATTTGGACGTATACATTACTGGTACTCTGTGGAGCAGTTCGTTTGCCATGTCTTTTCCTGTATCCATTCGGCTGTATACGAAGACAAAAAGAGACGCTCGATGAAGTCCCGAGGCGTTCCAACTCCTTGACACTTCCGGAATGCGTACAGGCTTTGCGCCGCACATGTTGCAGCTCGACAGCATCGGCTTCGTGCAGCCACCCTTTCGCTGCTTGACACTCAGAGACGCGGATTACAGCGCCAATCCGCGGTGCCCTTGACTTTTACACGGCGTTGGTTTTAGCTTTCTCTGCGCGCCCGCGTTTTCTCCACGTTTCAGGTAGTTGCGCGCAATTAGCTCGGGCCATTAAGCCGCCGCTATTGCCGCATCCGCGAAGCGCGTTGCGCTCGCTTGCGTGCACTGCGTCTCTGCCCATGGGTCTTCCAGCCCGATTCCATTCCCGCCTTTTTAATTGTGCCCGCGCGCGGCGTTCCTCCTTCATGTCCGCCCACGCCTTGGCGAGTGTTGCGACAGCTCGCCTCTCCCGGTTGTAAAAGGACGGCCGGATCGTTGTACACTGCGCGTTGTTTCGGGGTTAGCCACGCGTGTGTTTGCCCGTGAAAGAGGCTGTCTCGTACAGCTTGCCCGACTTGGCGCGGTCGCTGGAACTTTTAATAGCTTTGGGCGAGCGTTTTCTTGTCCCTCTTCTCTTCCTCCTCAAGCTGTGTGTATAAACTTTTCTCATGGCCAGTGAAAGTGAAGCTTCATGCGTCGTCTTTCTGTGAGTGTTACCCAGCGTGTAATCTTGTTTAATTCATTAAAACCTTACTAAATTTTACTTAATTGTCAGTCCATATATAGCCTGAATGGGGCGGTCAGAGTAGTGTGCGGTGAAACTTTTGTGAGAGCGTCGGATACGTAACCCTCTTCTGCACTGACTTTTACAGTGGAGATGCATTGTCTGTTAGTGGCCAAAGCTGAATGCACTGGGCTCGTCATTTGAAAACGGACTCGTCAGTCGTTTTTCGGCGATGTAAATGAAGCGTTACTGAAGACTACGCGAGTTTTTATACATATTGCAATAATCGGAATAGTGGTCGCATCACGCTTTCCCCTCCATGTTGTACGCCGCATAGAAGTGTTTGATTCCGGTGCAGTCCTGTCGCCGTTAACATCTTTCTGGGGATAAAGCATGTCAGGTATCGCAAAAGCTGTTTTGAACTGATGCTGCACGCCTTCTCAGTTGCCGGATTTAGACGCTGCGGTTCAGGTGAAAGTTTGATGGCAATTAATCCTCAATCATTTGCCCTCGACGCAAATGAATTCATTGGGACGGTCACTGAATTTATTGTTTCGTTCGATGCATTCGCTTGGGAATAGGTGCTGTATGTGCAAAGCCCTTGCGTAATGGAGGAAGCGACCCGGATCCCTTTGTGTGATCTCCCTTTCAGGAGGGTGCAGCCTCATCGCCATATAGCGGTTGAAGGGAGGATTCGTCACATCTAGCGTTTGACGCGCTGAACCGTTACGTTTGCTTGTTGGTGACGGCGAGCAGCCCAAGCTTTCGCGGCAGTGGTCGTCCTCCGCCGCGCAACGACTTGCCGGCAATCCTGATTCACCCAAGTCCGATTGTATGCTATTGATAGACGCGCTGTTGACTAACCGTGGAGGAGGAGGAGTGGTGGGTTTGAACGCCGCATCTTTCTCGCCTCAGTGAGCGTCGATTGTGGCGATTACGCTCAGCTTTGCGACGAGCAGGCAGCTGGAGAGCGTAGGGGAGCGCGGAGCCGAAGCTGCGTAGCTAATCAGTTTGTCCCACTTGTTACTCAGACTGTTCCACTTGTTGCTCGAACAACAGAGGGAACCGTCTGCACGTATTACGTTCAGTCCAGCAATTATCTCATGCTGCCTTTGCTTATCTACCGCGGGGATGGAGAAAGCGTTTGTTTCTCATTGGAAAGACGCTCTCGTCCGGGCCACGTCTTCGAAGCCTTGTTGACGCATCGGCGCGCGGTCGTAAATTGAGTCATTCTAGGGACGACCATAAATATTCCCGCGCCGTTGGGGCTCGGCGACTGGCGCTGGGCTGCTTGTACGTATACGCTTGCAACGCGGTCGGGAAACGTGTACGGTCTGCACCGTTAAGTTAGCTCGAGGTGAGAACATGGAAAAAGTGGATTCGCGTCTGCGCAGTGTGCTGTCTTCGTTTGTCATCCCGGCTTGCTGTGGTGGGAAGCTGGAGTGAAAGGCCAACGCTTTTTCCTATCGCATTCCGGCAAATCGCACTCGATCGACTTTTAACGCGCATGCGTTGCTGCACTGTCCACCGTACATGCATGGTATACATGCGTAGCTCATAATATTGGTAGAGCTGAGTTTGGTAGATTACCACTTCAGTCAGCGTCAGCTGGTTGGAATTTGCCGCCGAATCGTGTAGTGAAGGCTCCGGGTCTAAGCCGGGAGCGCGGACGGTGGAATTTTCTCTCTGATCTTTCCCACAGCAACGAAGTAGATCAGCCCGGGTAATGGCACGGCTGTCCAAGTGGATGCGGCCACGCGTTGCCTTGCACGTGCGAGCGCCTGCGTATACTAGTCCGCTTAGAGACTGACTTGCGCAAGCTAATGAAGATTGCGATGCCTGCGCGATGTCAGGCTGCGGCTATGGTAATGCAGCAGCCAGGGATAAGTGACCGTGGGTTCGTATCATGTTCGCAGCCATATGCTTGTTTTACGTGTGTTATTTATTATGCATGCATCAGTTGGAGCGTGACGTCGCACTGTGACGACAGCAGAGTGGCTTCAGTGTCTCGGGTTTTCGTGCCACACATTCGTTGGCGCGTGATGTCTCGTTCTGCGCATGCGCGAACATATCGATATTTGCGCGAATGCCCAAGTCTTTAGGCGAGAACCTGACGTGATGCTCGTGTAATACCGTCGCACATGAACAGAACCAGAACAACAATATCTTCGCGCCGGCAAATGTTACGAGTGCTTCATTGCATTGATTCCCTAGGTGAGCGCCCGTAAACCTTGAGATGCAGTGCAGTAACAGTAATTACGCGCTCGTTAATTTTACTGTAGAGCAGGGGAAGAGGAGGAAGTGGGCGTGTATTGCGCGGCTCGGAAGTGTACTGTTTACGCGAATTACAGTAGGGAGCTGGAAGTGCGACGAAATTGATGCGCGTCGTATTTGTTTATCGTGAGACCTCCCGTCGTGATCCTCATTGCCGGCTCTCCTTTCTTCGATATATGCGAGTGTGTTGTGCCCGTACAGTGCATAGACGCGGCGGTCTGATTTTTTTCTAGGGCTTCATTTTTTTTTTTTTTTCCTTCTGGTCATTCCGGTAGGCGGCTGTATACAATATATTGCCCGAATAAAAACTTTGGCTTTGAACTTCGACATTGGCACGAGCTCTTTTATCTGCTGTCGTCGGCCCGAGAGTTGAAAGGTTGTAGAAAGTTCGTCTGCAGGAGGCTCATATTGGCGGTGAGCGCTTCTCTTGCGTACCCCCATCGTCGGACGAAATCGTCCGGCATCGTCGACCGTATTAAGCTTCGCAGCCTCAACGAATGTCGAGCATGCCTCTTGCAGGTGGTGACGCTGGTTTGTCGGAGGTGCACCAGAGGCGCTGATTAATTTTCTTTCGCGCATGCAAGTCGCCGCGGTCGCGTGATACGCAGGTCGCCTCCTGCCTCTGCAACGGTAAAATTTTTCTTGTGTGCGATGGGGTGTGTGGATTAAGATAATAATAATAATAATAATAATAATAATAATAATAATAATAATAATAATAATAATAATAATAATAATAATAATAATGTCCTCCACTACGGCTCCCCTTTCTGAAAAGCAAGGCGCCCGTGTGCTGTGCGATGTCAGTGCACGCTAAAGAACCCCAGGTGGTCGAAATTTCCGGAGTCCTCCCCTCCGGCGTCTCTCATAGCCTGAGTTGCTTTGGAACGTTAAACCCCACAAACCAACCAATAATAATAATAATAATAATAATAATAATAATAATAATAATAATAATAATAATAATAATAATAATAATAATAATAATAATGAGCGCACACGCATATATGCCTCATGACGAGGATATATCGTCAGCTAATATTTTTTTACGCAGTTACAGGCGGCAGAACGTTAAGGGGCTGCTATGTATTTGGCTCTGGTGACGGTTGCTGATCAGCTTAAATGTTTAAAGACGGAGCCTTGGACTAAGTTGTGCATTTAAAGCGTGACTCGACTGTTCAGGTTTGAAAGTGGTGGTCTTTTACAAATTGTTGGCCCTTCCTTGGGCCTTGCCCATGCCGCTTACCCGTCAAAATGCGCCAGACGAGCGGACGCAGGCATGCGCCAAGCGCTTAGAAAAAAAATAAAAATTATATATATATATATATATGCCGTAAACGAAACGTGACATTGAGTGCACATCCAACTTTTCTATCTGCGCAGCAACAAGACGCAGTCGGTGGACTGCCACGGCTACGTGAACCCCCTGGAACTTGTGCTGGACACAAGCAAGAAAGACGAAGCGGGGGGCCGCGCGGGCCGCCATGTAGGGGGACCCCTGGAGCCCCTGCTGGGCCCGCTGGCCGCGGCAGCAGCCACGCACGGAGGACCGTCCCTGGACCCTCGCCGCCGGCCGGCCACGTCACCTGGCGCGGGCAAGGGCGCAGGTGGAGGGGCCGCGCCGCCGTCTCCGCTGCCGCCGGCGCCCCAGTCCGCACCCCCCACCACCACAGTGGCGTCGTCGGACATCACTGGCCGCAAGCAGCTGAGCCGTACGCCCACCCAGCCGCCGCCTGGCGCACTCGAATACGTGGTCAGTGCCTACCGATTACTGTCCCCAGGTTCCCGCCTTTTCATTTTGCATGCGGCAGTCGATATGGCGGTTTCCAGCGTGGTCCACCAACGGGATAAGCGTTTTTGACTTGCGGGAGTCCGCAGGAAGTATGTTGAGACGCCCGGGTGCGGCTTCTTACGTGGCAGACAGCAGCGGCGTCATTGCTGAGGGGCAGCGTGGCGACTGGCAAGCAAGGAGCTTTGATGACACGGGCTGTGGCTTATAAGATAGGGTTATTCGTTTTCGGGTCTTATATTTTCTCGAATTCGAGGGGTAAAAATCGGGCGTTATTTTTCGAATGATAATAGGGGAGAAATTGTTTATTTTTTCTTTTCTTTTCTTTTTTTTTTTTTTTTTGTGGAAACGCTCCGAAATTCAGGTATTATCGGGTTAAATTTGCAAACTAATAATTTATTCGATTTCTCCTAATCTGTGGGCAAGGATTAGGGTTATGCTTTGGGTTGCTTTCAAGAAAGTATTTCATAATTCGGCGTTTCTGTGGTAATTACTACTCTCAGTGATGTGCAACGCTCAGTTTTTGGACAAGAAACATTTTATTCACTTGAGCTGGTCATCGACGTTCTGCACGCCCTTATTAATAATGTACATAATCATTTGCATGCTGAACATTTCTGTTTCCATCCGAGACCTGTCTGGAGGTATCTTAACTGAGAGAATGTTCGCTCAGCATCACAGCTGTCATTATCTATACGCAACAATGTCAAGGCTGGGGTAGTGCACAGTTGCGTCGTTCTAATAGTCATTCGCTTCAACACTTTCATTTGTGGGGATTGCTTCCAGCAAGTACTGGTTAATCTCGCGAGCCTACATCATCCGTCACGGAAATCGAGGTCGATAGTCATCAAACGAGTGACTCACCAGCCGCTTCTGGAATGGATCGAGTAAGGCACCCAGTTTCCACGTTGCCAACTGGTTTCTTTTTTGTCTGAAACTTTCCGTTTCAGAGTGCAGCCCCATTTTATGGAGATTTTCGGGAAGACTCTTCAGAACAAGTTTTTACTAATGTGTCAGTGCTCAATTAGGTAACATAGACAAAACACCTTTCGCTCGGTCGCTTTTGCCGATCATCGTGGAAAGCTCGTTGACAGTCTGCTGTAGCTAGACGTTTACGAAGTGATCGAAGCTTGGCATCAGAATATTTCGCTTTGAAGCGTTTTTTTTTTCTTTTTTTTTTCTGAACCTCTAAAGGTGGCTTGAGTGCATATCTCATTAAGACTGCCTTCGTATAAAGAACCTCTTTATCAGTAAGTATCGTTCGAATAATTTCTGCTTTGGCGCTAATTTATACTACCTTTCAACAAGTTCCGTGGAGACAGTTGTTCCAGAAACCGGGAAAAATGGGGTTTTACCCGATCTTTTAGGAACATGTTCGGGGTGCAAAAACCGAGTGAAGCAAACGAACAACCCTACATATAAGGCACAGGAGTGTCCCAGGGCGCGATCGCATCGATTTCGCGCCAATTCTCTACGCGGGGCGTCCTTGCCATATTAAATCTAGTTCACTGTAGCAGTACCAACACCAACAATAATAAAACTTGTGAATGAGCACACACGAATTAAAAAGGCAAATTACCATAGGCACATCAAGATATGAAAAAAAAAATTAAATACATTTGCAACATTGATTAGGCATGTTTTCACCAGTGTAAATTTATGAGGGTTCTGCTAAAAGCATGTCTGCTATTCTTTTCCCGAATAAACGCTCATTTGTATATTTATGGGTGATATCTTTTATTTCTTTACTAGAATTAAGAAGAACTGTTATCTGGTACAGCGTGGTCTGTGAGCCATAATTTGATCTTAATCTGGCTGGCCTAACAGAATAATTCCTTAGCTGGTAGTTCTGGTGTTGGACATTGTGCAGGAATGTAGCGTTCAGTTCGTTTCAGAGAGTACCGACTTATCCACATGGCGAGTGTGCGACGTGAGTTATGGTTAAGAGCCGGCAATGTGTGTATTATAGCCGCGGCGGTGGCAAACAGCGGCCACGTGTCCCTATGCTTTCGAAATTAATGTAGCTAGTTCCATGCTAAGCTACCTTTTTTTTCGCTGCTGTCGCACTGTCGTCTCTCTCTCTCTTATTGAATATTTTATCGAAATCAGTGAGTCATCCTCCGAAGCGGCGCGTGTTGACATTTGTATTCGAGCGTCATTGCATGCAATTCCATATTGCGCCGTAGTGGTCGTGGTTTGGGAGATCGTGCATGGTTAGACATGGTGAAATCCAGTGACTAATTCTCAATAGCAGCAGCCCACGTGCTATTGAATTTATTCATATCCAGCGCGTAATTACGAGCGTCTGCGTTTTTCTACATCCATAATGAGGAAACGCGATCTCTGGCGAGTCGCATTTCGAACTTCGGCCTTTCGCTGTTTGCGAAGACGGTAGAGGACATCACGATTTCCTGCGATGTTCGCTCGAACGTACACGTGGCCGAATAAATACGAGCCTTCCGGCGTAAAGAAAAGCCGAGCAGCAATTATAGCTTTGGCTAAACCACTGAGTCCTTGACAAAAATGAATCGTATGGGGGCGTTTCATTATTTTCGAAAATGCATTTCGTGTTCTGTTCGTGAGCACAATTTCTTTGTTCCATAATGTTTTAGAGCTAGTCGTTCCTGGACACACATGTAGAGAAAATTGAGTATTGGGTTCTCGAACTTTTCGCCATTAGTGCGGTGTGGGTTCTACGTGGAAACAGTTTGGTCGTTGACGTCAGATTCTGCAATGCTCGGAAGCAATCATTTTTGGCGCAGGTGATGTCGAATCTGTAAACGCCGGAATTTAGCCTCGAAGGGTTTTTGTGATCTGGTCAAACCACATCAACATGTCACGCGCCTGCGTCCGCGTCTGTCGTGGTTAAAAGTTTAAAAGATGACGAGTCAGTGTTAAACAATTAAAACAGCTATAATTTACTGAACTAGCGAAAAATGAAGCTTCATGAAGCTGGCATAAACAAAGATATGAAGCGACAGCATGGCGTTCGTGGCGCTACATTCCCTGACATCTGACTTTGAATGTTAGTTCCTGCCCATACAGCCGACGCTGCCCTCAGTGTTTCCACTACGCAGTGAGATTTAGCAGGACATGCTAATATCGCCTCTTACATGCGGGTTCGCTTTTGATTTGGTTTATGAGGTTTTAACGTCCCAAAACGACTAATAAGGCTTTGAGGTACGCCGTAGTGGAGGATTCCGGAAATTTCGACCACCTAAGGATAAAGAACCCCAGTTGGTCCAAACTGGTCGTGGTGGTGGTGGCGGGGTGTGTGTTCTTGTTTTCGCAATGTATCGTCTATGTAAATGTTTCCTGATTATGTGCGCATACACAGCAGCGCATTCGTTTCGTCTTCTGGTGGCCTTTATCAGGGGCCTATGGGCAACGCTTGAATTGCGATTGGCGGACCCACTTTCGGATTCCTCGTGAAGGGGAAAGAATAGCGGGAAGTAGTCTGCATAGAGCTCGCGGTGCAGTGACACGCGACGCCGTAGATACGGGGCCACTGTACTAGTATATATGCAGGTGTGTACAGCGAGGGTTTTGTTCTGGCATACGTGGCTCGCCTGTTCCTCGCCGCTGGGCCGGCTTCGCAGCCCAGAGCTGCATCGGCAGCTGTGTGCACGCGATTTGTGCAGCCTCAGCTGCTGCAGCCGGCGTGGCTTCATTGATTGCTGCCGATTTCGGGTCGCACGACGCTCTGTGGGTCGGGGGCGCATGCGCGCGTCGAACGCATGCGAGGCTGTTCTTCGGCGCCAAACGCCTCGCCTTCGCGCGAATGCTTTTTTTTTTTTTTTTTTTTTTTTTTTTTTTTTTTGTGCTCGTTTAACTGATCGAAATTTAGTTAATTATACCATGGCTTATGTATTAACAAAAGTAGGCAGGCGCATATGCAGACAAAATACACAGTCGTCTCTGCTGTGCGATGTGATCGCGCTAAAGGACCCCAGGTGGCTTTTAACTCCGAGAAACTATGTCCTAAACTTAATTTACCGTAGCCACGGGTCAGACCTTTCAATTTTTGTTTAATTGGTGGGCTTTTTTGCTGTTTATTTCAGAACGTTGTTTTCCGTATTGTTTTCTTTGGCGAATGTTATTTTCTTCCGGTGAATAACTGTTACTTTCTTTTTTGCGTTTTTAATCTGTTTTCAGATGTCTCTTAAAATTTGCGAATTCCCTTTATTTTTTATTTTTTGTTAGCTTGAGCGGCCGATTATCGGTATATAATTAACGCATGAATGGAATTGCAAAGTGGAACGGAAATTAAAACGACGAAGCTGTCAAAAAGTAAAAAGTCAAGCTTACGTCTCTGCCTGCGTCGTCACGTTATCGATGACTTGCTGGACTGCTTTGATAGAAAGTTGAGAGCGTCACTAATTGGTCCGCATTTCGACGGCATTGATGGAGCTGTTTTGGAACTCTAACCTTCGCGACTGTACCGTGACACATTTTGCTGTGAAAACGTCACACGTTTTTGTGGCGCTCATGCATAGTTTCGCCTCAGGGGCCTGGAGAAACCTTGCTTAGTTAAATAGTTACTCTAGTAACTACCCTGAGAAGGTGGTGAACAAACAGTCTTGTTAGCAGCCGACAGTCATGGTGAGCGTCTCGGTCTGCAGATAGCGGAGAAAAAGCGCTTGACGGGACTGATCCAACGGGGGGACCGGTCTCTCACCACGCACTTGCACTTACTTGTTAATTCTCTGATATGTCTGATTGCGACGCCTACTCAACAGCCAGCTATCGCTGTGTCTTGCATGTCAAGGGTACGACTTTTGTGTTTTAAAGACGAATTTGAAAAATCGGCCTACATATAATGCGAACGCATTATATGTGTCATTACGAGAAGAGCTAGCGGCGATCGTCCGTGCTTGCGAGCTCAACATAAAATCCTAGCCGTGGCAAGAAAAATAGGGTGCTGTCATGAAGCAGTCGTATGAGGCGCACTGCAGGCCAGGCGTCTGCGATAATAACCGGATGCACGCAGACCGATTCGCGACCGAGGCCACCGCCACTTCAGACAGTTGTATACCAGTCATCCGTCTATATATGCTCGCCACTGGCGGACCTCCGTGTGGAGCCAGTTTTTCCGACATTTGCATCGAAATTGTGATTCGACCATTCGTTGCTTCAGTCAAGTGGGAGGCTGTCTCTAACCGACGACACGTGTGCCTCGAACGTTCGACGATTACGGCTCCCGAATGCCGAGTGAAGCATGGCAGTCTACGCGGTATACGCAAGCACACACGCGGAAGTATTACACGCCGAAAACCTCTTTCGAAAACATTTCACCCGCGGGACAGTAATGATTTCCCATTCGTATACGAACAAGCTGTTTTTTTTTTTTTTTTTTTTTTTTTATTTCGGTTGAAAAGAGAAACCGTGGCCCTGACCATAGCTTATAACCAGGAGTGGCCAGACATCTGTATCCAAAGGGTCACAAGAAAAAAAAAAAAAAAGGTGGGGAGGGGTAAGTGGCGTTGTAAATTTTTGTAAATGGTACAGAGCTAGCGATCACAGTGAATACCATTCATTCGGCGATTCCTCATTCTGCATTCACCGGTTAGCGCATCTATGCTAGAACCACATTTGAGAATAAATATGGGGAGGAAGGGTTGCGGACGCTAGAGAGTCGCGAACGACCTGGAACCGCGGGAGGAGCCGCTGTTTTGCCACCCCACCCCTGGCATATACCAGTATATAGGTGGTCGAAAATTCCGGAGTCCTCCACTACGGCGTCTCTCATAGCCTGAGTTGCTTTGGGACGTTAAACCCCACAAACCAACCAACCAACCATTTATCGCCTGTTTATCAATTCATAATCAGTGCCAAATATTTTTCGAACTGCGTTGTCAACATAGCGACTTCAACGGAAGTTTGGTTTTATACGAGGGCTTTTTTCTTTATCTATGCTGTGGAGAGCTTGAAATGCTCTATTTTTATTTGATTCACGTTGGCACGAATTCAGTGCATGCGATTAGTTCGTGCATGCTCCAGCTGAGTTGCGAAAACAATGGAAGTTTCTTTTTATTGCATCGACGAGTCGTTGCCGGTAATTGGTCGAGATAAGGAGGCGACTCGGCGGCCAAGGCACCAGACGGCGAGTCGCTCAAGGCCGTCCGTTCGCACCGTCGCCGCTGCGGCGGGGGCGTTGGCAAGGCAACGCCCCCCTGCAAAACGATGCTGCGCTGGCGCGAGGACTTCTCGAATCCGCCAACCGTACCGCGTCTCGCCAGATACTGTGTTATGAGTAATGGAGCCTCTTTGTTTGGGGAGCCTCGGGAGTTTCAGCCGAGAATATCCGTGTTAGGGGAAGTTGCGCAGTGTCCACTTGGAACATTGGTCAAGCTCATATAATTGCAACACTGGGGTAGGACCGGTGAAATTGACGTTAGTAGTTAATAATTAATTGACATTTGAAACAATCGTTCGCTTTTAAATATCAATGAAAACAGTCTGTATGGAATGAAAAGTCTGAATGGATCAGTCATTATCTGATCGTTATATTTAAAACTGCACTTAAGCATAAACGAGTTCCTAATGACTGGCTCATTACTAAAGTAGGCCCAGCGCACAAAACTGCAGACCTG
Organism: Amblyomma maculatum; assembly: GCF_055883805.1. NCBI lineage: Eukaryota > Metazoa > Arthropoda > Arachnida > Ixodida > Ixodidae > Amblyomma > Amblyomma maculatum. The sequence goes on along the minus strand of NC_139347.1, from coordinate 18,327,876 downwards.
GAAGGCAGTGTAAAATTGCAGGCCATTATCTTCAATCTGCGTGTGCGGCAAACTTCTGGGGCATATATAATATCAAATGTAATCTATACACATCTTGAATCAACAGATATTTTTTATTATTTCTTAATTTTCGACATAAACTTTCTACTGTAACTCAGCTAGTCGAGACAGGCGATGATTTCGGCAAGGCGCTGGGCAAATAAGAAGCAAGTTGATGCAATATGTCTGGACTTTTCCAGTGCTTTCGACAGCGTCCATAATGATTTAATTAACAAGCTACCAATGATGGGAATTAGCAACGAGCTCGTGCAATGCAGCATATCTTACCGGCAGAGCACTGTTAGTTGAAATCAATGGTAGGAAATCAAAATTATTAAACCTAACTTGTGGATTACCTGAGGATGCTCCAGAAAACAAAATACACTGAAACTTTACTTCAACGAACTTCAAGGGACCTCAGGAAAACGTTTGCTTAACTGAAATAAGTGCGTGCAAGATTGATTTCATTAGCTTCAAGAAACATCGGATGTCCAAGTCGTACCCATTTGTCACTGCGCTCATTTGCAAGCAACGAATGCAGTAACCTCTTGCAGCCCTTTCGAACTTAGGCCTGCAGTGTCCTTAAACTCAATCACTGAGTAAGCTCCCGTGTACCTTGTCCGGCACAATGGGGCAGCAAAGGCCTTCATTTTCTCCAAGCAGATCATGATTAAACAACATGTATACGTATGCCTTTCTTGGAGTTAAAAGCCTAGTAGGGCTGATGCTCTCGCTATGTCATGGCTATAGTCACTGCGGAAAGCTATTGACTCGACTGGCCACAAGCCAATTCAGTTTAAAGTAAATGACGGCCACTTTTCATCACACGGTAACAAAACTTGGTTCTCAACGTAAAAAAATATGCCACAAAAAGTGCGAGTCACAAGTTCTCAACATGGCCTGGATGACACAGGATGACGCCGCGGAAAATGTTTGTAGAACTGAAACGAGCAACAACTGATTCCGTTAAAATGAAGGGCGTTTGCATGTTCTCGTACACCAAGTTCGTACAACTGAATACTTCTTTTAAGTGACGTTCGTTCAAGTAGTATTCCACTGTATGCGGCTGCTTTAACTCTCACTTTTCGCTAGCTCATCGCTGCGGTCACGTGTTTCGACTTGATGCGTACTACGTTTCCCCGAAGAACTGCTCGTTTGACGCTGCTCTGACAACGGAGGGCAGGCGGTGCCCGCGGCCCCATCCCCTCCTCGCTGACGGAGAGGGCGCCATCCATTGTCTTTCCTTCCTCTCTTGCGGACCGCGAGAGACGGCTGTCGCGTCATTGTTTCAGTCTGCCCCTTGTTTGGGTGTCCCGCGTACTGTTCAAGGTCAGTGCGTTACTACAACCTCGCTGACCGTCTTTTTGCATGTGCAGATAGTACAATTGAAAAAGGAGGTGCTCGCATCGTGCCCGGATTTTGTGAGCCTGTCCCGACTGCTCGCTCTTTTTTTGAACTTGAACGTTGCCTCTTCCGTCGCCATTTCTGCGGTAGGATGAGCTGACTGAGCTCCCTCCTGCGACAGGCTCGGCGCATAATCAGACACCGCGTAAACGTCATTCTTCTTCGTGTACTATGTACTGTGCACAGCGTCTATCACGTTCATCTGGAACGCTTGAGCACGTGTTGTTGTGTCTGGCGCAGCTGGCGAGCTTGTCTGGATGCAGCCGCCCAGTTTATCAGTTTTGTCCACGCGAGGCGCCCGCAGGTGTCGGCGCGCGAGCTGCAAAACCAGCACTTAGGCAAATACACGTCCTCAAGTGTTCCTGGTACGTATGATCGACCCTGTACAAGACCTTGTCTTCTGCGACTGCTGACCGCATTGGCGAGTTTGAAAGGAAATGGAGGAGGAGGGAAAAAGCCACTTATCAGAAGGACATCACTTTAGCTTTGTATGGAAAAGGTGAAAGGTTCACGTAATCTTGCCGGTGAGGCTGGCATCACGGGTTCACCAGTGGGGGCTTCCTAGTCTGCTTCTCTCTAAAGCCTCTTCTCACTCGCACCTTGCGTGCCTTGCCTGCATTTGCGATTAGTATAGGGCTCTTCTGACCTGCAGCGCCAAAGACTGTCAAAAGCACCCATCCGTTGCTGCAGGTGGTTGCGTAACTCCTCGGGACTCTGGGCCTCTCCGGCAGCGTTTAATGCGGTACCTTCGCTTATATAGTTCTGAAAAGGCTGTCTGTCGTAGCGAGAGCTGTGCGAAAGTAGTGCTTGACTGAAGCAATTTTTATTCCACTTAGTTTTCTACACCTAGAAAAACTGCTGCGGACGGAATGTGCTTATGTAAGGAAAGGGGGAAGGTAGCCTGCAGTTCACGGCGCTAGTGTTTCGGAGGCAGCAGTAGTGGTGGTAAACATTTATTTCAGATACAAATACAGGAGGTTACGCATGGCGAACGTCGCAGAGCCGGTCGCCCGCGGGCGGCCTAGCAAGCTAGCTACGACATCTCGCAGGAAGAGAGACCAGATAGAAAAGTGAACCGAGATAAGGTATTGCGCGCAGGTCAAGTGCGGCTTCCTTTCCCGACTCTCGCTTTTCCTTCTTTATCGGGGCCCAAGAGGGCTGTGTGTCACCTCGGATGCTCGCCTTGTCCCACCGTTGTGTGCAGATACTCCCCGCTAGTGGCAGCGGGCCACATACCCTAAGGAGGAATACCACTCAGCTAGCCATTCAAAGCTTTGTGTCCGAACAGCTGTTCACTCTGGTATCCAAACGGATTAGTTGTGCAGATTTCTTTTTTTTTTTTGTATTTTTGATGCACAGCTCCTTTTCATGAGTGGCAGCTGTGCTTAAACATTTCTTTGTGTGACGTTTCGAAACCCTCTGTGACCGTAGATGTGTTGTGAGTTTGTAGCTTTGCAGCTGGAGCCAATTTTAGCTATCAAAAATGTTACTTGCAATTTGTTGAACCGAATTGGTCTATTTTAAAATATTTTTGTAGTGATCTGTAGACGAAGAACGAAAAAAGATTTCGTGAACACACGAAGGGACACTACCAGCACGAGCGCAGTAGAATGAAAATATAATCGAGTCAAAATAAAGGTGGCGCCTTCCCGCACTCGACGACGTACCTCGCACGACTCGGGTGATGGCGTATTGTTTCAGGCAATGTAACAATGTTGTGGGCAGTTTGAATTGAACGAAGGTATGCCTGTTGGCAGGGGCTTTACAGTTCGCAATAATAGTCCGTATGCGCTGTCAAAAGATGCTTACAATTCGATTACCCTTTGCAAGCTCGACACTCGATTTTGTGTTGTTTCAGCTTAAGATTGACGCTTATTTGCAAGTTCAGTGGTCAGCGTCACGCAAATCTGCAATTCTGCAAATCTACACGTGAAATATAAAACAATGAACAACGCTATGTCTGTCTCTTTGAACACGCTGCCAGGGATCATGTGCAGATGAAGTTCCAGAATACCGGCTGTCATGGTCCTGATCGAGGGAATGGAATTATGCACGGATCATGCCGATTTTCAGCGTGGAATGAAACCACAAAAATAAGCTGATCAAAAGAAATGTATATGTGATACAATCAACATCCACTTGTTTTATTCATATATGTTCGCAGTCTGCCTTGCTTATATGGTCCCCCTAAACGCGGTTTTGTGGATATAGTGGGGGCGGGCGTTTTGTCGGTCGAGTTGCCGGCGCTTATCAGGCCCTTTTAGAGAGCGCGTCCTCGTACCATAGGTCGATGGGGCCGTGTCTGTAGCTTTGCCGTGTTTTTCATTTGTTTTGTTCTCGATGGCCGAAGGACGTTCGGACAAGCAGCGCGCCAGTTTGTTGGAGCTTTAAAGAAGTAAAAAAAGAAAGAGTTGAGTAAATAAGCGGCGAAAAAGGCCGCGGTCGCACAGGAAGCTTATAGGAACGACCGAGCGCCGTAACAGAGAAATAGAGAGATACGGCTACGACGTCGGAAAGCCAATTGGCTCTGTCAACACGCGACCGCCATTTTCGATTTTTTTTTTCTTCTTATTCGCGTCGCTTTTTTCTTATCGCGTTGCGATAATCTACAGCTGCCACTCTTGGAACCGCGCAAGCGGCGTCCTTTTCGTTTCGCCGCGCGAGTACCGCGGTAAAAAACGAATTCGCGGTATTTTGCATAACGGACTTTTGCATTTTGCATAAGCAGTAAGCGACAGTCCGTCAGCGTAGTACGCCACTACGTCGTAACCCAAAGCTTTCTGTTGACATGCTGGCTACCTAGAGCGTGACCTGGATAAGGCGGACAAAGAGTAGACGCATGCCCTTCGGAATGACCTTTATATGTCGATCAACGGACTAGATCAGTCGGATTCGCCAGGTCGAGCCCTCTTCTGCCACCCTTTCTTTCGCTATTCCATTGGCTAACTTTCGTGCGCCCGCCGCTGCGACCTCATTTGGCTGAGCGCGCTCGGACATTTAGCTGGGGTACGAACCCGGAGTACCCGGCTTCGAACCCGACCGCTGCGGCCTCATTTCGATGGAGGCGAATGGAGGATGGGGAAATTATATTCCAGAGCCCTCCACTATGGCAACTCTTACTCTACTTCTTTCATTCCTGCTTCCTTTCCTGAATTCCTTGCTGTGCGGCTGAGGCGCGCAAAAAGATAGTTCTAAGCTGCACCTTTAATTTCCTCTGAAACAATTTTAGCCTTTGCGCGTGCAGTGGGAGGTAAAGAACGCCTAATTAAGGTTCTCCCAAGAAGGTTTGTTTGTTTTAGTATGATTGGACTCATTAAAAAGTAGGTACCGTGCGTTTCAATGCAAACCTTCGGAAATTCCTGAAAATAGTGCTTCCAAAATAGAAAAAAAAGTATTCCGAGAAAGAAACTCTCAGCCGTGGCGGGCACACTATGCTGCAGAAGTCTTCTAATTATCCAGCTAACTAACAAAACCCCACTCATTAAACTTTGAATTATTTCTATTGAGTGGTTAGCCCCATTGGGGAGTTTGAAGCCATGGACAAGGCGTGTCATATCAGTTTTGGAGCGAAGGAAAACTCATTTTCTAAAACCGGGCAGCGCAAGGAAATCTAACGCTTTTTTCTGCATGAAGCCGAAAATGAGCACGAGAGAGACGCGCAGGAAACGAGGTGGAGGAGTGACCTTCGGCGATGACGCGTGCAGTGGCTACTGCCGCTCAGTTCGAACTCAACTGGTATTGTCATGCGGCAGGCATTCTTTTGCCTCCCAGCTTGTTCGAAATGCGTGGTCATTAATCTAAAGAGCGACGGAACGAAAAAATTAGCTGGGGTTTAGCTTTAGTTAAACTCGGTAGGTTGCGTAAGCATAGCCGATGTAGCTTCTCTTCCTGTTCTTTTCCTTTCTTTTTTCTTATTCTTCTGCGGCGCGGCGTGCCGTGGCTACCGACCGGGTTTCCCCGACGGCTTGAAGAGGGGCCCCATCTGCGGTCGCTCTAAAGGTCAAACGTGGCTACCGGCCGGGTTTACGCGACGGGCTGAAACCTGGTCTAGTATTGCTTACGCAATAAAAAATAAAAAAAGATTAGAATGGCGAAAGCCTACCTTAATTCCTCCTATATCTTATGCCTCTCATCGTTTGCCTCTTATCGGCGTTCTTCGCAGGGCAACGTATAATTGGTTTACTAGAAATGAAAGGCGCCGTATCTGTCACTTTCTCCAGCAAGTGAGACTGGACGGTACACAATCGCTCCGGTCGCTTTGGGTTCCTTGGCGCGCGTTCAAGTGTGGGATTGCAGATGCTAGTAACGCTAGACAAGAACACATCTCGCGGAATCTCGTGGAATATGACAGATCATGCCCACGAATATCGCGAACAACTCTCGCGCACTGGATTTCGTTCCATGAGCAAAGGCTTTTGCGAAATAGAGCAGGCAGTTTAAATTTGGCGCTGCGGCCTCTGCACAGGTCATCATCGGGCGTGGCGTCTGTACCGAGTTTCGTACGCGTCTTTTGCCCTCAATTTCGGTTTCCTGTGAAAAAAGAAACATTGGATTTCTACGCGCTGCAGGGATTTAGAAAATGAGTTTTTGCTTTAAAAGCACATATTGCATCATCGTATTGTTCGCGGCTTCGAACTCACCATTGAGACTCACCTGCGGTAATTAAATGAGTTTTAGCTATTTAGTTGTATAAATAAAAGTTTTGCAGCAGTTATGTCTGTCACGCCTAAGAGTTTGTTCCTGCAAGTACCTTTTTTATTTTGAACTCTGTATTTTCAGGAAGTTTTGAAAGTATTCACTGAAATACCCAGTATAGACACTAAATTTTGTCTTGCAGTTTTTAATCTTTATAATATGATGCATAAGACATTGGTATATGTGGATCACTTGGTAGTATTTTCCTATGACCGCTAAGTTGAATTTCATTTTGATGCCGCTTTAACACCAAGCTATAGCATGGTGTTAAGTCATGCGAGGCATGGGGAACATAAAATAGAACTGCTGATATGAAATTTGTTGTCATTTCAGCTCATCAAGCAGTCTTGCTTATGCATTGCAGTGAATTAAAATTACATATAGTTTTTTGTGTTGCAGTTTTTCCACACCTCATGTGACCTATACATCTACAATTTACAGCCGTCGTTCAGATTATGAAACCAAAACCAAAATAGCATCAACAAAGGAATTCAATTCTAAAATATTAACACACCATTGGAAAGAAGAAAACGCCAACTAAAACTTGATGTTTTAGTCCTTTAAAAATGCGTCCTGGCCCATGCCACATTCCTAAGGAGGTTATGTACTTGAACTTATTCAGTGGAAGTGGGACCTGAGTTGGTGATGTGATGCTGAATTCGAGTCTTGCAAGGGGTAGAAACATATGAAAGGGTTTTTCCGTTTTAAACAACCACATGTGACCACGTCATATATTCGACTGAAAATTTTCATGCCCTTTTGGTGCACTGGATATAATTCTGTTCCACAACGTTATTGGGAACATAATTTTGTTTGGTTGCACTAGCATTTTGCCAAAGTTTAGGAATGGGTGAAAAACGACATTTTCGACATTGCGTTTCTGATTGAGCAGTTCTGGCATAGTGCAGAATTGAGTAATAAAACAAGAAAAATTACTTTCTCCGGGTCGGACTTGCATTATTTCCAAGCTTGCTTAGGTACAGGGAAAAAACAAAGGCTAATTGAAGCGATGCACCAAACACATGGCTTGCTGGAATTGTTTCTTGAAATGGCTTGGAAGTTGCTAGGTTACCGCTTCAGAAAGGGAAAACAAAACCCTTTTTTTTTTGGTTTCTGCAGTTGAAAGTCAAATTGTATGACCCAAGCTCTGTGATAGGCTGGATGATATTACCTATATTACAGTCCTCGACATGAAGATAAACCAATGACACGCATTTTAGCCGTTTTTCTGGAGTAAAGTTTCTTGAAATCTCATAAAAAAAATCTTACATAATGTGTTACGTAAATGCAAAAGGATTGTTTCACATGAAGTTATGTGGTATATTTGGAATATCGGTGCCCAAAGATGTTTCTGGAACATCTCACAATTTTGACTTCATTAATAAAAATTCTGGTGAAAGACCCACTTCCACAACCTTCACTTATGTTTTCTTGGCTCTATACATGGGCGTGTGCCTGGGTGTCTAGACAAGGTTTCGCTAACCGAACCCCAGGAACATACTTGTCATGCATACTTGTCATGCTGCGAATTTTAAAAATATTTTGATATGCATGTTCAATAATGCTTGTATTGTTTGCATTTGTTCTGGGTTATCAGTGTGCTTCAAAAGTGTTGTGCATAAAGTGGCATCTGTTTGTGTTCTAGTTTGTTTTCGTCCTTGTGATTTCAGTGTACCCGGAGACATGTGCTTTAAACTGTGCTTCATTCTTTGTATGTTTCTGCAGGTGAAGGCTTCAGACACATTAGCTGGAATCGCTGCAAGGTTTGAGTGCACTCCGGGGGAGTTGACAACAATGAATCGGTTAACAAGCAGGCTTATCTTTCCTGGCCAGGTTAGTAAACTTAGCTTGCTTTTGATTGTGTCCTTCAATAGCTATTGCCACTCGCTGCATGCATCAACTAGTAGCTGGCTGCATCGTGCATTTAGTGTTGAGGTGCGGATGCTAGTGAGCGAATGGTCTGGTCATTTTTTATGAACACCTGAAAGCCGTAGCTTTGTTCCCCAAGCATTGTCAGAAGACCAAATGGATCCGAAATGGGAAATCTAATGTTAGAGAATGTGGCCTCAGCTTGCTTTTATGGGGTGCTTTTGGTTTATGTTTAAAGTGGGGCTGCATGACCCTGCTTGTTAGCAAGGAAGGAACCTCATTTCACGGCATTGTTCTGCTACACAATTGTTGTCACATTGAATGCTCTGACTTGTGCAAGTTGTATTCAGTGTCCAGGGCAAGCTGCTGCATATTTTTCCCATTCTTCATTTGGGGTAATAAATGCATAACACATTAATCATTGAAGCACAGGATACTATCCTCGGCGAAGGGGCAAGGGTATACAGAGATAGAACTGAGTGTTTTGAAAACGGCATAATAGGAGAAAGCAGATTCTACCGCTGCAGCAGGACAAAGCGCAACAGCATTAGGTGTTGCCACCAGCTAACACTGGCAGAGCAACTATTCAGAAGCTCCCTTTTCTTCTGCATTTTGAAATATAGTGAAAACTAGTGGGCAGGTGATGATTTACCGGCATAGACTGCCTTTGACATTGCATCATATCTCTGTTTTGACATAAGTGCATAAATCCAGCCTTTGGATGTATACTCTAAGCTTCTCCTAACTCTTGAGTTTTTCATTAGCTAAACATGAACTTAATGGCCTACTTTGTGCAGTGTACTTACCTTTCTCCCCCCACCTTTTCCTGCGTATTATCTCTTCATATGGCGGTGGTCCTCACTGTGGTTTCATATGTAAATCCATTTCAACCTCTACCCTTAGCCTAACCTCAGCGGTTGGTGGCTTTGGCATCAACAGGAGTGACAATCGCTGACTAAGACTGCCACTTTGCCTCTCTTTCCTTTGTTTGGCAGATGCTGTACATTCCTGTCAAGGAGCAAGAATCTCAGGCTGCCGACTTGGCCGATTTACTAGAGCATGGGAAAATGGAAGATGAGAAGGTAACACTTGTCTCTCACAGTCATTATCAAGTGCTAGTGATCAGTTTTGGCCAGGTGCAGCTGCAGCCTTAATCGCAGCATTTGCATCTTGCCTCAGTTTTTAATTGGGAACTTTGCTGACCTTTCTGTACATATACATGTAAGGGCAGCAAAGAGAGAGATTCTTGTTAGACAGGTGCTCCTGTGATTAGGCTGAAATTTGTTGGATTTAATAGGGAAGTACATATTTCTTAAAATATGAGAAGCAAAATTAGGGCCCTCGCTCTGTATAAGGATTCATAGAAAAATTCAAATTATTAAAATAAGAAACCTCTCTTTCACTATTGTATAGCTGTTGCATTAAGGCATAGATGTCTGAAGTTATTGGAACAGAAAAAGCTTGTTGTGAGCATTCGAAACAGGAGAGACTGACATGTTAAATTTGATTCAGTGTCCTATCATCATTACATGCTCAAAACTTGCATAACTGACCAAGGTGGTTGTGCTGCATAATTTAAGACTGAGTAGAATTTTTTCTCTCCTTAAACATTGTGACAGGCATAGTTCCCAAAACTTTTCATATTTGTTTTTGTTGTAAATTTGAAGGTGTAAAATTTTAACGTTTTGTGTTTTTTGACTGCTTTCGTGTGATTATCTATGTGCGCAGGTCGCATTTCTGCCTCACTAAGTCACTTGAATTTGACAGTTTTTAAAAACAGGTTGAGTCTTGTACAGATTGTATGGCTAATGAGAGCTCTTTTATTTTTCCTATGAATGATGAAAACATAGGTGCCTCTGAAGCAAAGCTTCCTCTTAATTGAGTCCAGTAAACTGATATGCAGTTCTTGCATTCCATGAGAGGCTTTTGATAGCACACAGAGTTAATTTTAAAGTTGACCTGTATTGATAGAACATCATGCCCTAGAATGCATGTTCACTGGAAACTGAACTTTTATGTTGTGACATGAAGACCAATTCTTGCATATGGGTGTCATAATGACATGGTAATGCGGTATATATCACAGAGAAAAGTAGTGGCGTCATGATTTGAAATGAATGGTGGGAGAAAGTGTATCAGTTCTAAGCTAAATGTTTTTGGCCCTAAATGCATATTTAGGGGATAAATGTGCATGAACATAGCCACAAGGAGCCAAACAAGTCAATTTTCATTGAGAAGAAACGTGGTTTGTCCACAGTGTTTCCTTAAAATCTGTTGCAAACAGAGGTTCTTTTTTTTTTTGTGTGTGTGTGTGTGTGTGGAACTAGCACTTTATTGCCACTTTTGCTTGTGCCCATGTGCAGGCATCAGCAGGCCACCATGGCACCGGGGTAGGGCCACCTGTGTCCAGCGAGCGACCGTGCTCGCCGAGGGCGTCACCGCCAGACTCACCTGCCGGCTTCATGGAACATCGACATGGCTGCTCTGTTGAGCACCTTGAATCAGCTGAGCCAGAGAACAAGGTACAATATGATAAGACGTGGGAGATTTCAGCCAGAGTTAAGCGCCTCAGTGCCACCAAAGAGCACTTGATGTGGGTTATGATCCCTGTGTGTTATAGTTTATACCTATCATGATACCTGATAGGTCATATGCTGTATAAATGTTGTGACATACATTTTGTCGCATAGTTTAGCAAACCTTTTTTCAACAGCTAGAACAGTGAAACCTTTCGAGGTAAACAGAGTTTTGAGTCATGCAAAGCACCCGCACTTGCACAGTACTTATCGTTCATCATAAAATTTAGGCAATCTGTCCAGCTATACTTCCTCCTTTTAGGGAAGTGGACCCAGTTCTTGCTCCAGGCTGCATGGGCCACCAGGAATAAGCACTGAGAAATGCATAATGTCTACAGATTAACATGAAAATATTTTGACATAACCAACATTTCGTGACGAGTTGAAGGTGTACTGCAACGAAGCGTGCAGAAAAACCAATGTATAATAGGTATATTTAGCTGCCATCAGACCAAACTGGGATTGGTTGTCAGCCATGTCTTATTTAAATTTTCATTGGAACTTTCCATTCAGCACATTTGCATCATTGTGGGCAGTTCCAAACTGCATAGAATTGACCATGAGTGATTGTTTTGCAATTTTAAATAATAAACTATCAAAAATATTTTGACTATGTTTCATATTTTGAGAGCAACAAGGAATATAAGCCCATTAATAACTCGGTAGTTTTTCAGACCATGGTCTTTTGTTTAGTTATGAGTGCTCATGTTAGTGCTGTTTTAGTAGTAAGAAGTAGACTGACCAATATGTGCGATTGCATTTCCTTTGGCCCAAATGTTCCCGTATCATGCCTTGTCCCGATTAAACACTATAGTTTTTGTTGGTAAGCAGGGCAAGTTGGGCTAGCTTTTGTTGATGTTGGATTGCATAATTTTGATGCCTTGCAGGAGAACATGGATATGTTCTTGAAGATTTCATCGAGGCATATAACGGACGGCCAGGGGGTGGTGATGGGCACGCTGCTCGTCACGCCCAACAACGTCATGTTCGTACCGAACGTATCAGATGCGCTTGTCATGGAGCATGGCTCAGAGTGCTATGAGGTGACGGCCCCCATGGAGATGGTGGTAGCTGCAGCCCTGTACAACGACATCACACACATGCGCCTTCGGTCAGTCCTTGTCTTGCTTAAATTGGTGCTAGTGGAAGTGCCACATAGTATCTCATTATCAAGAGCAGATGTAAGAATTAAATAAATTGCATGCAGAAAAAGTGCGCCATTTGTGATTGTAGTTGTGCCTTTCCTCTCCTAAAAAGCAATTTTTTTTAGCAGCCAGCAACCACAGCTCAATGGTTTAAGGCAACAGGAAATGAAGATGGTCTCTTTTGCGCCGTTTCGACTTGAGGTCCCATTCTTAGCTAAAGATTTTTTTTTTTGTGCTGGATACCAACTTGAACAGAAAAATATTGGAATACTTCGGATTAGTTTTCTCTTGTGTTGAGTGACTGGCTCTCCCTCATGTTCGGCTCCAGGTTCAGACATTTTTGCCCTTACTTTGCTGAGAATGAAAGCTAAAAGCATTTCGGGCCTGAAACATATCTTCTGCATAGCTTGTGATCTGATGAGCTGTTTTCTTTACCATTTCATTGCTGTAGAAAAGTGCTACTTTTCCTCGTGGGTTGCACTAATAGAGCTGTCATGGAATGTCCTGCAGGACACAGTGGTCATAAGGTAGACTCGTCATTTTTCTTCTTGTTGCAGCTCTGAGCTCTGGTGGCAATGACAGTGACATTTCTTGGGATGTGCTGGGAAAAAGAATGGAGTATAGTAGTAGCCTTCCTACACAGCCAAAGGCACAGCAGAACAGGGGTGGTTTTGTTCTGTGATTTTTGGTTTACTTTCTTAGCAAGGGTGACGGGGGTGCTAGAAAAACTTACTGCCTGTTTACTGGAAGTGGAATGCGTAAAAATAAGTATGAGATTTCATCCGCATGGAAAAAAAGGTAGGCATAGCTTTGTTGAGAAACTGGGGTGACATTAATTTATGTGCAGATTATCCTCCCGAGACCGCATGATTCCGTTCTCTTATTGTCAGGGTCCTGTGAGTAGTGTCACTTGGCGACAAATAGCAGAAATATTGAGAAGACGAATAAGACCATATTTAAAGCCCGCCATTCTGATCACTTCTGTGGCGCAATGGATTAATACTACTTATCTCAGCATTCAAAGCATCTGTTTGAATCCCGTGAGTGCAATTGTTTCAATTCTTTTTTAGAGTTCACAACATTCAAATGAATTACTAACACCTTTCCTGGGGTGTGTTCCCCTTTAGGCTGCTTAATGTGATGTTTTTGATTCTTAATTGCCGCAAAACCAGCTGTGAACACAGCCAGGAGGTGATTGGCAGTGATTACACTGTGTAATTACCTTTACTGTAATCACTCCCTGCCTTCAGTGAGTGTATGCTACATTTAGGTTGCGTTCAGAGACATGGCTCAGCAACAATGGCCTCAGTAACTCGCTGAGACAGCCAGTGAGGAGAAAGAAGTTGCAGGACCCTACCACAGTTTCTCCTTAGGCTTTCAAAATAAGTTAGTAGGATAAGTATGAATGTGAAAGGTGTTTTCTCAATAGCACTAATTAATGTTTCAGTTTAGTGTGTACAAGTTCAATTTCAGCTTTTGCACTTTTGTTTTACTTAATATTTTGCCATTGAGCACTAGGAAGCATGTTAGCTTCAGGAACAGGGCTTGGGAAAGCTGTCGAGCTGGAGAGCTGTGTGTTTCATGTTTCATGTGAGAAAATAGCTAGTACTAGAACTTGTTTCCTGTTGATGTCATCACAGTGTTGTGATCTGCAACGTTTGCAATTTGGTGAATGTTGATCTTGGAGTGCAAGCGTACTCACCTACCTGTTAGATTTCTTAATTATCCATGAATTCAGGTGTGTATGCATTGGACAGAAAGCTCGTACATGCATAATAAAGGGTTAGCTGCTTCGGGTGCTGCAAGCTCCAGATTTTCAGTACTTTCTAAATGGCAAACGAGATGTGGAAGGGCTCGGCTTGGTCCACTGAATTGTGCGCAGTGTTATCAACTTGGTGTGCATGTGTATAAGCACAGTGTGTCGCTACTTGACTACTTCGGAGTAGTTAAACTCACGGCAGAGGCTGCATAGAGCGATGTTGAATTGCAGACAACTGCCTAATGCACTCTTTGGGGACCTTTCTCAGGCATATCTGTGCTAGAGATAAAATGTTTGTCACTTGAAGCTTGTAGATTTCTCTTGCCATGCTTTCATCCCAAACCATCTGAGGAGAAAAAAAAGTGTCATGGTGTTAACTTCGTTAAACTGAGACAACATGAGGAAGCATGTGTTTAGCCTTTTCAGCTCATGGTTTTGCTTTGTATTTAGCAGCTGACGAAGATGATGGAATGCAATGCAAAGCATGAGAGAGTGGTAGTAAAACTCGTGGAGTGATAGGCTGCGGCAATAGCTATGAGGTTCCATACCCTACTCGCTTCTTGCTATATATTCCTGGGTCTGCTCTACTACAACATTTTTCTTCTTTTTTTGTCCATTTGAATTTTTGTTCTAATGTTGTCACTAGACTAGTCCTCCAAGATCATTCTAGTCGCTGCAAGATATGGAACGGTGAGGTACTTTGGGCCTTGCGAAAGAGCGCACTAAAATTATGTCCCACAGACTCCCCTTCCCCCCGCTCGTTTTTTGTTGCTCACTGAAAATGAAGCTTCTAAAGAATTTGGGCTGGTTTTAAAATTTCATACTTAATACTGAAAATGTTAAATCTTTTTGTTGGTGATATTGTACTTGGGTAGCATTTTTTATATATTTTTTATTTATTATTTATTAGTACCTCCCCCGCAGGGGGCACCTGTTAAAGCAGGTGTTTGCGTGTACTGTGCGACACCACGGACCCCAGCACCCACGCTTAGCCGTGCGTGGCATCGCCGTGTCTGGGGAAAAGGGGATCCTGGTGGTTGAGCCAATGCCGAGTGTTTGGACCTTAATGGCCCCTCGGCGGAGGCAACACACCACTTCGGCCCACGCTTCCCATAGACGGTGCCCCCGGGCTGACCCACCCGGGGGAAATCGGCAGTCGCCTTTTCCTGTCCTCCACTTCATCTTTCACTTTCCTATCTCTTTTCTCAGCATTGTCCTGTCTCCTCCTCATTTCTTGTTTTTCCTTTTTTCTTGGCGGCGAGGGTTAACCTTGTGTGGAGTAGCTACCCTTAGTTGCCCATATTTGGTTATAGTAGCGGTGTACTGCTGGCGTGGGCAGGACTTCTTGCAAGTTCCTGTCCCGTCCCCTCGTTGGGCTCCATGGTGGGTGGCAGGCACGACTACCGAAAACACAAACCCTTTCATGGATTCTTTCTCCCAAACAAATGATCGCCCTCCAAACAAACGAGGGCGGACCGATGCTACAAGCCATTTCTTTGTGAAAACAAAAGAGACTTTCCCAAAGTTCCATGTCATACATAGCGAGGAGCTAGAAAAACTCGCTCGAAAAATCTCCCCTTTCATAGTGTCAAAGTGTCTCACTAAAGACCTGGGCCCTGGATACAAAGTATCAAAACTTGCAAATGGTGACCTCTTGCTAGAAGTACAAACCAAGTGCCAGTCCTCCAACCTGAAACACATTGTGTCACTTGGGGACATCCCCGTCGTCATCACTCCCCACCGATCCTTGAACATTGTAAAAGGAGTAATATCTTAGATAGACTTCATTGCTCTCACTGAAGATGAAATGGCAGAAGGACTAGCAGACCAAAACGTCATAGCGGTTCACAGAATAAAAATCCGAAAGGATAACAAGGAGATCCCTACAAAACATCTGGTTCTGACTTTCAATAGCTGCACCCTCCCAGAGTCAACTGAAGTCGGATACATCAAAATAAACGTCCGACCGTACATCCCAAATCCGAGGAGATGCTTCAACTGCCAGAAATACGGCCATGGTTCGCAAAGTTGCCGTGGCCGCAGAACTTGTGCGAAATGTGCTGCGAACGACCACAACTCTGATAACTGCACCGCAGACCCACGCTGTGCAAACTGTGAGGGGGATCACCCCGCATACTCTCGATCCTGCCAAAAATGGAAAGAAGAAAAGCAGATCATAACACTAAAAACAACAAAGAACATCACATACAAAGAGGCACATACCCAGTACAACAAAACCAAGAACACATTTCAGTTCACCGCGAAACCAAATCTCGCCAATGTGGTGCGACAGGGCGGGGCACCACAACGGCCTTCGGCACCTACCCAGACCTCAAACGAGGCTGAGGTAGTGCCATCCCCTGCCCCGGTGGAAGCAGCTCCCGCTCCTCCACCACCCCCAAAACAGGCTACGCGTCCCTCAGGGTCGGCGGGCCACAAGACCTCTGCCCACGAGGCAAGGTCTAAAAAGAAGGAACACGTGCCTCTGGCACGTTCGTCCAGCACCTCGGACGAGGTAATGGACATAGGCCAGGACAGCTCTTTGCCGTCTTCGTCACAGAGACGGCGGAGCTCCTTGGAACGAACCAAAACAGACAAGGCCCGAATCACGGGCCCTGGAAAAAACCTAACTTAATTTCCAAGCTTTCAACAAAATAAGATGGCATTCCTGGTACAGTGGAACTGTAGAGGACTTCTAAAGAATATTAATGACATAAAAGACATTCTAGATATAGTCTCGCCAGTTGCACTGTGTGTACAGGAAACAAATTTAGGTTGCATGCACTCGAATATACTGAAAAAATATCAAGTCTTCCGCCAAGATCGAGAGCAAGCAAGCAGGCTTTCGGGTGGTGCGGCCATCATATTGCAAAGTGGAGTTCCAGCTCAAGAACTGAAATTAAACACTCCCTTAGAAGCTGTAGCAGCCACAATAATTGCCTTTAAAACTCTTACTGTGTGTTCTGTCTATCTTGAACCAAATCTTAAAATAACACTCCATGATCTAGAAAACCTTTTTTACCAACTACCAGAGCCCTACCTAGTAGTAGGAGATTTTAATGCACACTCTCCTTTGTGGGGAAGTGAAAAAAGTGATACACGTGGACAGCTTATCGAGGATTTTATTCTTAGTTCAGACATTTGCTTATTGAACTCCTGTAAGCCCACATACTGTTCACCAAGGTCAGGAAAAATGAGTTTTTTAGATTTGGCTTTTAGTTCACCTTCCCTTTTTAATGATATTAAATGGGATGTTCTGAACAACCCGTATAGTAGCGACCACCTGCCAGCAATAATCAGCTTATCATACTCACCATCAGTCATGCCGACCAAACCGAAACGGTGGAAACTTCACTTAGCAGATTGGGAGCTTTTTAAAGCAGAGGCGAATCTAGGAGCAGTTTTCTCAGATGCCCTTAGTGTCGACACACTGAATGAATTGTTCACGACTTGCATTATCACTGCCGCTCACCTCGCCATTCCACAGTCCTTAGGTGTGGTGCGACAAAAACACAAGACGTGGTGGTCTCGGGAATGTAAGGAGGCCAAAAAGCGACAAAATAAAGCATGGGGTGTTTTCCGAAGGTACCCTACACACGAAAATCTTACAGCTTTTAAAAAGGCCAAAGCTAAAGCTCGATACATCCGTCGCAACTCTGAAAAAGAATCCTGGCAGAAGTATGTCACATCAATAAATAGCTCAATGACGTCTAAGAAAATGTGGGAACAAGTTCGTAAACTCAGTGGAAACTTTTCCCCGTTTACAATCCCCATCCTCACAGCCCCTGGTGTTCAGACTAGCATAGAAGAACAGGCCAATATACTTGGCGAACATTTCACACACGTTTCAAGTTCGTCACACTACACAGAAACATTCTTAAAATACAAAAACATAGCTGAGAGACAAAAACTCCCAATAAGTGGTGGCAGAAATGAATCATATAATAGTTTTATTACACTCCAAGAAGTAAAGAACGTCCTTGCTGCTGGAAAACAGACTGCGCCTGGCCCTGACGAAATTCATTACGAAATGCTGGCTCATTTATCCGAATCCTCTGTAGAGGCACTTGTGAAATTCTTTAACAAAATTTGGACTCTGGGTAAACTCCCAGAGGCTTGGAAACAAGCCGTTATTGTTCCGTTTCTGAAACCAGGAAAGCCGCCGACCTCAGCGGGCAGTTACAGACCCATAGCTCTGACCAGCTGTTTAGCAAAATGTTTTGAAAGTGTTTTAAACATTCGACTAACTTTCATCTTAGAATCTCATAAACTTCTTAATGTTCATCAGTGTGGTTTTAAAAAAGGGTGCGCAACGACCGACCACTTAGTGCGTCTTGAAAATACTGTCAGGGAAGCGTTCATACATAAACAAAATTGCCTGGCCGTTTTCTTTGACATGGAAAAGGCATACGACACGACTTGGAGGTTCGGGATCCCACGCGATATAGCAGATTTGGGCATCCGAGGCCGGATGCTAAATGTTCTGAAGGACTTTCTATCAGGTCGTTCATTTCAAGTACGTCTCGGTACCACCTTCTCGAGGAACTTTATTCAAGAGAATGGGGTACCTCAGGGGTGCATTTTAAGTACAACTTTGTTTATTGTAAAAATGAATTCTATTAGCAAGGTAATCCCAAAATCCATTATGTTCTCGCTGTATGTCGACGACCTTCAAATAACCTGCACATCCTCAAACATATCAATTTGTGAAAGACAAGTACAATTAACACTAAATAAACTAGACTCATGGGCTTTTAAAAATGGGTTCAAATTTTCCCCACAGAAAACAGTGGCAGTAATGTTCTCACTGAAACGAGGTATACAGATCAATCCCAAGCTACACTTAAATGGGATTGAGTTGCCAGTAAAGAGCGAACATAAATTTTTGGGTGTAACGTTCGACAGAAAACTAACATTCCGGCCTCACATAAACATCCTAAAGAGGAAAGCCATAAAATCTCTAAACATACTGAAGGTTCTCTCTCGGAAACACTGGGGGTCTGATAGGGCGTGTCTTCTACATATATATCGATCTGTTGTGCGGTCTAGCTTGGACTACGGGTCCATAGTCTACGGGTCAGCTAGACCATCATATCTAAGGAAATTGGACCCGGTACATAACCTAGGTTTACGCCTTTCTTGTGGCGCTTACAGAACATCCCCTGTTTATAGTCTATATGCAGAGACGAATGAGCCTCCGCTGAAAGATAGAAGGGCTTCACTCACATGTGCTTATGTCCAGAGAATAAGGTCACAGAAAAAACACCTCTGCTATCCAATAGTCTCAACATGCCGCTCACGAGTAATTTTCACAAATAAACCACAGGCAACGAGGCCACTGATAATGCGTTTCGAAGACATTTGCAGTGAGCTAGAAATTCTGGACACCTTGCCCGACACTGCACCAAAAAACAGCCCCCTACCCCCATGGTACAAACTTCCAAATGTCTGTGATCTCACTCTAACACACTTCAACAAAAGCCAAACTCCGAAAGAGCATATAATACAAGAATTTCGCACAATAAAAGAAAAGTACAGTAATTATACAGAGTTTTATACAGATGGATCAAAAACTTCTACTTATGTTGGCTGTGCCGTAGTTGAAGAGAACTGGGAACAAATAATTAGGCTTTCTCAGTGCGCATCAATTTTTACAGCTGAATCTTATGCTATCCTGACAGCTGTAGAAAAAATAGTGAATGAAGGCATTGGGAACAGTGTCATCTACACCGATTCGTTGAGTGTACTGATGGCTTTAAATCACAGAAATGCTGCCATGCCTCTAATCGGTGACATAATACATAATGTAAAAATGATCACGACACAAGGACATAACATAGTGTTCTGTTGGGTCCCTAGTCACGTAGGCATTGACGGAAATGAAAGAGCAGACAAATGTGCTGCACTTGCCCACAACAAATTGATTCAGAAAGTAAACATACCACATAGTGATTGCTTGAAATTAATAAAACATAAACAGATGAATAAATGGCAGTCCAGATGGAACAACCAAGAAAATAATAAGTTGCGTCTCATAAAGCCTCTACTAGGAGAATGGAAATCGAGCACACATCAACAACGTTTTATGGAAGTGATAGTATGCCGTCTTCGTATTGGAATACACATCTTACACATAACTTTCTGCTAATGAAACATAACAAACCGACCTGTGAAGAATGCGACGAGATACTCACTGTAAACCACATTCTAATTACATGCTCAAAACTTGAGGCACTACGGAGAAAACATTTTACTATATTTTACAATCATACCATCCCATTCCATCCCACCTCGCTTTTAGGAGAAAGAGCACTTGTAAACCTAGCATCTGTTCTCAGTTTCCTAGAAGGAAACTTTTTAAATAAACTATAGATTTAACTTATCCATTTCCTCTCTTGCAACCAAAACATACATTCACCTTGCTCTTGGCGCATGATAGCCTTAGTTGCTTATGCGCCATAAAACCCAACACAACACAACACATTATTAGTACCTCAAAGGCCCACGAGAGGCATTAAATTGGTACTGTCAACTGTACCTTAGTTTTCCATCGCATAAAAATGTCTAAACTTGCTTTTTGTTAGATTTAGTAGGTTTCTAAAGCAAACAGCTTGAACTGTCAAAATGGTATAACATTATTTTTTCTCATAACATAAGAATCACATGGGTGAAAGCATGCTTGCATGGGTAGAGAAAGCATCTTAATGAGCACTGAGTGTCGTCTCAACGAAGTAGTTCAGAGCTTGATGTCATTGACTAGTGTCCCTCATTAAGCTTGCTTGTTAAGGTCTTGCAGAGTTTTCTGGTGACTATTGCAATGCATGTTCTTTTCACCCTTGTTCCGTGTGCCTAACTTGCACTGCATAATGCTATGTGACGTAGTAGTCCTTTTCACCACTGACAGTTGCTGAGATTAAGCTGTGTGGACCTTAAGGTATGACTGTGGTTAGGTGTAAACAGAAGGAAAGTAAAATAACAAAAAATAGTACAGTGATGTGAGAAAGAGCAGAGGATTATATAGATGTAGAACTCTAGCACCTGATTATTGTCTTCCTCATGGCTGTGCAGGGACACAGCAGTGCTGGACCCTGCATCAGGCATTAAACTGGAAGAACCATACCGCCCTGCTGACTACCAGCCACCTCCTAAAGACCAAGCAAACAGTGATGGGAACCAAGGGGAAAGTTCATCCACTCAGCAGTGCACTGCTGAAGTGCAGGCCACCACTTTAACACTGCAGGGGGACAAACTCAGCTCAGAGTTGTCACATTCCGAGAGCGTTTGGGAAGAGGCCGTGCCCGATCAAAAGGTGGTCCTTGTCACCTCACCTCCTGAGACACCAGCAGCGGATGATGAGCCTGTTCCCACAACTCATCCTGGTGCTGAACAGAAGTTGCTGGTCTCAGAAACTGAAGCAGAGAACAAAGCTCCCACTACTTCCTTGTCTCGGGAGACTGTGGAGCCTGAGCTTCCAAAACAGGTTCAACCTGAATCAGCCGCCACATATTTGAAATCTGAAGACAACGAACAACCAGCTAGCAATCCTGCAAAGCAGCGTGTGCATTTGGGAAGCAGTGCACAGGAATCGAAAGAAAAAGGGGAGCAACCTGTTGGTGAGCAGCCAAGTGCAGCAGCATTGGAATGTCACAAAGCTCATGGGCTGCCAAAAGATGCATCTGCAAGTGAAAAAGTTGCAGATTGCGTCGCTCCTGAGGTGTTTGGCACCGCGGAAACCAAGTCTGGTGTTGAAGGAATGGCAACAGAACAGTCAGATGTGCATGGTTTGCTGGCCTCGGAGGCTCTTGAGAAAACCGGGAAAGCAGTGATGGCCGAGGTGAGGGAGCCGCAAGAGGCAGCTGGTGGCGAAGTGGGCATGGGGGAGTCTAACAGACCAATGTCTCGTGGCACTCAACACGAGGCCCAACTGTGTTCTACCACTGCCCAGGTGGAGCCGAAACACGACCGGGCAGGTGATGACAAGCCAGCCAAGGATATTGCAGCAGTGACAAGACCTCTTCAGGAAAAAATACTACCACCACCACCAGCGGAAATGGAAACGGCACAGAAGCAAGTTGGCAGCTCGGAAATAAGGCCAGTGGCAATGAAGCGAGATGAACGGCTGCGTGCCGAGGATTACTCATTTAAGCCCATCAAGAAAGGCTCAGAATCTCCGCCAACACCTCGCAGAGAGCAGGACAGTAGAATTCGAGAAAAGTCATTCACACCGCCGCCACAGCCATCATCGGGAAGGAGCTTACCTGAGCCAGCTCGGTGGGCTCGCATGCTTAGTCCAACACTCAAGCTGGACTCGACATCGTGTGATGCAGCAGCGGCACCGGCACTTTCGGAATCAAGGAGCACCGGCTCAGCGGAGAATGTGACTCTGCGCATGCGAGAGTGGGCATCGGCTGAAGGTGGTGTGGCATCTGAGAGGAGCCAGGAATCTGCGCATGAACGGGTGCTAAAGCGGCTCTCGAATCCAATGGAGTCCATCTCATCATACACACACTCCATCTCCAAGATTATAGCATCATCGCCAAAGTCGCTGGCCGATTTTGTGCGCGGTGCTGACGAACCAGCAGCAGCAATGCCACCACCACCACCACCTCCGCCACCGCCACCTCTACTGTCACCGGGACCATCAGCAGAAGAAAAGAGGCCCTCATCGCGGGCTGACAACGCAAACGTTTGGCTCAAGAACATGGTTGAGGAGAAGCCAGAACTGTTTGCAGCATTTGAAAGTGAGTTGTTCCTTTTTTCTTTACATGGCAAGGCAGGTAGGCTCCATTACAAATCAGTACTTTGCTGCCGATCTGTGTTTTCGATTTTCATTAGTTTGCTTACAGTGGGCAGAGGAGGACAATATACGTAGATAGTATGATTGATTAGCCTTAATCAATGAATGAGTTCTTATTTGCAAGTGCAGCTTTACACGGATCTGTGGTGAAGCACTGCAAAGCCAAGTGTGTGCACTGTGAAGGAACGTCCTGACTGAATGCTCTGACTTGTGTCGTGCATATTTTCATCCTGCTAGAGAAGCGGCCATGTGTCTTGCTGCTATGGATTTGACAACAGGGGGCATTTCGCACTGCTTTAATTTTTTGTAGATAGTGTATGTTGAAGGTATGTGAACTCTGAAAGGCAGTCGAGCAATTTTCGTCAATGTTGTAGCCATGAAGAGGTGGTTGATGGCCACACGCCTGCACTATAATCCTGACATACTATCTACGTATGTAGTAAAAAAAATTCTAATAAAAAATTGACCAAGTGGTTGACAAAAACACAATCGGAACAAATTGGAATCCTGTTGGTTTCATTGGTCTCCGTTGACAGGGTAGTGCTTTTCTATGAGCGTTTGTGACCATAGAACATGCCTTCAAGAATATAATCGCAGACATAAAGGTTGTCAACCGAATTACAATCAAAATGGTTTCATTAGTTCTTCTTTGCAAGAGCCACACCGCGGTGGCTCGGTGGTTATGGCGCTCGACTGCTGAACCCAAGGACTTGGGATAGAATCTCGGCTGTGGCGGCCGCTTGTCGATGGAGGCGAAAAGCAAGGCGTCTGTGTACCGTGCAATGCCAGTGCACATTAAAAAACCCGAGGTGGTCAAAATTTCCTGAGTTCTTCACTACGGCATCCTCAGTTGCTTTGGGACGTTAAACCCCATAAACCAAACAAAGTTGTCTTAGGAGCAAGTGAAATAAAATAGTATCCCTAGGACACATTACTTTTTATCTGATCATCTGATCATGTATTGCACAACTGCA
Organism: Amblyomma maculatum; assembly: GCF_055883805.1. NCBI lineage: Eukaryota > Metazoa > Arthropoda > Arachnida > Ixodida > Ixodidae > Amblyomma > Amblyomma maculatum. The sequence continues at coordinate 18,304,618 of NC_139347.1, read as the reverse complement.
ATTTTTTACAAAATGTTCCTAACAGGAGCTCTTCATTCTTACATTTCACTTGTCTTCTCTCTCTGAACCTGGACTGTGCAGAACTGGGATTCATTTTTGACGACAATGGTTAGTACCGAAACCGAACTTGGCAAGGCTTTTCTTGGGGAAGCTCTTGGTTTTTCCCTATATACCCTACTGCCTTGTCCCTTTGCTTGGGGACATATTTACTTTTTTTCCGGTTTCCCGTTTGGTGCTGGGTGCCCTGATGTCCTATGTCAATTGTGTTGTTGCTGCTTGTTCCAATAGCAGCTGTGTACAAATGCTGACTTGTGTCCTTGTTGATGGCTGCTTTGACCCCTGGGTTGCGGGATGCAGCAGTTTCGTTCACAAGCCTTTGCTTTGGTGTCCCGTCACAGATGACGCCTTGCTTTACTGCTGACTTTTTACTGAGGCATGCACATGTTTCTCTTTGGTTTGCAATTTTACTGGCGTATAACTTTTCTGCAGTGCTTGCTTGCGTTATTGATTCTCTTACCAGTCTTTCTTTATTGTTGCAAATATGCATGACTTCTCTACTAAACAAAATATCTTCTATAATGTGCTTGAAAGCATGCTGTGTTGTTTGTTATATTTATGTCTTGTCAGATGAAAACTTGCCTTTCATTGTCTTGCATAACATTTATCTTTTAAGAAAGTTTCTTTATTCTTCTCTCTGCATCTTAAACTACCTTGTCATGGCTACTGTCTGGGTCACCTTTTCGTAGCTTCATTTTTTTTTTCTAAGCATATACATTCCAATTGTCTTTAATAGAAGCATCGAAATAATAAAACTGCCTAGAACACTGTGGCATTAACTATCCCAAAAGAGGTGTAGATGTCGGATAAATGTGTAGCTGCAGCCAATCTGTTTTGATGGTGCCTCAAGGGTTCACAGCATCATAAAAGGCAAAGAGAATTCTGCACAATCGTAACCAGTGCAGTGTGCTTGGTTCTCATAAAAGTAGGTGCCTCGAAGGTGCTCCTGTTGCAACCATGGAACTGCTTTAATCCATCGTGGAACTGAGGCATGTGGTTGAGTGTATGTTGCTAAGTTTATGAAGCAGATTGTTTTTGCAGGTGTCTGCCCTGCAATATTTACCGTGCCTACATACTGTCAGCTGCTGTTGCAGCCTTGTGCTTGCACAATTTGATGCAACTGATTTGGGCTAGTGTGGTCACGTGATGTTCTGTAGATCATTCTGTCTGTGGGATGTGACTGAATGCTGGTCACTGCTATAAGAATAATCTACCTCTGGTCATGATGGACATTTATTAGAAATGTCACGAATAAACAAATGTAGGAGCAAGCCTGTTTAGTACCTTGCCACTGTGCTTCGTTCTTCTGTGACAGCCTAATTTTGAGTGACCTGCTACCTCTAAAGTGTCTTTGCAACCAGGACAGATGTTGCTACTTGTGGGAAAAAAATAATCGATTATTAACTGCAATGTTTTCGTAGCGTGACATGACCACCATGTCACACCTCTTGCTTTCTCCTCTTTCTTAAAGTTAGCTTTTTTTATTTTAGCTTCTTTATGTTTCTCATTTGGTTACATAGTGCTTTTTGTTTTGCATCAGGTGCGAGTGACTTGATCACAACCCTGTGAAACATTGCAAGGGCAGATTCTAAAAAAAAAGGTTCTTCAACTAATTGTACTAATAATTTATGCAGTGTTATGTTTTGTGGAGTAAAGCTAAATGAAAATGTAGCTAACTTCAGGGAAGTGAAATACCATGTCGCAGGAGGCTCCGCATGGTAGCGTCAAGCTAGCAACTTTCACAGTAGAGGCTCAGTGCGAAGCAGATGGTTAAGCGGCAGTACTCTAGCGGTGCAAGATTGACTAGGAATACAGTTTGCCTAAATGTCTTTCCTGTGCTGCCAAACAGCGCTATCTCCACCGTGCTGTGTTTCTATCCTTAGGCACTTGCATATATTCACTATTTTTTATGTAGAGAAAAGCTGACAGGTGCCTTTCTCGTTATCCCTCTTCTATGATGCTGTAATGGCAGAGCTGGTTCCTCGGCTAGCTCAGTCATCGGAGGCCACGCTGCTTTACCTCTGCCTGCGCATGGGCCGACCTCTGCACAAGAAAGTCCAGTGTTCTCTCACTGCTTCGTCGAAGCGGCGTATTCGGCCACAATACTGGTTCGGCATTCCTCGAAACAGGTACTTGTTTGTCCATGAAATATCTCTGGTACAAATTTGTTGCATGATTTGCTGCTCATGAGTACCTTCCTTGGGCTCTGCAAGGCAGAGTTGAAGGATTTTAGTGTCATTGATTGAAAATTGCCTTTTTTTTCTTTGTTCGGTAGATGTTTAAAGCTTTTTGGCACTGTGGTCAGACGCAGCAGGTTACGGTGTGTTGTGGATGCGGCAGTGGTATCCTATGCCACTCATATTTGTGGGCTTCTGATATGGCGCTCACTGAAAAGGCTAGCTCCTCTATATTTGATCTGATGCAACCTTTACTTTCCACCTAGCAGAGCAAATTTCACTCTGTGCATAAAAGTTTGTATGAGAGAGAGCTTTTGCACTGGGTGTAGTGACACACTGTCGCATGGGAAATGCTTGGCAAAAAGCACATTTTCAATTTTTTGATTCTGTGTTGGCCTGTTTCACCAGTGGAAAGTACGGGTGTGCACTCTTGTGTACCGTCAACTCCGAACAAGTTGTTTACGTGTGCGTGCAAGACAAGTGTGGATTTATGGACTCAAGGTGTGGTTGCATTGTCACTCTGATTCTTCAGGGGAATTTTAGCAAGAAAAGGTTGCCTCGTTGCTCCCCACTTAAACCCGCTTCCAGTGTGGGACTACAGGCCACAGTGCACAGTTCTGTTTTTATGCTCCCTTTCCGTCATATTCACATCTTTACTTTGCTGCACCTTTCCTATGTGCAGGGCAGACGAGCTGTACTATTTTCTGGAAAAGTGGGCACCCTCCGTGTACGGTGATGTGCATCGGGTGGACCTGGCGAGCCGCGGCTTTGAGCAGTTGCCCGAGCCAGGGGACGATGATGAGGTTGAGATGTCTTCCACTGCTTTTCATGCTACGGGGGGGACAAGTGTCACCGAGGAAGGGCGTGAGACACCCGACGCGAGTGGCGGCAGCAAGGGACACCATGGCTCCAAGAGGGGCCACGGTGGCGCTCTGCGCTTTTTCAAGCTCTTTGACAGCACCACAGTGCCACCTGGAGGAGGAGCACCTGCTGTCTCACCCGGCGACTGGGAGGCAAGTGGCACGCTGCTGCGCCACCCATTGTTGTGCAAACTATGCGTACAGCAGTAGCTGTTAGAGTGAGACACTCCAGTTCCACAACATTGCTCTAGGCACAGCGGGAAAGGCAGGGCAAGAAAAATGAGATTAAGGAAACAAAAGAAGAAAGTTTCAGTACACAATAGTTTCAGGACACAGTGCAGGTTGGGAAAAACAAGGGCAGCACTGCACATTAGAGGTGCAGTACGATGGGTTCTTGCATCATGCTGGTTTCTCTCATTAATGGAAGTATTACTGTTATTGCATTGCACTGCTTAGCATCATGTTTTGTCAGTGTTTGGTGTGCTTATGTTCATGGACTTACTTTTCACATTTTCAATTTCCTCCGTTCGTTTGCTGACCTGCTTATCTGTGTGTGTTTTTATAGTACGGATGTGCAAATGTTTGAAATTTCAAATAGTTTGCAACTAGTAGCTGCAGTCCGATTTGATTTGCCACCCACTTTTACTATTTAAAGCATTCAAACCTCATAGACACTCTAAAATTACGAGTAGTTTCATCTAAGCTTGCTAGTAAATTTTAGAGTATCTAAATGCTTCTTCTCAGAGCATTGCACATATTACATCAGTTAACTTTGTGTTTCCTTATAGTCTATAGCCATCATGCGGTAATAAGCCTTGCATAAAAGCAGTGCGCTGATGGCCTCCAGAGTCTCCACAGTCAGCATGCGGGTCAGAAAACTAAGTATAGCACCATGTAGTTGACCGAACTGGTCACGAATGTGTCGATGACAAATGTGAATGGGCACTAGCAAGCCCATCATATTCCCTCGTAACATTATGAAGCACATTGTGCGTGAAAATGGGACTAGCGGAGTATAGTGGAACGATTGGAGCTATGTCTTGCTTTGCTGGGGTTGTCTTCCACCGACGGCTGTCATTCTGCGCAGCTTTCATATATTAATATTTGGAAACTGTATCTTTGGCCACAGAGGACATGAAGAAAGCTTGTGGTAGAAATATCAAGTTCGGAGTCAGCCCTTGAAGCCAGGCTGTGTGTATCGTAGCACATGCACAGGGAATATGAAACGATGCCAGTTGCATGGTGTGGTTTTGTTTTCATGCATTTAGTTTATGACAGTGTTCAAACCCATCATGGGGCTTTTGCAGTTCAGTGAAAGTGATGTGGAGGGGCTGTGTTGAAGTGCTGCGTTTGGAGCAGCATTGCATAGCCAATGCTTTCATTTCAGGTGTACAAAAGAGGGAGGAATGGATGGTCCATATGGACGATCCATACTAGTGAAAATCGTAACTGGTCTTACTCGTTTATGGAACAATTCCCACTTAGTTCCCATTGAGTTCCTACTGAGTTCCCATTGATTCCAATTGCTTCCAATGGGAACTCAGTTGGAACTCAATGGGGACCAACTGATACCAGCTGGGAATTGTTCCATAAACCAGTAAGACCGGTTACGATTTTCGGCAGGACTTGTGTCATAACTCAATTTGGCGCTTTTTTGTTTATTTCACGAGTCGTTCTGTTGCCTTTCGCCAGCATTGCCCTGCGACTTGCCCCTCCAATAAACAGCCACCTATGTCACTTCTACAGTCAGGAGGTATATCGCCACAATAAATGCATTGTGACAGCATTCAGTCAGCTCCTTTATCGTGTAACCATTAAGCCAAACTGTGGTATTACACTCTATTCGCTGTGCAATGATTTGTGAACAAGATTGAAATCTTAAAATCTAAGCTCATCACAAACACTGTAGCACCAATGTCCACTTAGCCCATAACACAAATACCATCCACTAACACTTCTAGGCTGTTCTTGAGCAAAACGACAGGTAGAGGATATGATTACTACTTCTACATTATTTTTCCTCGCTTATTGAATGCCTGGTAAGCCTTACAGGTATAATAAATTACGTGCATGATGGGTAAAAACACTGTTTGCTATGTATCTGCATTTTTGTTTTTCATAGGTGCGCTGTATTGAAAAGCATTTGTTTTTAGTTTAAGCTAGCTTTCTGATGTTAGAACTTATTCAAAAATATTTTATTCAGTTTATCCTTGTCCGCATAGCTGAATGAGGGCATGCAGCACCGTACTTGAATCTGAGTGACACTGCTCAAGGTGGAGAGTCACCTGGGCCTTCATGCTAGGGCAGCCTTGTATTCATACTTTGGCCAGTTAATGACCTTGAGAACAGCCTTTGTAAAAAAACCACAAGCTCAGCAGTGGCATAGCTGAAAAAACACTGTGATTTGTCTTTGTACAAACCTCGATGAAGATAGCTTCCGGTCAGCTTCTGTTCATTAGAACTCTGAATAGGGGGGCTGTAAAATGGTGGCTGTGGAAAATCTTGCTGGTGGGAGAGTGATTAAGTGCTGCTAAGTCATGAGGTGCTCCTTTCTTCCAGGTGGTGTCAATGAGCGAGGCACGCAGGGAGTCTCCGCTGGACCTGACTGACCTTCCACTACCTGAGCTGCTTGACTCAACGGAGATCTTCACTGAGGAGCACCGTCGGGAGGTTTGTGGAATTCTCCACTACCACACTAGCACGCGTGAAAAAATGGAAAACATCATTATCATGCTCCCATGCTTGATCTTTCTGGCACAGCAGTTAAGATTCTTCATGAAAACGTTAGAATTAAGAGAGAACTGTAGTCGAACACAGTAGTGATTACACTATAAAATAAAGGATATTATGATATTACGGTTCATCAGCCCTGGCTCAGTTATATGTCACCTTTGGAAATGCTGCTATACAAGCACCAATGCGGATTTTCAGAAAATAGCAAGGAGAGATAAGAATGCCTTCCTGAACATACAGTGCCAAGCAGTTGAGGACAACAGCCAATTAAGGAACACAAGAGCTCTGTATAAGACAATCAAAGATATCAAAGGAAGCTTCTGTGCTAAGATGGGCGTGATAAAGGACAAACGAGGCAAGGACCTCACTGAAGCAGGAATACACAGAAGAACTGTACAAGAAGGACCCGAATGTGCATACCCAACATAAGACGGTTGTGGTTACTGATCTCGAGCCGGGCATCCTGAAGAGTGAAGTTGAATGGGCCTTAGCCAGCCTTGCTAAGAACAAAGCTAGCGGAATTGATACAATTCCAGCTGAGTTGCTTCAAAACCTCAACCGTGACGCTGTTAACATTCTGCATACATTATGTCAGAAGATTTGGACAACCCTGCAGTGGCCACAGGATTGGAGGAGGTCAGTTTACATCCCCATTCCAAAGAAAGGCAGTGCCAAAGATTGTTCCAACTACCGCACGATCGCGCTTATTTCGCATGCTAGCAAGGTGATGTTGAAAATCCTCCAAGGTAGGCTGCAGCAGTATGTGGATCGGGAGCTTCCGGACGTGCAAGCTGGGTTTCGCAAGGGCAGAGGAACTAGAGACCAAGTTGCCAACCTTCGCTGGATCATGGAAAAAGCAAGAGAGTTCCAGAAACCCATCTACTTCTGCTTTATTGACTATGCGAAAGCGTTTGACTGCGTAGATCACAGCAGATTGTGGCAAGCTCTCCAAGAGATGGGAGTTCCAATTCACCTCATCTGTCTCCTCAGGAACCTGTATGAAGGGCAAGAGGCCACAGTCAGAACTGGGCATGGTCTTACTGATTGGTTTCCGATTGAGAAAGGAGTGAGGCAAGGCTGCATACTGTCGCCCTGCCTATTTAACCTATATGCAGAGTGCATCATGAGGAAGGCTGGTCTGGACGAGTCTTCAGCTGGAGTGAAGATTGCTGGAAAACGTATCAACAACCTTAGATATGCGGATGATACCACTTTAATGGCAGAAAGTGAAGCGGAACTCAAGAGACTTCTGATGCGCGTACAAGAAGAGAGTGAGAAGTTTGGGCTTAAACTGAACATTAAAAAGACAAAGATCATGGCGTCTTGCCCTATCAAGTCCTGGAGCATCAAGGGACAAGAAGTGGAAGCTGTGACAGATTTTCTCTTCTTGGGCTCCAAGATTACCTCGGAAGGAGACTGCAGCCATGAAATTAGGAGACGCCTGCTTCTGGGAAAGAGAGCAATGGTTAGCCTTGACCGCCTAGTAAAGAGCAGAGACATTAGTCTGCCAACCAAGATCCGTATAACTCGTGCTATGGTCTTTCCAGTTGTGATGTATGGATGCGAGAGTTGGACTGTGAAAAAGGCTGACCGCCGAAGAATTGACGCGTTTGAATTGTGGTGCTGGCGAAGACTCTTGAGAGTTCCTTGGACTGCCAGAAGATCAAATCAGTCAATATTGTCGACCATAAACCCTGACTGCTCATTGGAGGGTCAAATTCTAAAGTTAAAGCTCAGCTACTTTGGTCATCTGATGAGAAGAGAGGAGTCGCTGGAGAAAGATTTGATGTTGGGAAAGGTTGAGGGTCGCCGGAGAAGGGGTAGGCAGCGAACGCGATGGTTAGATGGCATCCTCGAGGCACTGCAGATGAAATTATGTGATGTTAGGAAGATAGTGAGAGACCGGAAAGCGTGGCGTGACATGGTCAATAGGGTCACGAAGAGTCGGACACGACTGAACTGAACTGAAGCACCAAAGGCCTGGAGCATTACATTAAGAGGAGATAGATGGTGGAGAAAACATGTACCTTGGAGCATGGTGTTTTAAGTGTTTTTTTGTGTGTGCATGCGTGTGTATCTGCATGTTTGTGCACATGTGTATGTGTGTGAGTGAGAGAGGGAGAGATGGCAATACAGATTGCTCGTGAAACCGTAGCCTGGAATTGCATTGACACATTGTGCATGTTACAGTAGTGGTGCACATAGTAATTATCCACTCTCATAGCTTCGTTAAACGATACCCATTTTTCACTACGAGTACTTTAGATGCTTGCAATTGAACCTGGATATATCGGATAAGAAGTCGGGCTGCAAAATAATTGATATACAGTTGAATCCCGCTATAACGAAATTCACGGTGCACGAAAAAAAATTCGTTCTCGCGGAACTTCGTTATCGCAAAAATTTGACGTGAAACGCAGAAAGAATTGCCCAAGCAGCAGCAAAGGCGTTTAATGCCAAAAATCTGTAAGCTTGGTTTGCTTACGCTTCACGGCGAGCAACGCCGTCACGCGATTTTCGCACTCGGTCAGCAAACCCATTGCAACATCGTCGTCTCGGACAGCAACGAAATTCCTGATGACATCAAAAGCGTCCATCACCTGTACGGCGGTTGCCGCAGCCGGCGCTTCCTGTACGTCGTCGTCTTCTTCATCGGAAGAGTCCTTATCATTCCGGGCAGCTTTTATGATCTGCTCATCACTCACATCTTCGTGAACAACAACACAAGCGTCAGCGCCGATGTATTCGTCAAGCTCGAGATTAGGCGGCACGGTTCCTATTTCTCCCAGCGTTTTCCAGGCGGCCGCGATCCGTGGAGCCGGTGACGCCTCTTCGTCGTCGTCTGTAACGCCTGGTGTTAGGCCAGCAGAGTGTACGGGTCGACCTTCGGCAAATCCGGCGTGCCTGAAACAGTTCACAATTACTGAGCGCCCCAGTGTGCTCCAGGCAGCAGACATAATCTGCAGTGCCACGTACAAGTCCACCTTCGTGTCTCGGCCGGTTTCAGTGTTAAAAAGCAGCCGCTGAATTAACCTCCCGCGGTAAGCGCGCTTCAGGCTAAGAATCACGCCCTGATCGAGAGGCTGTAAGACAGACGTGCAATTGGGAGGGAAAAACGTCAGCTCCGTGTTAGTGAGCTTGACTTCGTCGGAGTGATGCGCTGAACAATTGTCCAAAAGCAAGCAAACTTTACGGCCCTGCCGCTTCATGTCGCGGTCGAATGCCATCATCCACTCGGTGAAAATAGCGCGGGTCATCCATGACTTGTTGTTCGCCTTGTACTGCACAGGTAGGCTACGAGTTCCCTTAAAACAGCGCGGCTTGGCACTTTTGCCTATGACTAACGGCGGACGCTTGTCCGAGCCATCCATGTTTGTGCAAAGCAGCACTGTGATGCGTTTTTTGCTGTGTTTGCCGCCGTGACAGCGCTGCTCCTTGAAGTCGAGCGTCCTAGCCGGCAACATCTCGTAGAATAGCCCGGTCTCGTCGGCGTTGTAAATGTCTGCAGGCGCGAAGTTGCTTAAAATTCCGGCCATGTTACTCGCCTTCCAAGCAGCTGCTCCGTCCACGTCTGCTGACATTGACTCGCCGCACAACACTTTTCCAACGATGTTATGGCGGGCCTTGAAACGGTTTAGCCAGCCAATGCTGGCTTTAAAATCATCAATGCCAAGTAGGCATGCATAGTTCAAGGCTTTCTGCTGGACGATGCTTCCGGACAGGGGGACGTTGCTGGCTCGTGCTTCCACAAACCACGCATGCACTGCTTTGTCCAACTCTTCATGGAGGGGCCGCGTCACCTTTTTGTGCTTCGAGGATGTGCCTGAAGCAAGTGCCATTCTCACGCTGTCCTTATTGCCTAGAATCGTTGACAGCGAACTTGCAGGAATTCCGAAGTCTTCAGCAATTGCCGCTTTCTTCCTTCCGCTTTCTGCTTGGGCGATTATTTGAGCTTTTTGCTCAAGGGAAAGAGTTTTGCGTTTTTTCACTTGCGTTGCCATCGTGTCCTGCGGATGAAAACTCGTCGTTGTCGAAGAGAAAGGCAGCGAGTGAACAACGCGACCACGACACAAAGCCAAAATGGCGGAACTGCAATCACGTGATTTCATGCTTAATGTGGCTTTGGATTTGACTTGGACTTCTCGCCAATAAAACTAGTTTCGGTTTCGATTTTGAACGCGAAAATTTCGTTGAAGCGGAAACGCTCTGCAAAAATGGTTCGTTGTGCAGAGAAATTTAGGCCATTAATTCTTATAGGATACTCGCGGGGAATAAAAAATTATTCGTTGTCGCGGAAATTTCGTTGTGGCGGTATTCGTTGTGGCGGGATTCAACTGTATTGATAATTTGATATACAAAAAGCAATTACTAGCTTGCTCGTAAGCTAAATGGAAAAATACACTGCATCCCTGCTAGTGTACATTCTTCTTGTAGTGATGTACCGCCCATCAGCGTGCTGACAGCATGCGCAGTCTGCTTGCTGGATGTTGGTATATACTGGAGCTGTAGTGATGTACCGCCCATCAGCGTGCTGACAGCATGCGCAGTCTGCTTGCTGGATGTTGGTATATACTGGAGCTGTGGAGGTGGTGAAATTACCTGCTGCTTGCCATAAGTTGTCTAATCCTGGTGTCATTACACTATAAATAGAATAATAGTTCATTAAAATTAAAGTACAGTAGGTTTCTGCAACGCTTTTGGCGGTAGCGAAGCATATCGGATGAGGGCTGCTGCTGGGCATTAGATTGGTGTCACTACACTACTGCAATGTGCTGTGGAAAATGGGTACAATAATCAAAAGGCCTCAATCAAGCGCAACCTACTTTCACATTATTTCGCGGTTAAGGCCATGTAGCCGACCCATCTTCATGCATTAAAAATGACTCAAGAGCCTCGTTACAGGAGGTTCCACTGGCTGAGGCATAGCACATAGTTTGGTATGTTGAACAAATGGCAGAATGGGATTTTGGTATATTCTGACTTTCCTTTTCTTTTATGCGAGTTTCTCGGGAGAGTAATCTCAGAAATATCCAAGTTTATATACCCGCATTCGAGTTATATACCCCCGTATGTGCAGTGGAGGAGTAGGCCAAATAAGTACAAGTGAGTAGTATATACAAATGCAGGCCAAGTGGCTTGAGTAAAATAGTATTCTACCAGTTGAGAGGTTGACCTCGTGTCTCAAGATATGTTTCTCAGTGTGTCTTAGGTCACTGTACAAAACAATGTTTTAAATTAAAGTTGACTGCATGTCTATCCTGTTGGCAAGAGTAGATGTAAAGAATGAACTTGCTTTCTTTTTGAGATATGCAAATTTTCCAGACATGCCATGTAATCATGTGGCCTGAGCAGCAGCTGCTCACTGGTGTCCAGTATTATGACATGTTGAATTTTTGGATACTCTATATTTTTTTTTTACACTTTGTTTTGCTTACTGTTCATTCAATGTTTAGGAGATCAAATGCTATCGAGTTTAGCCTGCCAGTATGAACGCATTGAAACGCTGAACAAATATTTTTTGTCTTGCCCTCTTTCCTTTGGTCTCTGCATGTGGAACTGTGCTAAATGTGCGCATGTGTTCTTGTCTGCCCCTTTTCAGCTGTGCAAGCACCTTCCGGCACGAGCGGAGAGCTACTCGTGGGCACTTGTGTACAGCACGCTGAAGCATGGCTTCAGCCTCAAGACACTCTACCGCGAGATGCTCAAGGTCGAAACACCCATCCTGCTTGCTGTCCTGGACACCGAGGGTGCTGTGAGTCTGCTCTTTCATGCTTATGGGAGAGAGGACGCAGAGGACAGATTGAAGTTGACCTGTATCAATGAATTGACAGACGCACGAATTTCACCCAAAACGATGCCTCTGTGAGCACCAGATAGTGTATGCTTAGCACTACTACCGGCTGTTTTCGTGGCAAAGCTGCAGTGTCAGGAAAGTTTATTTTGCACACTGATCCCTGAGGCTTGGCTACACCACCACTTCTGCTCCGTCCAGACGTCACTAATTTGAACCCAGTGGCATGAAAGTTTCAAGTTGAGTTTTCGGTGCAAGAAATTCACATAGCCAAAAAATGCTATATGGTCACTTTTTACTTAAAACAAGAACTACATGGAGCTGTTAGCAGTGCCCCTTTTCATAATGGCATACAGCACATTGATGCAAAAGAAGAGGCTGAATTTGTGGAAAAATTTGGCTTCCTTCTCTATTCATCGCTCTACAGTTTACCCGTGCTGCAGAGAAATATTGATACGTCTTGATATTTCTTTCAATAGAAAAGGGTATTATGCAAGCATGTGAAGCAAAGTTTTTTTTACCTGATGACTGGGAACAGTGCAACGACAAATTTTCTTTAGTGGTGCAGGTTCAGCATGCATCTAGACCAACTAGCTCACCACAACAGTGCAACGACAAATTTTCTTTAGTGGTGCAGGTTCAGCATGCATCTAGACCAACTAGCTCACCACAAAGTTTTAACATGAAAGTTTCTTTTCTTGGTGATTGGGTACAGAAGAATTAACAGCTTTCTTGCATAGATTTGACTTTTGTGATCATGCCGCCATAACTTATGAAATTCTTGAGAGTAATTCACCTTGGCATCATTTAAATTCTTCGATTTTTGTGATTTGAAAAAGCAAAAGGTGTACACATCTTTAAATCAAGTCATGGCCTGGTGCCATTATCTGTTGGCATGCTAGGTTAACCCTCGTCATTAACGACCGTGGTCATCTTTGACAGAATCTTCGGTGGTAACCTTCCTTTTGATTCAATTTTTTGTTTTCTCTGTGCAGGTGTTTGGTGTCCTGACATCGTGCTCCCTGAGAATGAGTGACCACTTCTATGGCACAGGAGAATCGTTTCTTTTTACCTTCCACCCAGAGTTCAAGGCAAGTTTTTTGTCTCTAATAGGGGTGTGGGAATATCGAAATTTTTAGTACAAACCGAATACGAATATTGGAAAAAAATGTTTTCGATTACCAAATCGAATATCTGAGCAGTGAAAAAATGAAAATTAAAAAATAGCAACCACTGTTAGTCTTGTTTATTTCAGAATTAATATGGTGCAAATTATCCTAGCGTATCACAGAAGTGTATACTTTACTGAAAAATCCAGTATAAATTGAGGACTCAGTACACCAGCTTTTTTGTAGAGGAAGGACCTTTATGCATATGGGTGGAGCTGCCAGATTGCTGCTGGGCACAGTAAACAGTCTGTAATTCGGTGTGCAAGGGACCAGAAAAAATTTCCAAACTAACCTGAAGCTCGAGTTATCAAATGGCCTGAAAAAAATGAGCCGGCGCTGAGGCAGCAATCAATTATCGAGCGTTGGCTATAGAACCTACTTTGTTATTTTCATTGTTGCATAAATTGATTTAGCAATGCTGTAGCCAACTTTATTTTTTTTTATTTGGGTCACATAGTTCCATGTCTGGTACACTTCGCTATATCCGAAATGAGCGCTGTGAGCCAAATTTAGGTAGCAATGTGTACAGCGGAAAACAACGAGTCATTTAACGCTACTATTTGCAACGTTCTGCGACAAATTGTTCGGCCGCATTGACGAAAACTGTTTGCATCATAACAATTTTACTTGTATGATATAGATGTCTGGATTTGAGATGACACCGAAGTAAGAATAAGTTTTTTTTCCTGGTATTGTTAAGTGCTTCGTTTTGTGCACGCTGTTGGGAAAGCCGTCTTCACTCTTAATGGACCCGTCACCTTTTGAGGATGCTTCAATGCACAGCTCATGCGTTGAAGCATTGCGGTGAGGCACGCAATGTGGGAAAGCAGCGGTGAATTAAGAAATTTTCGATGTATTCGAAATTTTTTTTAATATTCTGGAATTCTGAATTTCAGTTTTTTTAATATGAAAACAAATCAAATAACGAACATATTTTATTGGTATTTGAAATTTAGAATGTTTGCCCACCCCATGTTTTCAACCATTATTTGCAAAGTCCCTCTGGGTGGGCCAAAGCACTACATGTGCGTTCTTAAAAATGTGCGCATTACAATTGGAAATGAATCATTAAAATCATAATGGCTTTAAAAATATGTGCTTATATGTGATGCACAGGTGCCTACAAAGGTTTTTGGAACACAAAAATGACAAAGCGTAATTATGGGCAACCTAAGGATACAGCCACAAACTAAAGGGCGTGCTCAGACCTTCTCTTCACATGCCGCATAATACAGTATTCATTCCATGGTTGCGATCCTGATAAACAAGCAAATTCAGAGTTATAGTGGGAAATCCCTACTTCATGGAGTAAATTTAAAAAAAGAAGGGGTATCTGTGAAGCTTCGACCTTTGACTTTTGAGCGCCTGCCAATTCAGCAGGTGCTGCCTTCACCACAGAGATAGAAGGGTGACATAAAAATGCAAAACCCTTTTGTCCCAAATTGATTTCTCCCTTAGGCCGTGCAGAAACGTTTGTATGGCTTGGTTACATTGGGTGCTCTTTCATGTAATCGGTGTTAAATGTGGAAACTTTCATTCTGAAAACTTGTGGGCACATTTACAGGGGAATTTATGGACTGTTCCACTTACTAAAATATTAGGCCTGTCAGTGCTTTTTGACAGAGTATGAGAGCTTGTTTAGTGCTTTCGGACATCAGAGCGCAAAATTAGCTGAAGCTTCTTCACTATCACTTCATCCAATAACATGCACAGTGGCGACAGGGCCATTCTGGCAGCTGACTGCCTTCAGTGTTACTTAGGCTTGGCCTGATTGCATATTGGCACATTTTGTGTTTAGGATGCTTTGCGTCATTGCACTTGGTATTGCTAGGAAGCCACCCTAGTGGCTGATTACCGCTGCATTTTTGCTTGTCACGTGCCCCCCTGCCCAGCCTGCTTGTGTGTTAGCACTTCTTCTGTTGGTCATTAATATTTGGGAATGCACAAACCAGCTAAAGAACAGTGTAGCTGTGTGGGGCGTTTTTATTACTCAGTTTTGAGCTTACCGGTTGGAAAATCACTTGAAATGAGACTGTCGACAAGGCCATATTGTGAGTTGGACATGTATGAGAGATTTTTTTTGTACATTAACTGTATGTAGGAATATCACCGTCTCGCATGGTGACCAAAAGTTATCCCGTCCACCTGCCATGCTATTGGACGATGCATGAGTGGCACTTGGGCTGTGTGAGGCATGCCCTTGCAAATGTGCCATTTATTCCGACATGATCCATGCAAATGTTGGAGTGAGCATTCTTTTGTATAGTTTGGTGCAGCTAGTTATTACATAGGGGGAGAATATGGAATCGAAACAGGGTCGAAACAATGAGTGGAGTGAGAGATGTTGTCTTGACAAGCTGACTAATAAATAAGGGGGGACGGAGGGATCATATCGCGAGCATCGCAAAAAATCAAATTTTAGAAACAGATTCGGAGTCTACAAGGCCTGTTCAATCACATCAAAAACATTCCGCTGAAAGCAGTCTCAAAGTGAGCCTAAAAATTGTTTTTGTGACCTCTGGTAGCAAAAAACTGGCCGAAATGTCCGCAAAAATGGTCGATTTTCGAGCGCAATAACTCCGCGGCCGGTGTGATGATCGCGAAAATTTTGGTACCACTAGAAAGCTTGTTTCACCGCAGTACTTCTCCCATCAAGGCCACGTGTCTACGACAAAAAATAAACGCACAAAAGTAAAAAAAAAATCTGAAGGCCTCGCAGAGCCACTTTTAGGCGTTAATTGGTTGCGCCAGTCATGTGGCGCTCGGCACGCTGTCCGAGTGGCTGTTGGAAAGCACGCCATTTCTCACGGCGTCTGCTCCCACCTCATTCGCACATTCTTTAGTCAACTGCTCGGTAGTTTGTAAATCCGCGGCTGCCGTTCTGCAATTTCGTCACCCCCACTGTTGCGCGAGGCTTCATCTGTATGCCAGCAATGCAGTGGCACGCGGTGCAGAAGTATAGGACGAAGTATGTGTGCAGGAAGCACGAACGCAAGCCTCTTATTCAGAAAAAGAAGTGATCGGCGGCAAATAATACTGGTTGGCAAAAACGCTTTTCGAAAAGTATCAGCGCACTGTGCGATTCGTCCAAAAGGCAAAGAAATGGAAGCGGCGGTGAAAGCGACAAGGATATCGCACTTATGTTTCGACGCGGTATGGCTCCAACGAACTGAAGTCTCCAGGCGCGCGGAAAGCTCGTCTGATGCAATCGCGCAGCCGCACGGATATGCTGATGCACTCGGTGAAGATCACGGAGATATGTCGCCGAAGGCCAACCCGCCCTAGAAATCAATGCTAGGAAGTGAACCTGAAGACCCGGCGGCATCAACCAGCGTCGCAGTGCAGTGCCTACACGGGGGAAGATCCGTTTTCGCGACTGCGGGTGAGGCTGATGTAGCGCGAGCTTTCGAGTACGACGGCGAACGGTTGTGTAATAGGAATAGCACCATTCCGCAGTAGCTGCGCCCAATATCGATTCCCAGCAGTGAATCCGACATCTCGGCTCCATCAACTAGCCGCGACACCGTGATGCGCGATGCAGTTCCGATACGGAGAAACTTCCGTTTTTGCAATGGTGAGTGATGTGCTGCCAGGTTTACGGCAAATGTTTGCCTAACCCGATTCGCACCATTCAGGAGCCTGGAACCGCGTTCTGTGCCCTTGGAAACAACCCAGAAGGAAGCGTGCAGCATAGCGATACAGTATTTCAGTGCATAGGCGTTTTGATGGGCAAAAAGTGGCTGAGCAACTTTAATGTCAGTTTTCTCAGAAGTACATTTTGACCCAACTGTCCTGCTTGCAGAAAGCGTAGCACGGCAATGGCTTGATGGATTTTCATGAGGCTTGTTGCATTATATTCCCTGATAATTTTTTTATGCAGTGACATTCTCATATGTTTAAAATATGGTGTCATTCTTTTACTCTTTAGCTATTTTGAAATGGTGAAAATGAGTGCCTTATGCAAGCGTGGATGTAATGTTCTGTGTAAAAAAAAACTCAAGCTGATAAAAATATTTGAAGAATGTCACTGCATGAACCATTTATATGGCTAAAATATAAGACCAACTATGGGCCTCTACCATGTTTTTTTGTCACGCCAGGCTTTCTGCAAGTTTGGTAAAGAATGATGCAAATATAAGTTTTTAATATCAAAACTACTGGAAGTATCTTAATGAAACTTTCTAATTAGCCATTCAGCACACTTTCCAATAAGCATGCAAAGTTTCATTGCTCTAGTACAAAAATTAAAGAATTTCACTTTGATCCTCATGTCCCCCGAAGATGGATAAAAATGTTGAAATTTTATTTAACTGGCCATGTCTTAGCCACCCTTTTAGTTTGAGCAAAGGCAGTGGTTGACTGTTACCAGTTCTGCTTTAATCTGTTGATTTGGCTGGTGCAGTTGACTTATGACAATTTGATCTTGAAGGAGACTGACAATCTTTGTTTGAATTATGAGGTATTGAATTGAAGGGTGTCCGTTCTGTACACTTTGCCATTTTAGATAATTCAAGTTCAGATTATTAACAAAAGTCTACTGTGTTCTGATTGCATAAGTGCTCACTTTGACAAAATTATTACGTCAATATTCACTGCTCCTTCTTGTCACTCTTGTGTGGTGCAGTTGTACAAATGGACTGGCGACAACGTCTACTTCATCAAGGGCAATGCCGATTCCCTGGCCTTCGGTGCTGGAGAGTGAGTAGTGGCTTTTCTTCCCTTCATTCGTGGCTTCATGTTGTAGTTTTTCATCATCAAGCTGCTGCCTTTTGCGTCTTGAACATTACTGAAGCATTCCAATTGCTTTCTATTGGCACTATGAAAAAACCTGGCCATTATATAAAACTAACAAGCACTCTACTCTGGAGCTCTTCTTCAGTTGTTTAGTAACTGCCTTTTAAAAAACAAATAGAGGTGGTGGGAGTGCCCCTTGGTGACAAAACTCCTGTTAGTTTTTGAGAAGACCTGTAGATGCCACCTTGTGCACACCATCTTGTAGCCCAAGTGTTTACTTTACCTGGAGGGAAATGTATGTTAGACATTCTCTTTCTTTCACTAAAGTGAGTGTGCTGCACAGTTCATGAAGCACTGAACATTTGAAACCAGTAAACATTTGAAATATGCTCTCATCGTCTGCTGGCCCAGGTAATGAGATGATATGGTGTGGAGGCTTATACCAGTGATGCCACCAGTTATAGCTGTGTCCGCTTGGCATTGCTGTTCATTCTTTGGCTCAGATGCCAGTTTACATTGCAGAACATGTACTGTCACCCGCAAAAGTTTGCGGGATCTCCAGCACGTGGCTGAGCGGCGGGAAACTGCATTCCTGCGCCATCTGCCGTCAAAGAGCACGGTGTCGAGGCTCACGGAGATGGCGCACCAGAGGCGCTTTGCGCATGCCTGTCCTTTCTTCGCTATCAAGCATGTCTCGTCACTAGCTTCCCCGTGACAACGTCGCGCGT
Organism: Amblyomma maculatum; assembly: GCF_055883805.1. NCBI lineage: Eukaryota > Metazoa > Arthropoda > Arachnida > Ixodida > Ixodidae > Amblyomma > Amblyomma maculatum. The sequence goes on along the minus strand of NC_139347.1, from coordinate 18,286,369 downwards.
CGAGCAAAACACACCGGCTTGCTTCGTCGTTCATCTTACCCGCCAAAGCAGACACGCGACGATGATGACGCGGCGCATCAGCGGCTGCCGCGAGTGGCAAAAGCGCATCACGGGGAAGCTAGTGACGAGACATGCTTGATAGCGAAGAAAGGACAGCATGCGCAAAGCGCCCCTGGCGCACCATTTCCGTGAGCCTCGACGCCGTGCTCTTTGACGGCAGATGGCGCAGGAATGCAGTTTCCCGCCGCTCAGCCACGCGCTGGAGATCCCGCAAACTTTTGCGGGTGACAGTACGCGCTCCCTGATGTGATGCAGCAAGGCAGTCCCGGGCTTGCTGTTGTATGTTGTTGCTAACAGCATTGCAGGTTTTCTCCATTTCAGTTTTATATAAAGATTGATGTTTACGAGTGCTTGTGCAAAATAAAGCGTCATCCATGGGAAGCATATTCACAGCACGAAAAGTTTCCTGCTTGATCACAATATAATGTGGTCATTTAACAAGGCTTCTCGCTCACTTAGTGCCACTTTTGGTACAGTTTTATCAAGCTCACCTGCTAAATACAGTCGAGTCCACTTATAACGATACCGGTTTTAACAATATATCGGTTACAACAATGAAAAGCTGTTGTACCGTCCTTTTTTGTATATTTTCTATGGTAAAATAACCCGCTTACTATAATGCCCCTTTGGCACATTATCGGTTATAACAATGAAGTCTCGCTCCTGAGTTCTCGTGCCAAAAGGTAGTTGAATGCGAAATCCTTGAAAAGAAAAAAAAAAAGAAATTCCAGCTGCTGCACCCTCTCCGCCGCGCGCTCATACAATAGAACGTGTTTTCTGGCCTTCTCTGCATTGTAAGCCCGCGCGCCTTTCTCCCGCTGCCCTTCCACCCCTCGGAACACAAATGGACTGCACCCATAGCTCTGCGCTGCGCCACCCTCCGAAACACAAGTGGACTTCGCCAACGCGCCGACAGCGCTGATCCGCTGATCTGCTCACTCACCCGCTCGCCCCTCATTTTGCGCAGTTCTGCTAACGGATTTGGTTGGTTGTGCAAGTTGATTGCGTCGAAGTCGTTCCTGGCCATGCGGTTTCTTCCTCTCGTTTGAATTGCCGCCAAAACGTAAGATGGCTGATCCATCCGCTGATTATCGGACAACGTTGCCGGTGAAAAGAAAGCGCACGGCACGGCTATCAATTTGGAGACGACAAGTGCAGTATCGCGAAGGAGTACGCACTATCCCAACCGACACTGTCGACGATCGTCCGCTCCTCTGAGAAGTGCGACAAAGAAAAGTCCTCGCTTGACAGTGGGCGCAAACACGTTCGACAAGGCACCCGACGACGACAGTGACGGCGACGACAGCGACGATGACGCGGTAGGGCATGCTGCCTCAACGTTGTTCTCGCAAGAGGCCCTGCAGTTGATTCAGTCCCTCTGAGGCTTTGTTTTCGCGAGGGACCTTCCGCTGCACTACGTGGTGTACCTAGATGCCATGGAGAAGGATGTCGACACGCTTCGCGTGAGGCAAGCAAGGTTAACGGACATGGGGTTTTCTCGTGCAAGCCAGTGAGATGTATGTGGTGAGATCTTGCGGCGATTTCACCCCAGGGGCCTGCGTGCTCTTATCTCTTCTGCTTTTAAATAAAAGTTTCGTCTTTCTCTCTCTCTTCCCCCCAGCATTACTTCGGGATTTCTCAAGCTGAGGGGCAGCTGCGGCAACCTTCTCGTATTTTTTACAAGACCCCTTTCGGGGCCACCAAAACGATGTCTCGGCGGAGCTCGCATGTCACTTGCCGTCCGTGAACCCTCTCTGCAGTTGTTATGCTTTTTTTCGTGCAAACCGTTTATAGCAATTATCGGTTATAACAATGGAAATTTTATGGCACTTGAATATTGTTATAAGTGGACTCGACTGTACTAAAGGTTTATATTTTGATCAGCTTCTTTTTTTTTGGCTTCATAATTTGGCTTCATAAGTCATTCTTTCATATACAGGCGTGTAATAGCACTTTCCTGCACTGATATCTTCTGATATGACTCAAGTTGCTGATAGTATCTAGCCATGGCATTTTTTTTACTGCTAATTGAGATTTTTAACAAGTGTACTTCATAAATTATGACAGCTAAGAATAACCAAGAAATATAGGCAAATTTATTCCTGTTAAATTTCAGTGGTAAACATACAGTCAAACCTCGATATAACGAACACGCATATGACGAATTATTGAACATAGCGAACTATTCCGAAATATTTTTGTCAAACATGTATTTTTAACTTCCCATAGCGAACACGGTTCGGCATAAAACGGATATTACGAACTTTGCGACGTCAAGCACTACCTCACTTTAATAGCAGGAGCCAGGCTTCGTTGCACTACATGTGTGTTATGCGGCGCAGCAAACGTTCAGGATTACCTCGCAGGCGCTGACAGCGCCACAGATGCCACGACGGCATTGGGAGTTGACAGCTGAAGAAATCTATGGCCTCCGAGATTACCACCGCGCGCCTGTTTATGCGCACGGAGGTGATCTCGGAGGCCATAAGAAATCGTTTGCATCTCACAATCGCCGACAGCGCCGCTTCAGCAGCGGCGGCAACGGCACGATCGAATGTTGATTTTTGCCTTTTTGGATGGAGGAAGGAAACAACTTGCTCTTTTGGTTTTTGCGCCGTTCGCGTTTTTTGGTTTTAGTGTTAGCAGCGGCGTGGCCGTCGTAGCGTTCGGCGGAGGCTGCGTCGGTCGTCGTGTCGAGTGTGGTGCGCGGGTGTGCGTAGTGCTGTGATGGCGGTGAACGTGAAAAAAAGAGCAGAACTGACGTTAATGACCAAGCTCAAGATAAAGGCAGTTTACAAGAGGAGACTGATTGACACTCTTCTCGTGAAGCTTCTTATGAAGCAGGACTTGAAGATCGATTTGCTGGGAGCATTAAAGCGGCATGGGACAGCGTGAAAGGCGAAACGATTGCCAACTGCTTTCGGCACGCAGCTTTTGTTCCAGCAGAGGCCCGCGCATCAAGTGACGATGGGGACGAAGCAGAAGCAGAGCTCCGCGAGCTTCTGACATGAGGTGACATGCCCGCAACAATGACTGTAGAGGACTTTGTAGGCGGCGACGACATCGCGGCGACCACGGCTGTACTGACGGACGCCGAAATCGCTGTGGACGTTTCTGAACATCCCGCAGACGAAGCTCAGGCTGACCGTGCAAACGATGAGAACATTCCGACTTCACAAGAAGCGCTTGCTGCATTGGATTTACTGCGCCGCCACTACAGTGCTATTGAGAGCAGTGGGTTTGCCCTTGTTGAGCGTTTGCAAACTGTGGAACAGGGCGTGATACGGAACACGATCAACACAAAAAAGCAGGCCGCGATAACGCAGTTCTTTGCGCGTAAATTAACGGACGTGACCCTAGAAGGCACCCTCCGAGTTGCTGTGCCTTCTCCGATTGAATTTTGCTGCTCTTGCATGTATCTTCAACGAAATTTTATATTACGAATTATGGATAGAGCAAACTATTTTCTGATTTTTTAACTGTTCGTTATAACGAGGTTTTCACTGTAATAGGTTGCTAGCTGATGATTTGATTTTGTACCTTGGTCACAATTGGAGGCTTTGCCGCATCATCAGAGAGAATGGAAAGAGCACAGCCGCTGTCATCGTTAGTTTGTAGGAGCTGGTGTGCTTCATGGCAAAATGACACTTTCTGAGACAGCTTTACAATCTGGTCCTTCAACATTTCTGCTACTTGTTTCATGCCACCAATGTTGCATGAAAATTCATTGGAGACCTATGAATTGTGCCATGATTTCAGTGGCTCAAAATCTAAATTATGAGTAATAAATTAATGATTTGTTATAAATAGTGGATGTAGTTTATATATTTTCTGTATCAAATTATTACTCAAGAATTTTTATTTAGGGATGCTGTATTCAAGGATATACCGAGATGATTAATTTTGCTGGGCTGGCATAGGACCAGGCTAGTTGGAGAGATATGGGAGAGGCCTTTGCCTACATTGTACAGGTGTTATTCTTGTAGATGTTGTATTGCACCTTCTATCACCAACATGCCAGCCCTAACAGTTGGAGATATTACTCCCAACCCGCAGTATGATACAAGTCGCCACCACACCCGCACGGTTTGAGCTAGGGGGGACAAACAAGAGTGGTTTACTTGAAGCAGCATTTATTGAGCTCGGCCAAATATGTTAGCAACACTCAAAAACAACTGTCATAGAAAGGGAACACCCCACCTGAATACGGAGATGAAAGAAACCACAAAAAGGGGGAGTGCAAGAGGAGCTGGAAAAGAACATTTTGCTCGCCTCGCATGGCACTGCGCTGGTCAGTTGCGTATAATGGCCAGGTAATTCGGTGATGGTCTCCTTGCTTAGTGTGTGATCGGCACGTGTGCGTGGCTGGCTCGCTGCCAAATCCCAGAGACACTCGGGAGGAGTGCACTTCTCCCATGCTGCAGAGAGTAAGTCTCCAAGTCTACTAAGGGAAAGAGGGAAGGCATTCACTGCAGCATTGCCATCGGGATGCAGAAGGCAGTGGGGTTGGTGTGCGTGTCCTCCCCTGCTAACTTCTCTGAATGGCGTGCGCATAACATTGCATGGTAATTATGTGCGGTCATTACTCTTGGACAGGAGGCTTGTGTACCCCACAAGCGGGCTCAGTTAGGCTGGTGATTTGATGATTTCATTGATTTGTTTAAGGATGCTTAAGGATGAAATCACGGTATTTTATTACATGAGAGACCAAGGTAATCGGAACAGTTATGTAGATTTTTATGTAGAGCATGGTAAACATAAAGGATGAGGGAGGATGAAAGCAAAAATTAGTGCTCTGTGCCCTAAATTTGCTTGAAAAGCTATAATCTATGCAAGTTCACGATGCTACAACCTTTTTCTGTGAGAGGAAGCAAATGGGGACAGTGTTCTCATTCTTTCACAGTGATAGGTGTTAATGGCACCTACTTCGCTGGCTTAGACGCCCACACAGTGAAGTAATAACCTGGGGTATGATAAATGTAATGCTGTGCCATGTATGTGGTGAAAATAGTGTCACTTAGCAGAAGCAGCATTGTCGATATTAGAAGTGGAACACATGTGATTGCTCAAACTGTTCCAGTCAGTCAGTGTCTGCTTCTTGAGGCAATCCTTGGAGGGATTGTTACAGTGTGGTTTTCCTGCCCTGTGCAGTGGCCAGTTTGGGCTGTGGTTGGATGGGGACCTCTTTCACGGCCGGAGCCGTCGCTGCAAGACCTATGGAAACGACGTGCTCTCTTCAAAGGAAGACTTTGTTGTCAAGGCACTCGAGGCCTGGGGCTTTGTGTGAATTGCTGGCCAGTGAGAAAGGTGCACACACATCTGGCCTTGGGAGATGGAGAGAGGGAAAGAGCATGAAAAGAAGCGCTGAACAAGTGGCACTCCTCCCCATCTCCCATTAGTGGCCCGGCTCTTTCTCTCGCTGCTTCCACCCTGCTGCATACGGGGCTGGCGTTTTGACGGTGGCGTTTCTCTGGGCCCTGCGGACCAAATCTTCAAGCTGGTAACCGTGTCGAGGGAGTGTCTTTTTGTCACTACATGCCAGGAGCTGCCACACATTTCATGATGTTTACTTTATTACTATTAATCTTAACTCCTGACCGGCGCTCCTTTCATTTTCAGTCAAATTGGCACCTCTTACTGCCTCTTTGTGTTAATTTCTCCTGCTGCATTGCTTTTCTTGTAATTAGAAACACAGCCACCACTTATTTGTCAAGGATCGATGACTAGTGGACTCTTATTTATTTGGGCTTGTGGTGTGGGAAGGGTGTGGGCATTGGGGAGTATTGTGGCTGATGCATGATGAGGCTGTTGGCAACATGATGATGTAGCACTGTGCATCTCATTAGGCTGAAAACGTTGTGAGATGATGCGATAGGCAGATCAAGCCTGGCAGCTGCCCCAACAGATGCGGTCGATGGTATCTGATAGAGGTTGCTTAGGACTGTATTTGGGAACAACATTTTTGCTTTATTTATCTGTGTCTGGAAGGCCCGTTGACTCTGTTGTTGTAGTTTTGTTTGTCTGAAGGTACATTCCTGTAAATTTTTTTCTTGTGCCTTTTGAAACGTTGAGAAGCTTAACGTTGAAAAGCTTTGAGGATAAAAAAAAAATGAGCAGCAGTGCAGTTCCAGGGAAATACTATTTGTTTTTTCTGTGATAAACAGTGTAAACACATACACATGAACACTTGCGTGCACGTATGTGCAACCTTTGTAGAGACAATCCCGTCAGCGAGACGAGACCAAAATGGCCCGCAGGACGGCTGCTTGAGTTGGTTAAAGCTTTCCCGGAGAATGTTATGGAGAGGACAATCACGGGAATACAAGTGCAAAAAATGGAGATGCTTATATATGCCCTAGTTTCTGTTGGCATGTGCCGTATTTGTTTGCCCCCTTTAGTTCAGTTGCAGTGCAGTTTGTTTTTCGTGCATATTTATTTTTTAGTAGACTGTTTCCCAGAGCTCAGCAGCACAAAGGATAAATTGAGGAGGACAGATTTGGCCATGGATGGAAGGCTTTGGGATGCGAGGGAACAAAAACTGCTCCTTTCTGGGGCCTTTGAGGGCAAGGAGAGGAAAGTGGTCCGGTACTCTCCCAACTTCTCGAGTCTAATTGAAGCTTATGCTGCTCATTTCTGATGGCCTTGAGATCCATTGATATGGAGCTGCTTCAGTTGTAGGTGGCGCCACCACTGCCTGTGCACTACCTTAACTAGTAAAACCATTCAAGGGTAGTCAGTGGTCTTGCTGTCGCTGTTGGGAGAAAAGTGAGGTTCAGGTGAAGAGTGTGTTGCGAAGGCACGTTCACTGCGTAGAGACGAGCGACAAATCTTAGTTGCTCCCCAGCTGTTGTCCCTATTAGCTTTGGGGATGTGGAAATGTGTCTCTGTGTGCGTATGTTTTGTAGCTGGCACAGGATGCTGCCCGTGTAGGTTTCGAGAGGAAAAAAAAAAAAGTGTGCTTATACCACATATTTTAGGTGACATCCCAAGACTGTGTGGAACAACTCTCGCAAAGTAAACACTTTTTTTTCCCCTCGGACAAAACGAGGATATGGCGTGGCAGTGCACTTGCTCTGCGCACGTTCGCACTCACACAAAAACTTGTCTCAGCCAAAAGCGACACATCCTACTACAGAGCAAGTATATATATATATATAAAGCTATTTGTCTAGGGCCGATCGAAAGGCTGTTAGTGGCCGATGCGAGGCTGTTTCTAGGAGGTAGGAATTGTCCTTCGGACCACTTGACGGCGGTGCGCTGTGCTTGACCAACTTTTGAAAGAAAACGAGTTTTTTTTTTTCCTCCGTGCAATATGCTGTCGCATGAAATGATCGGCTCTCCTCTGCCTTTTGCTGCCTGCTCTGCGCACCATCGCGAGCGGTTCGGAGCAGTAGCTCGTGTGTACATGACACTTAGAAGAAATTGCACGCACATGTAGGTTTGTTTGTATATACTGTACAGTATTTGTTGGTGGCTTTATTTTTTCTTTTTCACAGAGTTTTTGCGTTGTGTTTTAAGTGTATAGAAAAGTTCTGCGAAGTTTTGCAGAGAGGTTTGTCTCCACTGGTAGGAAAACGTCGCTCTTGCCAGAGGTGGAAAGTGTCTTTGGAGAGAGTGCCCTGCCAATGTGGTGGGAACCTATTTTTGTTTGCTGGGCTCTGGGGTGAGTGACAGTTTTCCTTCAGCGGGGGCCAAAGTGTGCCGCCCTGCCGCGTCTATTTTATGGCGAGCGTAAGTGGCATGCCGGAGCCCACGCTTTGGCCTAGGAGCTGCTGCTTGTGTACTTGTTGGTATTGTAAAGAAGTGTTGAAAGAAGAAAAAAAAAAAAAGGTTCAAAATAAAACCAGTAACACAACTTGACATGGTGTCTGTGCTCCTGAAATGGCTGTGACTGAGTGTGGCTATGTTTGAAAAGTAATGCACAGCTTGAGTGCTCTGTAGAAGTCTGATGCTGGCTGTGTGTACATGCGTACACACTTGGTGCACATGTGTACAGTCAGACGGAATAACATGGACCACACTTCAGTAACCAGTCTTGCCTGGTTATTTGGCAAAAACTAACTTGTGCTTAAACAGTTATATGCTGCTTCAGATTTAATAATGACATGCTTATGTAATGTGTGTGCCAAATTACTGGTTTGTGAAAGGCATCGTCTCTTGACTGCAAGTTTCTGGAAGTAGGAGGATAGATGGAGGCTGTAGAAAAATGCACAATTCAGGAGAGTGGCGATTAGGATCCAACAAAAGATCACTCCAAGAGAAGTCCGTAGTCTTGAGCCAGTGATTTCAAAGAAATCAGTTACATCATATTGTCTAGGAAAACCGATATCTGGAATTTAAACATTGGAAAATAATGTGTGCAGATGAACATAATGGTGACATAATAAAAACTGTTGGCACATATTCTGTGAATAGAATCGACCATATAACTATTCTTTGCCAAGTTGCATATATAGTAGAGGAAACGGGCATCTTGTATGAAGTGCTACAAATAATGGCGACAAAGAATCGTATATACAAAGAGCTGCAAGATAAATGCCCTGAATGTGATCAGCTGCACAAAAGCAAACGAGAGAGGGACTTTTTAACATTTTGGATGAACAAAATTGAACTATATGTTATAATGGGCAAAGCTTGGCTTCACATCTGTGACATTGCACTAAAATGCAAAGCGATAGAAAGCATCTGGGTTCATCGCTCCCTCGAGAATATTCCAAGCATATACGAGTACATGCTCCAAATTGTGATTGCAAGTTTTCTTCTTCTTAATGATGCATAAGACGTTACTGCACATGGGTCACTCTGTGGTATTCACCTACAACTGCTAAATAATCTATAACTGTATGTTTTTCTTTCATTTATTCTGGTTTCAACAACGGAGTGATGGCTATGACATCAAAGTAGCATATAGACCACATGAGGGATGACAAAACTACAATTGCTGCATCATTTTGATTCACTACAACGCTACAGCTAGTCTGCCTCAAGAGCAAAAATTATGCTTGAAAAAGCAGTGATATCAATTTTTCACCTCTCACATGACCTGTATGGAACTTTAAGATCATAGTCATCGTTTGGCTGTTAAACCTGAAACAAGTCTGAGAAGAAATCTGACTAAATTATGTAGAAGTCGTATGCAAATACCACATGGTGATCTGTGTATAGCAGTGCATTATGCAAGACTAGGCATACTTCATACCCATGTGAAGTGGATTGCAAAGCCTTGCCCTACGAGCCCCAAAATGTCTGCACAGCAACTCTCTTGCGGTGCAGTTTCCAAAAGAAGACGTTCAGTCACTTAAAGCATGTTATGAAATAAGAAATAATCGAAGGAATCTTAACAGAAATGCACAAGATTATATTCATGCGAGAAGTGCTGCTTTGGGCTCATGCTACAGTTGAGTATTTACAGCACAAATATCACTTTAAAAAAAGCATTTCTGCTTAATTTCTAAAAAAAATTCTGCAGCACAGTTCTGTTCAGGTTCACTTTGCAAGAGCAGAATCCAAGTGCACTTAAAGCTTGCTGCCATGCCCAGTGCAACTCCAGGCATAAACATTGCTCCAGGTGGTATAAGCGTGTGGAATTGACACCAAGTTCAAGGAAGAAATTGGGTGCTACGCACTTCTACTTAATACACTTTGCTCATGGTGTATTATAGCACCACCAATGTTCTGCACATGCATGTTGGCATGTTCCAATGGCAAGTTTGAAGCATGGAAAGTGGGATCAGTCAAAGGTTGCGTGTATATCAGAAATGACAATTTGTGAACCTAAGCAGGATCTGTTGAAAAGCAGTGAATGCTGCAACCTTCACTATTTAGTAACAGTAGTCCCATACTTGACTGAGACTCTGTAAATTCGATTGCCTGTTTTTCCTGGCATTTGAATCTGAAGTCGAGCAGTCAGCCATTTCCAGCAAAACCACTGTTACGATAAGACAAAGGCAGCCAAGGAGTTGCGTCAAAGCTGTAGGCAAAGTTATGAAATGAATATATACGGACCACAATAGCTTTCACGAAGCACTGCCAAGCTTGAAGGCTTGGCCTGTGCATGCATAAAGATGCGCATTTCCACTGGGGAAATGTAGAAAAGTTCGTATGATCAGCCGCCCTGTATGATACATTATGACATCTGTACGATTCTAATTCAGCATGTGCAGCATAGTCACAATAAAGGGATGAAGCAATATCAGTCACAAAGTGATGGATCCAGCTGAGCTTTGAATTCTACCTGCGGGAGTAGGTTGTTGTACAAAAACACCATGTGTGCAGTGTACCACAGACCACTATTTTATTGCAGTGCTGCAATTGAAATCATCCATGACTGGAATCCAGATTGCAAAAGGCAATCAACTGAAGTTAATGATCATTACAGAGCGTCTATTAACCAGCAAGCTGTGCTGTCAAAACAGTCCATACCAAATGACTCTTTTTAGCTTCACAAATGCAAAGAATCAGCAGTTGGACACTTCCCTGCACTATGCAATAAATTAGATAACATATGCCCCCTTTTCATCATGATAGATGCACAAAAAGCACAAAAAATTGTTGTGATATAATTGCACTTGGCTGCTTTATAAATAATAACATAAGATTCCAACATACAATCTCATACAATTCATGCGGCACTCATCCCACTCATCCATACTACCCACTCGTGCAACTGTCATGAATATAAACACAATGTGCACAGCAATTCGACAGTGTAGTCTGCTCTTTCTAATTTGTAATTTGCAAAACCTGAAGCAGTGTCTTATTCAATTTTCTCATTTGAAATAATCATGCTACCTGTAATAAGACACACAGTTGAAATATTATCACTCTCAAGCAAGCAAAACAATGCAAGCATGTGTGCAACATAAGACAGTCTGTCCATAAAAGAAAAAAAAAACCTCGTTTCTCACTATTTCATCAGACATAGTTCAAAAGAAGTGTGGCCAGAAGGGGCATGACTGGTTGATAATCGTAATTCACAGTTCCACATCATTGGAACCATAATTAACCCCATACAAAGATGCAGTGAACAAATGGCACAGATCTTCAGTAGAGGCCCCACAAAGACTGGATTTATAGAAAATATATATACATAAATGCACACTTCCAATCCCGGTATATAAAAGTGATATACATGAAATTCATGCTCTATGCACTACAAAGTATGCAAAGAAATGGTGACTATAGTTATTGCAAATTGTTGGAGGAAACTGGGGCATTCCGCCTTATTAAGTTAAACACTGTAAGCCAAAATAAACATTGTAAAAATAGATGCCAAGGACTTGATCATATATGGGCCCATGTGTTTCCACTAAAGTTACCTGACGCGTTGCTGCTGCTATCAGTAATATGCAGCTCCAGTGAGGCTTCTTCAGTGTTCATGTCCCCTTCAATATCTATTGTCATCCTGTGCTGTCCCTACCTTCCTTGCGTGCCCAATCTTTCTTTTTGGCCATTGTTTGAGACTTCACTATAAACATGATTATGAAAAGAAAAAGTAACAGCAGGTAGCAGGTAGGTTTGCTATTAGCAGGGAAGCTAATCACACGAGCAACATGTATGCAAAGTTGTAAATGAACAGTGAAAGAGTTGTGGGAGGGAAGAGGATGATTGTAGCACTGCCTAAACGCACAGGGAATCCTCTGTACTGCAACCAGGTAGTTTACTTAAAGCACGGGGCAGTAGTAGTCATTTAGCTAGACTTCATCTCAGCTGTACACCTCACCTGGGCCAAGACAAAACAGAGATAGAACAACTGATTTCTGCCAATCTACCTTGGTGTTTTATGTCAGGTATGGAAGTAAGAGCAAACATGTTACACTGAAAAGAAATGAGAAGTGCACAATGTGTACTGCCTCTGCGACACAGCAGAAGTGATGCATATTCAGGGGGGACAGTCCCAGCAGCTAGCACACGCAGTCCAAACCCCAAGCCTGAACTCAATCCAATCCTGTGCAAGTTATTCACCTAACTGATGCTGCATTAATCCATATATACCTGAACTTCAGGAAATTACAAAAAATATATAATTTTTAGTAACATGTCCATTTCACTTTAAAATTCAGGAACTCACTTTTATTAATGGAAATACTTTCCGAGCTATTCTACATGTAGGACATTATGCAAATGCACTGCCTACTACACGTGTTAAGTTTGAAACATCTGACATCGGCTCTAATACTACATTTCTCAACACGCCTGCTGGAATTTTCATGACAGTGTGCAAAATTTGCATTTCCACAGAATCCTAATGCAGTCAATGCGGTTGAATGTGCTCACTGCTTTCAGAGAAGACTAGTGGCTCTTTCTGAATGCATACAATGCAAAGAACTCAGCACACTCAATGCCACACTTGCACAGGAAAAGCCTTTTGAAACTATGCTAGTGGGCAAAAGCTTTTTCAGGGACACTGTGCAAAAAAAGCAGTGTCCTACATGAACGACACCTGGTGTACATGGGTTAAACAAAAATTTGCCATAGCTGTCTTTCTTTGAAACAAGCCGCGATTTAGTTTTTATTTCTGCGGAGAACATGGGATTTGTGGTGTAGCGCACTATGCAGGAAGATATCAACTCTTCTACTTGTGGGACAAATGTTTGTGAGCCGTCTTCTTGGTCCAAGTATGTCTCCTTACCAGAATGCAGTGACTATGGTAAGAAACTGAGAACTAGAACGATTGTTTGTGATGACACAACAGCTGCTCCCAAGACTATCAAAGCAATGTGTAGATGCAGCACTCTCCTAAAAATGAAACAAAAATAATGACCTATATACAAAGGGCTGTGGGGTATGGTAGGAGAGGTCAGAAATACTACACAAGCATTTTTATTTTAAACAACAGTTGTACCAGGGACATTTTATGGGGCTTCTGTTACTGCAATTAGTATTAGCGGGTCTGCCGAAAAGAAAGCTGTGGTAAATGCATTCGGTAACCAAATAACCATCTTTTGACTGTTGAGGACAGTCTAGCTCTCACTCCTCCCCAAAGGAAACAGACTGGGTTCAGGATAATAAAAAAAAAATATCTCAATTTTCTTGCACATTACACAAACCTCTCTGATTGCAATCACAGCAGTGCAAGCTTATTTCATCTTAAGGCTGGTATACCATCATCATTCCCAGTCAGTGATCATGGAGTCCATAATTGTTTGTTGTGAGTAGTGGAAGAAAAAATATCTGATTTTCAATTCCTAATATTTCGGCAAAGAATATGTTTTTTTGCTGCCAAACGTATGTCAGCAGAGCCATGAGAAGCCAACCATTTTAATTTTAGTAAGCAGAAAAACTGGACGAAGTTGTCCTCAGTGCCATCCCTCTGAATGTCAGCAATATTTCTGTGACTCAAATTTTCCAATATTTCACTTTTACGTTCAATACAGATGTTTTCATGTAGAAAACAATGATGTATGTCATCACGTCCACACAGACAGGTGAATAAAAATCAATAAGCAAAAGACAGATTTTAAAACAAACTTGATTTTAGGAATCTAGGTCTAACAGTTTTTGTTTAGCATACACAACGAAAACACAGTGCTTGTTATCAGCCCCTGAAGTCTGTTTCACAAAGGTGTTGCCGAAATAAAAAAAAAAAGCTTTGGTATCTTGAAACTTCACTTTGACAGCTCTGCAGCTTCGTGACAAAAACACACTAAAACTTGGTAAACTACATCTTTTAGAATAAGTGATCTAGATCTCTTAAAATGAGTACTACGAACATAGCTGATAATTTAGACTTGACTCTATTGAGCTGTGCCAGTTCATGATGAAATATGCACAACTTTTAAATGACTTAAAAGTCCTTAATGACTTAAGAGTGATACCAATCTCGCCCATTTCAAACACTGACAAGCAATTTGAAAAGCAGACATACATTTTTGTTTTGTTACAAAGCTACCAAGTTGTAGAATAGACGTACAAGATTTACAAACCTTGCACATTAGCACTTTCCTTTGGTTAACATGGTATATTTATTTAAAGGCAAGCACTTACCTAAGGATAACTGGGAGAAATGTAGCAACACAGTAACACAAAAGTAGGCTCTGTACATGCCCTGTATGACTTTTTTTGTTTTTTTGTCCCTATCTTCCTTGCTCAAGTTTAGCAAAGCTTGTACATGGCAACCGTACATAAAACACTGAAGCTTGGATCAATACAGTGATTTAGCTATTTGCTATAGCTTAAAATTCCTCCTGTAAGGCGACTGCCAACTGCATTTTATGGGACCAAAATTTTTTTTCGTGCAATGGAGAGGTTAACATTTACAGTTGCCAATTCTCTGGTAGTTTTATCAGTAATGCCACAGAAGCTTTTGCGGAAAATTTTCGAACAGTGGATGTGCTCGCTTTTACATGTTCTGATGGTGGAAATTGGCAAGTAAGCATGACAGTGATTGCATGCCGGGAAAAGTGCCAAAAAAGCAAAAAAGGTTTCAGTATAGTGCAGTGACCTTCTGCGTTTTTCTGCATGTATTTGTGCTACGACACAATGCTCTCATCAATGGCAGTTTCAGTGAACTGTGGTGATTGCTAGGCTGACAAATGCAAAACACTGTAGTGCTGTCTAATAACAGTTCAAAGCACTTCAACTCGGCAATGTGAGGAGAGTAACACGAAAAATGTGCTAACCATTGCAAAATATAATGAATGATTAAAAAAAAAAGGTGCATGTAATATGATGTAAATTGTATTTTTTGCATGATGTGATCATGCGGTGGAACACACTGATAATGCTAAGTTTTCACTGCAAAATGTATCTCCAGCTTGTTTCACATGATTTTTAATACCAGATTAAGATTACAGACCCTTTCTTCAATGGCACTGAAATGGTCGATTCTTTCAATGCGAGTCATGACCTTTACATTTATACCAAAATGTAGTGACACATTTTGGTCAGTTGTGGCTCCCCTTAAGTTAAACAGATAGAGCAGCTGCCAATGAAAGAGTTTCTGCTTTCTCAACATCTTGAAACGAAAGAGCAAGCATTGGAAGCAACCTAAAGCTACCTAATAAAGACAGAACATGTATGGAATTGATCAGACTTATCTAGAGCACTCGAGTGGTGCTGTGTGGAGGAAGTGACGTGAAATTCTAAGGCAGGCAGTGATTTTTATCGATATTTGCTGCGCTCTAGTGCAGCCACAAAGTCATGCCAACTTCACAGACACAAGTGCAATGCCCCTAACAAAGCATCTGCATTGAAATTTGCTACAAAGCACACCGTTCGAGTACTCTAGACAAGTGTGATCGATTCTGTACAGGCCACAATACAGGTTCTGCCACCAAAGTCGTACCTACACAATAATTCAAAAGGGAATGTTCTGTGTTTAGAACTTTAAACCTGTTTGAAATGTTTGTCCTGAAGGCTTGGAGGAAGACTATAGCAATAGCAAACCTGTGTGAAGGAAAGAGTAAAGTTGTAAAGCTTCCCACTCTTTCTTTGCTATTCTGCTTTCTGAACCGGCAAGCGATGTCTGTTGCTGCTGAAACTTTTGCATCATGCTGTGTCACATAATGGCAGGTTCTAATCTTGCAGCACTTGCGTTGTCACCTATACATTGTACCAGCACACTGAGGTGTCAATTGTTTGGCGAAAAGAAAAGTGTTCCCAGCACTCAATCATACAGATGCTGGCAGCTGGGCACCATGCTAGACCCAATCAGAAGGTGGCAAAAAAACAGCAGTCATTTCATGCCAAGTGATTCAGTGCTTTTTCAATCACCACAAATTTCATCAGTGCAAAAAATTTGACAAGTTCTCGCACTGCAGTATAATACCATTTAGTGCCACCGTCTATTACACACGAATATTAAAAGAGTTGGCAGCACCTTTACTTTCCTACATAACTGGTCAAGTATGCACAATGCAACGCTGTTTTCTACAACTGTGCTTGGTAGCTGAATGCTTACGACACTGCTTACGGATGGTCATAAAACTGTTGCAGTTGTAGACGTGTTTTATATCAGATGTGCTAATATTGCTGGTGAACTATGACGTGCAGAGAAATATGCAAAAAAAAAAAAAACATGGATAGAGAGAAATCTTGTAAAGAATAAGACAAGTGTTTCACATGGACTTGTGCACCTCACACAGAGAATTTCAGAATTATTTCTGGCTAAAAATAGTTCACAATGTTACCAGAGAAAATACCAACCAGAGCCTACTTTCTTTGATAAACACTAATACCACAAGTGCCTCCTGCTACTGGCTAAGAATTCACCTCATGAGCCAAATAAGGCTTTCGCCTTAATCACTCGATTCCACCCACTTCACTTCTTCCATTATGCTGTTGTGCTGACCGCCACGTTACTGCCTCCCCACTTGAAGAGCATTGACGCTTCACCTGGGCCATTTTGCCTCTTCCCCTATCTTGTACCGTTCCAGTCATGTTGATGCCTGATGGAATAGCTTGGGCTATCTGCCTTGATCACCTTTTTGCCTTGTCACTTCTTGTACTGTTCTGTTGACTGCCATGGTCCTCAAAAACTTAACCAAGGCTATGCTGGAGGACTTCGCCAAGTTTACTGCTAATTGCCTCTACAAATAGCTGTCTCACTGCAATCTTGATGCTGCTAGATCGAAGGAAGACATATTGAGTTCTCTTCATGCTGACATTGCCAAAAGCCGCGCAATGCTGCTACTGATGCCTTCCTCAGGCTCTGGTACCCAGTGTACTGACCCTACGCCGCCACTTCCAAGCCCAAACTGCTCAGCTGTTCATGGGTTTACTCCAGTGAATCCTCCTTGTATCGCTATGCCCTGCAGCCCCAGTTGATGTTACTACAGAAGGATAGAGATTTGGGTGATTTGGTATGGTTCCATCTTGAAAGTAGTGGCGTGAAAAACAAGGATGTGAAAGGGGACAAGGCAGGCACTAACTGATTACTTGTGCCATCGGAGTTAGCACCTATCTTTTCCCGTTTCGCATCTTTGTTTTTCACACCGCTACTTTCAAGATGTCATGCTACTACCCTGACAGATCAGTTCGCATCCAGCAGTGTCATTGAAAAGACAGTAGAGCCACATAGCAATTTAAGCAGCTCAGCAAAGGACGAAAGAGATTGCATTGTATGAAAAGTGCAAGAAGGCAGCTACTAGCAATGACCTGGGTCTCCATGAAGGAACTGGAGATGCCTTTGATGTTGCATGCAGAGCTGGGCCATACGAAGTCGACATACTTTCCTGCCGGTAAACGGTAGACCAAGAGGAGTGGGGCATTGTAAGCATTTTGAAATTCATTTTGTATCGAGAGTGGTACATAACCTGGCTCCATCTAGCCTTAAAAAGGAAAGCACTACCTCATGAATTATCAAGCAGTCTTTCTTCCAAATTTTGGTCTTTTCAGCTCTGTGTTCATGCAATGATTCTTGTGTTTCCATTTTTTTTTTTTTTTTTTTTTTTTTTTTTTTTTTTTTTTTTTTTTTTTTGTCTCCAGTTAGCAGTCTGTTTTGTGGACTTCCTTTTTGAAGGTCATGGTAACTTTTTGCTTCATTTTGCCTAGTACTCTGCTGTATGCCTTTTTGTCCTTTTCCTCCACTGTGTATCCATGTTTTTACTAGGCAAGCACCTGAAAATGTCTCCAATGTGCATAGCACCACTTTTTAGGCTTTTGGCTGTATTGGTAGTAACTGCAGCATGAATTGTGTATGGTAGTGTCAAGGCAGAGGATGATAAAATTATTTTTCTCTCAAACAACAACACACCTCGAAAACTTAGCTCATGTGCAGGGAAAAGCCAATATTTGTACAGCTGCATGGGTAAACGACTTTTACTTGAGCCAACAAGAGGACCTATTGGTCCAAAAAGTGAGGCCTTCCAAGAGTTATGGTGCTTATACCAGTCTTTCCTTAGGGCACTGTTGACTATACGACAGAGTTAGCTGCCGAAGCTAATGTTCATGCTTTCTGGCAAACACTGAATGGTCAATTTTATGAATGTGACCACGTGATGGCTACTATGAGATGGTAAACGAGGTGACATATAGACCATGCAAAAAGGCCGAAGCAGCAAAGGGCCTTTCACGCTCACTGAAGCATTCGAGGCAGTAACAATATGCCAAAGCTGCCAGTGAAAGATGCCAGGATCCTCAGGTATGCATTCACGAAGCGGAAGCTGTTCGTGAATGGCGCCAGGGCTCACTAGTTAGTGCAACCCAAGCTAACTGATCATCCGTACTACTATCAAAGTGTAATTATCTATATGGAGTTTCTTGACTGTTAATAATTATATTCAACATTTTCTGTGTGATGTACTACAAGTCTATGCGGAATGTTTGCTTTATTATAGCATCATTCAAAATAATATGCATTTTTATAGTGCCCTATGTTCGTATATAAGCAGCATTACAAGTATTCAGCCAACCAATTTGTTTCTGGAGGAAAATGTTTTGCACTTGACTAATTATATCAGAAGATTAAAGTGGCATTAAGTGATAAAAATATCCTGCATGTACAAAAAACGATCTATTAAACATACTGTTTCATAGTGAAGAATACATGAGATTTTTTCAACCAGATCCGTAGTGGTTGAAAAAAAAAACTGAAGAAAATCGGATCATTTGGCACAGAGTGCTGAAACAGTAAAAAGGGTGCTTCATAAAAGAGCCATAGATAACAAAAGCACAAAAACATGGACAGCAGAGAGAATAGGGACAAAACAGTGCTTGTTGTATCCCTATTTTCTCTGTTGTCCGTGTTTAAGCACTCTTGTTAGCTATGTATTCCTTCCACCTTGCCCACATATCTGTGTTAAAAGAGCCTATTACCTGACAACTGCTCAACCTTGCTCTGCAGCCTTCTTTTGCAAAGAAGCACTACACTTCTTGTGTCCCTTGAACGGTAAGGACAGGCACCGGCACCATGTTTCAGTTCACACATTGTGCACTCAATCAAGAAGGGGCAAGCTCCAGCAGCACTTCAACGGGACGTTAGCTGATGACACAGAGAAAACAGGAGGGCAGAGACACAGGCCTCGGCTGTGAAGCACCGCACGAGAAAAAACAAAAGAGGGCTGCCGCATCAGCAGAAGTGCTCAGCAGCCCTTGGCGTGCCTCTCGAGGTGCTTCTTGAGGTGCTGTCGCAGCACGAAGCGCTGTCCGCACACCTCGCAGCCGTAGTTGCGCACGCCCGTGTGCACCAGGTTATGCCGGTTCAGGTTGCACTTGAGATTGAATTTGCGGCCGCAGATGTTGCAGGCAAACTCTTTGGGCTTGCTGTTGCTAGTCCCAAACTCGATTGCTGGTAGTGACCGCCGCAGACCAGCTGCTAGAAGGTCTGTGACCGAGGAAGTGGATGAGTCCAGGCCAGTCGACGACGTATTAGAGTGCTCATTGTTAGCACCGGTCAAGTAGTAGTTTATAGAAGGGACTGCAAGTAAACAGAGTAACAGGAAACGTCATCATCATCAACAGCATTCTGTTAACATACGCTACAAGCTACCCATGCTGGGCTTTGGTGCAAGTTTGGTAGGAACCAATGACTAATCACATTTTGCAGAACTAACAAATAAAAAATTGCCCATTCAATGCTTCAAGGCAAAAACTAGCACGATAAATCACAACAGAAGCATGAGAGATGGCGGTCTTTTCAGCAGCCTGATGTTCTTACTGTGCAGTCGGCTCTCAGGCACACAAGACGTAAACCTTGCTGTGTCGAAGACAATATTTCACTGCGTCTTGCTAGAGGAATGTGTCACAAGCTTTGATAATTGTCTAAAAGCTGTAACGAGAGTGATATATGCACCACTATATGCATCACCTACTTCAGGAGCCAGCCAGAACTTCTCTAGCAGTGGCAGCTGCTTCATCGAGGCAGCTAAAAAGCAGCAGAATTCTGACCACGGCACAAAGATTACGAAGACTGATCCTGTTGACTGCACTAAAGCCAGCAATTTACACATGAATTTCTCTGCTCTAACTTGACCGCAGCATGACTCCCATAGCAAGAAGTGCCTGTTTTCTATTCATTAGAATATGTACCCCTCCGAATGGCCTTATCCGAAAACAAGCATTTCACAGCAAGGCCATGATGCTGTGCCACATCATTTTGCAATCTACAAGCAGCTCTCAAACAGCAAAGTTAGTGTGGATTAAAGAAGCCCATACGAATACCCATTCAAATAAATGAGGCATTGCAATGTTTAACTTAAGTAGTCGTCATATTGTCTTGTCAGATTTAAAAGTTATTAGACTTAACAACAATGCTTCAATGGGACAACACACAACTAGCACGTGCTTTTCGTTTAATATGTTACCATGCTTTACTTGCACAGTGTCACATTATGAGAAGTAGAAGTGCTAAAAACGTTGCTTGAAATTAAGTAAATCTGGCATATAAGACATGAAATCTGCACAGTGCTAAAGAGCTTACAAATAACAAAACCAAGGCCTTAAATGCATTGGATAAGCTGGTACAAAACAGTAGTGGTTCCCATGCTTCCTGTCATCACTCACCATTATAAAATGGGAACTCCTGCCTGCCTGCGGCCCGGCTGGACATACTTGCATTGCCTACAAACCACACCAAATATATTAGTGCATGCATTGGCCTAGAAGCAATGAGAGGGGAGGGGAAAAACACTGCGACAGCATGAAACATAGAAGTAGGAAGTGGGCAAACATACTTCCTATTTATTGACCAGGACAGTAAAGGGAGCCGGTACACTATAAAATATTACAATGCAGCCCATAATAAAAATTAGTACAGCTAGATTCTAGCACAGAGGCCAATGCGGAGAAGTTCTTAGCACCTTGTCCCACTGCTTTCTAAGATACAAAATATTATTCTCGGAAAGTGTGCACGAGAGCACTGACTAGGTGTGATATAAAAATAAAATATACAGCCAGCGACATTTAAGGGGAGGGAGAACTGGAGATAAATAAGATCACGAAAATTGCTAAAAATGTCGACTTTAGAAAAACGCTAGAAATGTTGCACTAAAATATTTCACTCAAGCACAGTGCTTCAAATAAATACACAGATAGAGCTTCCAGGCTTGTTTTCTTGAAAGTTTGAGCTTATCACTTGGCTCATGGAAGGTACAGCACATCATACAGTGCACAGATTTGAATGCTATTTGGTTTGCTGTGATTGCTGAAACATGCTTTGTATTGAGACGGTCCCAGGTTTACAACCTAGGCTCACACTGTCTTTATTAACCAGCAATTAGGCCACGATACATTCTAAACATTAAGAGAAGGTGCATACTATGTCCTTTAAATAAAAAGAGCAGACAAATTCAGAAAGCGTTAGGAGTGTCTTAAGATCATGCTTTTTGAAAATATTAAAGCACTTCCAGATTTAGGGTTGATTTTGTCATGATAGGCTTTGTACGAGCAAGCGATGTGTGAACAATTATAAACACCGATTAAACAAAAACTACTAAAGATACGACTGCGAAAATTTATACCTGACTGTTCGATGTTGTTTCAAGCCACACCGGCTTGAAACAGTTTCACTCCAAGTTGAAAAAAGTTTTCCCTGATTCCCTCATCCTTATTAAGTCATCATGAGTTCAATGAATGTAACTGAACAAGCAGCAGCAGTCGCAGTAGAAAATGATAGTGTCGTCTTTAATGAAAGATAGAGCTAAAATACTGTACAGACATGCACATATCAAATACTGAATGAAATGAGTGACAAGAGGTAAGCACAAAACAAATACCCATGAAGAAATTCAGTGGTGTCTGAGGCAAACCAATGTGATGAATAGAATATGTTGCATTCAAAGGGCATGGCATTAAAGGGCCTATGAAAGCTATTTACTCAAACTACAAAAAAACGCACGAGCAATGGGTATCCCATCAATCACTCCGCAAATCTTAAGCTATTTTCATTAGCACCAAACATATGGACGATCGAAAATGATTCCCCTCCTCTCCCTCCTCAACTCAGCCCACATTGGCATGCACGAAAAAAAAAAGTGAAGTCACGACAGCATGCCACCATGCCTCGTCCCACCCAGCAAGCCCCGGTGACATCACAGGGAAGTTTGCGTGCAGTGCCTGCGGGGATGCATCGGCTAAACTGGTTGCGAGTGGTCGCCAGGAGCACTTTTTAAAAGTTATTTGTAAAATATAGGATCCACGCAATACTTTCAAATTTCACTCGAATATTTAGAAGGACCACCTCTTTTGATTTCTGGCATGAAGCCTGTTTCACATGCAAGCCAAAACGCTAGCGACTTCTGCCGCAGTGACGCAAAAGCCTGTTTTGAGCTGCCCTGGAAGCTCGAGCGACACAGTTTCAACACGTTTCGCACTTTTCGCTTTGTCACTGCCGCTCGCTGCTGAGTTCACTCAATCACCTGCATGTGAACCAGCCTTTTAAATATTACCGCGAGTAGCATTTCAGCGGCCCTTTAACGCATGTCAAACAATGCTCCCACAAGAATCGAAGCAAGTTATTGACTGCTAACACACCCCAAGATTCTAAAATTGGATGGCCAGCCTGATATGGGTGCAAGACTTGCAATGCATCTCAAACACCAACATCCTGTAACAAACCTGCAATGACAAGAAGTTGCACTTTTCATTTGATAATGCCTACGAATGAAATGGCAAGTGACCCCAGCTTATGCTTCCATCGCTCAATCTGCCATGCATTACATCCATTTTCAGAACACAGTAATCACACAGCCATCAATCCCACTTATACATATGCACAATTTTGTGACTATGTCGCAAAGGACGCAGCGGCAACTTGCGCACACATGGCATCAATACAGCTGGTGTACAGTTGCGAGGTGCCTTTGTAGGTGGTGCTTGAGCAGGAACCTGCGGCCACAGTTGTTGCACACGTAAGGCTTTTGTCCTCTGTGAATGAGCGCGTGCTTGCGCATGTTGCTCACGCTGCTGAATGTCTTGGCACAAATGGGGCAAGCATTCCTGTTGTTTGGTGCAGCCAGTTGTGTCTGACGCCTCTGAAGAACTGCAAATTTGAAGGTATTATTTTCCTGTCAATGCAGGCAGGTAGTTACAGATTTTCAAGGTTTACAGCTGAGTAACTTTCAACCAGCACACAAAACGGTCACACTTAACACTCGCAATACACACTCCACATATTTCAGAGTACTACAACAGGACATTTCACTAGCTTAATCACCTCTCTCGTTTCAAATGTGAAATATGATAACATCAGTAAAAGATCAAAAGTTTCATACTAAGCTTTCTGACGCAGTAACAATGAGAAGACCAAAATGCTCCAGCAGCATATAAAGGGAGGCAGAAAAATATAACTTCCAGATACAATTTTCTTACCCCCTGGAACTGGTAGGCATGAAAACTGTGATGGCAAACCTGCAAAAACAAAAATGTGAAAAGGGTTGTAATGTCTACCCAAATGTTATGGAAGGTTAGCCGTGCTCATTAGTTAAGAAACGATGCTAGAGATAATGACATATGCCAGTGGCAACCTGGTTTTACTTTAGGAATTAGATGAAGGCATGTTTTCACTTCAAGGTAATAATCTACACATGCTCACTGTGAACAAGTTACTGAGCTACATTGTGTTGGAAAACCTAAATAAAGGAGAACAGTAAGTGCCCTAGAAAGACAAGAGCTTAGATCAGAGAAGGAGTTTAACGCAAAATGAATGAAGCTGGTCATGATTCCATCCAATCGTAATAGTTCAGGCAAGTTAGTTTATACAAAGATCTATTTTTTTCTAACACAATACCAACTACAAGAAGCTCAAACAGCAGCAATGAATAAATAAAAAATGTCCACAATCTGTCTAGGATTTATAGGCTGAAGTGCAGTGTGCAACACTCAACTCGAGCGCCAGGGAAAGCCGCTGTAACTGACAAAGCAGAAATTTCCACACTAAATTTTGCCCCAGCTAAGTTTAGGCCATTGCTAAGAGGCCAGCGGCAATAAAATTCACTTAATAGGAAGGAAACAAGGCGGAGCAAATGAATGCGCTATGATGACGAAATGTTTTTCAAGCAGGGCATAAACACAGATGTCCACACAATGCGTGCTGAAACACAGAACAAACACGACATTCCTAAAATTGTGCACTGAAACGTTAACCGGCGCACTCTTCACAGTGTCTTGGCTCAGCAGGCGAGCTGAGCTCACTATCGTGACAGTTCTTTCGATTGACATTCATCACAGCACGATGGTTGGTTGGGTGAATGTTCATACAAGTTGACATCGTCGGCAGGCCATTACAAGCTTGGAACCTTACAGCTTGGACAGAAACACCAAACTATTTGAATTCCACGGCACCTAGACGCTCCACTCGCGACAGATATGCCGTGTAGGGTGCGAAAATACAACGTAATAAGCGATCACAACCACAACGAAAAGTTGGACCCTCAAGGAGGCTTTCCCCACGCAAGTAACGCAAGCCGCTGCCAGTTGATCACAGTGTTGCTAGCGGGTATCTTTGTTGGCTCATTTTGATTTGGGAGCAATGTCCGATCAACAATAATAGCTACAATAAAAAAACTAATAAAACTGTTACAATTAAACGTTGATAAGAGAAGAACCTGATACTTTAATACGCAAGAAGAAGGCAAGCATGGTATTCGCGACGGTTCACGAAGAAAGCGGCGCTACTGTCGTGGTTAACGCATGCAGGCAGTGGAAGCAACGAAATGGAGGAATCAAGGTGGGCACGAAAAATGTACAAGCACCTCTTCATGAAAAGCCTGAATACGAAATGGACTAACAGAACCCGAAAGCTCAGATTTAAGTACCTAGAGTTTGGAGATACACCGCAGCAAAACAGCAGCATTGAAAAGCAGATAAAGGAGGCAGAAAGGAAAATGTGGGAGGAAAGAATGCAAGGAAAATCAGCATTGGGTATGTATAGAACTCGAAAACAGGATATAAAGAAAGAAAGTTTATTCGACAACTCACGAGGGAGCTCATTACTGTTTGAGGCTAGGACAGGGGCCCTCAGAACAAAAACGTACAGGAAAAAATTTCAGGAAGTAGATATATTATGCGCGGCGTGCGGAACTGAGGAGGAAACAACGGAACATGTTGTTCTAAGGTGCCAAAAACTTCGTCCTGCCCTTCCCGCGGAAAAAGCGGCAGATCTGGACTCCTGGAGAGAGCGCTGGGATTTGCTGGGGAAGATGGACGAATGGTTGAGGAACGCGTTCTGATAACAAAAGAGAGGTTAGAGGATTGGTGGAAAAAGTCAAGAGAATAAAGAGAGGAAAAAAAGGGAGGGGGGCAGATACGGGCGAATTAGAAGCTAAAAATGGGGAAGAGATAAATATATTTCTTTTAATTTTTTGGCTAGGCGGCGCATGCTGCCGCCCGATTCAAAGAGCAAAGCCACTATCATCCATCCATCATCCATTCATCCATCCGAGGGAGAGCGCGTTTCTGCGCTCTCTCCCTCGAGACCGGCCGTGGTTGGTGGAAGCAGTGGAAGCTTCAAAGCAGACGCTGAAAAGAACACTGTAGCGCTGTAGCTGGAACATTAAATCTCTGTTTGAAAGGCAGTAATAGAGCTAAGAGGTGGCATCAGATGCTGGAATCATTTTCTCTTTTCCTTGGGAGCGGCGTATATTCTAGCTTTCTGAAATGCTGCCTGAGAAGACTAGTAACACAGAAATTTGAGCTAGTTGGTTCATCTTCGATATTTTACCGGCGCTGCGACACGGGACGAGGAACAAGAAGAGACGACAAGACAAGAAGACCGGCTGGGGCATTGACCTTGGCTGCGAGCGGGGAGGGGGGGGGGGGCATAAGCGGAGGAGGGGAATTAATTTCGACTATCTGAGGATCTTGAATACCGTGCACTGACGTCACACAACCCACGCACGCATTTGGTGTCGAAACGCGGCGGTAGCTGCGGTTGGGAGCAAGTGGGATCACGTGACTCCTCTAATTACTGCAGCTGGAGCAGAAAGCTAGCAGTCGAGTTAATTTCTGTAGATTTAGGTGATAACGAGTGCCAGCATTGCACTTTTTCATCTTGCATAGTTGCTGAGGCTGCTGAAGTTTATTCAAGCTGCCGTTACGGTCCATTACTGTTCTGTACCGGGACGTAAGCTACGGAACCCGGCGCAAGCTCCCATTGCTACCAGAAAAATAAGCTCACATAACCTTCCTCAACCAAGATTTGAATGAGAAAAGAAGCGAGTGGTCATTCTAATGTGTGCAGCAGACATTTCAGCGAGCAAGGTTTCGTCCGTGGAGTTGGCGCTAAACATATCGGTGAGCCGCGCAGGAGGAACGGCGCGCGCGTTTTAATTTGCGCTTATCACTTGTGAAGAATATGGCCTCGAGATCGAGCAGAGTCGTCACCTTGCGGCTCAGCGGCGAAACCTACTCAGTGTGGATGCGTTTTCGCGTCGCGTGCCAGCCCACAGTGATTTACGCGCGCGCATGAGGCGTGTACCGGAGTGTTTTGTTTGTTTCGCAGTTCCTGTGAGCTTTTGCTTACCTATATGCCTCTTGCATAATAAATATGAACAGTCTATAACCCCATGCTTCATTAAAAAAATATTCTTGTCCGTATCGAGCATGTCATGCTTGGATAAGGACATCATCCATCGCAGTCTTCGGCGCTTGAGATCCTTTGACATGCAATGTCTCAAACGAAGTGGTACTGTCGTTACCGCCGTGTCAAAGCAAAACAGGTCGTTGCCGTCAATAAAAGTTAATGCAAACGCTCAGAAATCGCATATTCCCGTTTCTGTTTGGAATACCGCAGCTACTAAAACATATGCCACCGCAGACTGCTTCATATAGCAGAATGCAGTTTGAACAGACCACTCTATGCCTACTATGCCGTCTGTATGCACGATAGAGTTGTGTGAGTACTTTTTTTTTTTCTTTTAAACCTCTGTCGCTATGTCTCAATGGTAAGGGCGCTCGACGGCTGATTTCGAGAACGGGGGATTCAATCACAACCGTTTCGAAAGGCGTTCCTCTGCTGTGGGATTTGACTGCACAATGAACAATCCCACGTGGTAAATGTGGTGTTAATATAGAAAAAAAAAAAACGACACCAAAACCACCATCTGCAATCATACGTCATAGCCGATGCCGCTTTCATGCATTTCTTTTCTTTTTTTGTTGTTGTTGTTTAAGGCAATTCTGTGCATCAGTAAAAGTTTCAGTGAGCACATTTTGCTTTAGAGAAATGCTCGAATGTTTGGGGAACATATTCCCTGCACCTAATTGTTGCCCTAAATATTACATAATACACCTAGATCAATGTACCTATTATAATCATAATCCCTTTTCGTCCAAGTGCTGTCTTCCGACAAAACTCGTCATTTCTGACAAGGGGAGTAAAACAGCTTCATGCGGGCTTAAATATCAGTGTTTAGCTCGGGAATAAATACATTTTTATAGTCGCATGATAAGATGACCTCCATTTCTTTCGGAATAGTTTTATATCCGGCATCTGTTTTGGAAGCAACCCTAATATTTTACTTCGCATAAGATTTGGTCACTGCTAAATAATTAGTGATAAAGAAATTTTCAGCCTGTAAAATTGCTTCCCAGAACATGACAGTGCCCATGCGCAGTTTATAACGATGTCTTCGCAGCGAGTAATTCGTAGCTTGCACTTTAACGTTACTGAAAATTAATCGCTGATTATTGTAAATTCTGTCAAGTGCGTAAAAGTTCTCTCACACGGTGAAATTTATTCGCATTGCAAAACAAAATAATTACACTACTAATTTACCGTTATATATTAACATCACACACATCAGAAATCCCTTATACTTTCCTCGGTTTCAGGAAATCATTTACATTTAGTGGCGAATGCATTAATACACTATCACATTCTATGACAGTGGCCGCAAAAAGCATCTCGGCAAATTCAATCCACTCAGCGCTGTACACGTGAACAATCAGCTTTCCTGTGCGTCGAGGTTTCCTGTATAGTGTCGGTGTGATCTCATTTTTGGGGAATACTTGTGCGTGGTTGTCTGGCCCAGAGTTGATGTGCACTCAATCTAAAGCAACTCGCCATGCAGTGCGCTGCCAATGCTACATTTAACCTGCTTAATTCTCGAGTCAAGTACGATATAATGAACCAGGCTTTCTCGATTCAATCTAAATTACTGCAGATCAGAGCACGAACCTTGTATCTGCGTGGGCTTGACACTAAATTCGCCGGTCTCACTCGCATGATCAACGCGCTAACTGTTTAAAAGTCGATAGGAAAAACAAAGCTGTCATTAGGCAGGCCCAAGCATTAGGCGCGTGAGCGCGGTACAGCGCAAGAAACGTGCAAAGTAAATCTAGAAGACTGGGGGTTGCGTGCTTTGTTTTCCTAAAATCCGCTCTTCTTCTGCTGCATTGGCGAAATCCCTAGATTTTTTTCTGCATTGTTGCAGAAATACTGTAGAAAACGTTTTCATCGCCAACAAACCCGGCGTACACTCGGAAGCAGACCTACGCAGCGTGCGTTTCTGCGAGCGCCGCAGGCTGCCGATCCACACTACCGGAGTGACGGCGGCGCCACCTGTAGGGC
The DNA here is from genome assembly GCF_055883805.1 of Amblyomma maculatum. Lineage (NCBI taxonomy): Eukaryota > Metazoa > Arthropoda > Arachnida > Ixodida > Ixodidae > Amblyomma > Amblyomma maculatum. The sequence goes on along the minus strand of NC_139347.1, from coordinate 18,257,862 downwards.
GATCTCGTGGGGATGGAAACGATGCACGCTTCTTCACAGAGCAATACCGTCCCAGAAAAACAAAGGACCGTGCGAAAGCCAGAAGGTCTCAGAAAAAAAAAAAAAAAAAAAAAAAAAGCCAGAGGGTCTCAAATTCTTCAGAATGAAGGCGCTGACTCGGAAGTTTCACAGAAATGAACTAGAAGATTCTGCCGCCACAGGCAGCGATATGCATGATGAGTTGTCTCAGGCAGCGTCTCCAGTACTGTAGTGATCTCAAATGACAGAGTAAGTGAATAAATGAAAGATAGAGCATTACATGCACGTTGTGATATGTTGAGGTATGCGAAAAAAAAAAAAAAAAAACTACCTCGTGCGGGGAAAACAAATATCCGCTTGAGCCAAGACTGCCAATGAGGTTGTCAGTGCACAAGAATTCGTTGCGCGGAACGCACTTCTTCACACTTGCTATACAAATTAATCCACACGTGTTCCCCGCAGTAAAACTTGTCTGCTCCACTACGTTCAGGAGCAGACGAACTGCCGCTTCCGCCGGCGCTATTCGAAGGCGCTCAGTATCTATCGGACACCTGACATCTCCGCTGATCTTGTGGATGAATCTCATTACCTGTTCAGTGGCCGCTTACATCTGACATGGTTGTATGACAGCTTGTTTTTTTTTTTTTTTTTTTTTTTTTTTTTTTTTTTTTTTTTGTAACCATAAGAGCAACAGCAATGCTGCAGCTGGTGCTTAAAGCTCACCAATTTCGGTAACTGATTCGGTGAAGTGCTTTCTTGCCGAATGAGTGGGTTTAATACCCCCAAATATGCTTATGCAGGTCCAGATCGAGGTGCATCAGTTCAGTTCAGTCGTTCAGTCGTGTCCGACTCTTCGTGACCCTATGGACCATGTCACGCCACGCTTTCCGGTCTCTCACTATCTTCCTAACATCACATAACTTCATCTGCAGTGCCTCGAGGATGCCATCTAACCTCGAGGCATATTCAATAAATAAACGAACGTACCACTAACGCGCAGCTAAACTGTCTAGGAAACCGTGCAACGCGCGTTATCCCACTTAGTTCGTCACGCGGGCACTTCCGAGAGGTGGCGCCACGGTATGTCCTCGCGCCCAGCTGAGAAATGGGAGAAAATAACCCAGGTGAAAATATGAAGCGGGAATTGAAGTGGTACCACTTGAAAACAAGTGGGTATTTAAACGGTCCCACTCGAAAACGTGGTTCTACAGTAAGAGTAAGAGTACTTCGTTGTATTTAACATCCCTGCTATAACTGCAGACAAATTGTATGAAATAACTTTCGATAGTCAAGCCTCATTGGTGTCAGTATTCGTGTTCTGCAACTTTATCGGAAATATTTAGAAAAATTTTCCCACCTCAACCGGAGGCTAATCTGTCCTGAAGCCTTGTGCAAAGCTTGCGCATTGTTGACTCTTTTGTTACGCAGTAAGTTTGATAAAGTGTTCACCTGATTTGGCTGCGCACGAAGAAACAACAGAACCGTCTGCGACGAGATCGAGGAGCAGAAAACGCCAACGTCGAGTTCCGGCTGGATGGATGGATGGAATATAGGAGCGTCCCCTTTGAAAAGGTGTGGTAGCAGAAGCTATCATGCTCATTTTTCTCCCTATATCTTAATTATTGTTTTAGATTGGTTAACTATACCATCATTCTATTTATTGAATTTTTTTCTACATTACTAACATTATGTCACTTTTCTGCTTTTAAGCCACCAATCTTCCAGCCATTTTTTGCTAGCTTCCACCGTCGGTTTATTTACCCGGCCACTGGTATCTATAAATCCCAGAGCTTCAGGAAGAGTGACTGCGCCTGCATCGACTTCCGGATGGATACCATTACATTCGAGTATAATATGGTCAATTGTTTCACTGGAGTTACGTACATACAGCACATGCGTCATCTTCATTGTTAAATTTCTTTTTGTAGCTGCGTGTTCTAAGGCACCCTGATTTAGCTTCAAAAAGTAGGGCACTGCCTCTTGAGTTATCAAAGAAAGCTTCCTTCCTGATCTGCCTTTTCCACTTTCGGTATAATTCCACACTCTGTTTCCTTTCCATCGAATTTATTCAATTTTTACCTTCTCTGTTTTTCACCTGTTGCTTAACGCTCTTTATTTCTTCGTCCTTGTGACTAGCTTACTTACTGGTTAGTTTCCTAGTTCTTTTCCTCCATTGTGAGTCAACTTTAGGCTTTTTAGGTATAGGTATTTAAATACTTTAGCTGCCCATCTGTTACTGTCCAATTTCCTCAGGCGTTCCTCATATAATATTTTACTCTGAGCTTCCTGTACTTCGAAAGATGCCCAGCCCATATTTCCCTGTACCGCCTCATTTGTGGTTTTGCCGTGGGCATCTAGTGGTAATCGTCCGACGGCTCTCTGATTTATTTCTACTAACGTATATTTTTCTGTACCGCCTCATTTGTGGTTTTGCCGTGGGCACCTAGTGCTAATCGTCCAACGGATCTCTGATTTGTTTCTAATGTCGACTGTACCTCTGATTTTAGGCACAAAACCGCATTTCCGAAAGTAAGTCCGGGCACCATAATTCCTTTCCAAATACCCATCAAAACCTCATACCTGTTGCATCCCCACAATGCCCTATGCTTCATTATCCCGGCATTCCTTCGCCATTTGGCCTTAAGTGATTGCTCATCCTTTCCAATGTATGCCAATCCTTCGTTTACCCATACCCCCAGATATTTATATTCTGCTACTCTGGGTATTTCATGGCCTTGTATTTTAAGACCCTGATCAGTTGAGCCTTTGAAAACCATCAGACTCGACTCAACTGCGCTAAAACTCGATAGTGTAGGCCACCAGCCCATCCGCTCTATACGAAGCCGTATGAACGTGCCTGCGTGGCTTAAGAGTGACGTGAATGCAAGGATCCTGGCAGGCTTATTCTGATATAACCCTCCCATGTGAAAGCAGGGGCCTGAGTAGGCTGCTCCTGCGAAGCGTAATGTAGGAAGCCCTTCGTCCAGTTAGGGCTCGGCCATGTCAGCTATCGCCTTAATAGTTAGGCGAGTAGCAAACAACCTTTTCGATTTTGCTAACCTGAGGTGCAGCGCGCACTGGAAAATTCCTTCGATCGTACGGTACTGCCGCAACAGATGGCGCGAGCCGCCACTTGATTCGAAGTCTTATACATCCACCCATTATCTTCAAAGCCCTGGGGTTTAAACGCTATCGCGCTGAACTCTTAAAGGCGAATATTAAGCGCCCTCCAATTCTTTTTAGAATACTGTCAATCCCGATTATAATTATTGCAGGAATGAGAACATGTCAATCATAAAACAGGTACAATACAAGCCAGACAGCATACAAGAATCAAAAATACACGAAGCACAGCGGTTACAGTACATTTTATGTTATCGTATTTTCGCGATTCGAACATCGAAACAAAATTTTGGAAAAAAAAGTTTGCATACGAATCTAAGCAACCCGTTTTTTGCCAGGAAAATCGCGTAAACACGTCGAGCCGGAGTCCCGAGGTGGTGCGGCGTCCGCGGTGCGATCTCTAGCATCTGGTGTTGCTGCATTCTGGCCCTACACGACAGCTGGCGGCACCCAACGCCGAAACCCGACCGAAAGCGACCCCGATAACAATATCAACGTGTTTTCACGTGGACCTGGAATAGGCGGTCATTCGGCGGAGCTCGGAAAGTTTCGTAAGGCGGGCCCGTGCTGCTCTTTTTCGTGTGAGCGGTTTGACGGCCATAACGAAAGTCGGAATGAGTTTGAAGGGGGCTGCCAAAGCTTGAACTTCAAACGAACTGTAATCGTGTTCGTCGAAGATGTTTTCCAAATAAAATGTTCCTCGCGCCTTTCGGATATCGACGCGGAAATGCAGAGAGAAAAAAGAGGGGGGGGGGGGGGGGGGGGTATTATAGACTTTTAGAATCTAAATACGCCCCCCCTTGAACTTTCCACATCGCGATCAGAAAAAAAGGGAATGCTTATAATCGAGTAAATACGGTACATTGGTTTTCACAACAGTTCTTCACATATGTTTGTGGCAAGAAAAAACAAGATTTAGCCGTACTGTTTCTTCTAAAGTATCGAACATTTTTTCGGCTGTAGGCTGGACAGTAATAGCATGGGTTTAACGAAGTCCATTCGCGCACAACCCGTCGAAAATAAGAGAAGCGAAAAGTATCTTTGTTAGAAAAAGTTCTTCGAGCGTGAAGGCTTGACTGTGTCGCGTCGTTCTAATGCTTTCGTATCGGTCGAAAGTGGCCGGTTCAGCTTTAACGCATTGTGTAGAGCTGACCATATAAGAGCACTGAACCTTTGCTCGAACCTAGCGATTTGCTAGGCCGGCGCGTGAAACGAGTTCGGCAGGTGATGTCAAGGTCAAGTCAACTGGAGCAATTGAGAGTATTTTGTTAAGCACTTTCGTTACAGCGACCACGCTCAGAACCTGTCCCTAATGCGATGTTCAGGCGGTGTTGTCAAAAAAGGCATAGGTATGGACTATACGACGTGTTTCCTTCGAATTTCTCGCTCAAAAGAAGCGCGTGTCATCGTTAGGTCGTTTGCTAAAAGGAAGAAACATCACATAAATGTTTCTACGTCTGATTTCCATTATATTACTTTGTCACGTTAAATAGTCTCATTGGCGTGGGGATGTATGCGGGAAGTGTTTACCGTGTACGGTGTCCCACGCACATCCCTCCCCGCGGGGTGGAACGCACGGACGGACAACTTCGGCGCGTGGCTGTGCTATATGTTTTCTCGCTCAAGGGTTCACGCTACAAGCCTCAATGGTAAACGTCGCGTACCTTGTCATTTCCACGTACTGATTTTCGCGCGTGGACTGGCAATTGAGAGAGTCGACCAACCAACCCCCGCTTTTTTTTTTTTTTCAGAAGGCACCGGTTCATTACATCGTAACTAATTATTTTCTACACTGATGACTATCAAAATTGACTTCCGCTTGTTCTCTACGGCGGCCTCTTTTTGATGGAGGCGAAAAGCAAGGCGCCCGTGGGCTGTGCGATGTCAGCGCACGTTAAAGAACCCCAGGTGGTCGAAATTTCCGGAGCCCTCCACTACGGCGTCTCTCATTGCCTGAGTCGCTTTGAAACGTAAAACATCACAAACCAAACGAAACCAAACCAAGCTTCTCCTCTACACCCCACCCCATAATTTCAGATCCTCTGTGGGTGCCCCATATACAGCGAGGAAAGACAGTGCCTATGCCGTGCGCTGGAGCGTCTAGATGGACGCCCACTAACTGAAATTAAGATCCTAGGTCCCTGGCCACGGCGATCGTCTGCGGTGAAGGCCTCCCAGGCACTGCTCCGCTTTATGAAAAGCACAGGACTGATCGAAAGGCTATGGTTTTTTATGTTTCGTGATATGACTGTGACGTGATGTGATGTGACATGTCTGTGATGTAACTGTACTGCCATCACCCATCCCTCTCTCACCCACAACTTTTATACCCATCTACCTCTCTCCCCCAGTGCAGGGTAGCAAACCAGTTCCTTTACCGGTTAACCTCCCTGCCTTTCCTCCTCATCTTCCTCCTCCTTCTTGACGCTTCCAAAGTTTTAGGGTATGTCCCAAATATAGAGTCGATTTGCAAAAGAAAGGTAATTGCTCATTAACATTCACGTGAGTGCAGCCATGTGGCTGCAAAAGAAAGTTATAAAACAGGGGCCTCAAACTCATATTGTCATGCCGGCCACATTGAGAAAATTTCTCCCTTCGCAGGCCGGGAGCCGGAAAATACAACGAAATAACAATAGAAAGCGTACGTATAACTATGACAGTAAACAATACTACATAAAGGTAAACCAAAATGTCTCGTTTCCAGAACAGATGCTTCCATTTTTCGTGAAAAAGAAAAGCGGTGCGTGCTCCCTTCTACACGGCGCCACTTCACGATGGCCCAGAAAGAGCTGCTAAACGGGTGTATCGGTTAATTAGTGACGTAAAACTATCGGTAAATTGAGTATTGATAGTATCGATAAAATTTTAGAACTATCTATGGTGTAAAACTATTTATAATGCAACAATCTATAAACTATCGATAGTACTATAGATAACTATCGATCACATAGCCGCTGCTTTAGAAACAGTACATAGCATGCAGCAGAACTGAGTACTGCTGATAGTAGGTTATTGCAAATGTTTTGGCAATATCGCTATCTCCTATTAGCAATACTCATTTCGCGCAATTTATACTACTACACTGTACTGTTTGAAAGCAGCAGCTATACTACATAAATCACGGATCTAGGCAAGCACACCCGCTGAAGTGTATACTTCCAACCGGTTTCGGGTGAGCCAAACGGTGCGTCACGGGTCGCTGTTGTCAGCACACCGAGGGCATTTGCAACACTTGACACTTTATTCAGCAACTATACCTAGTACAGTTGTGTTGAAAAAAGATTAACACAATGACGTCGCCAGAGCGGCGAAATTGCACCCGTGCTTTGTGAGCAGGATTGGCACTTTTGTTATGGGCGCGTTCGTAGCCGCTGCGCCGAGTGTTGTAAAAAAAAAAAACAAAAAAAAAAAAACAAAAAAATAACAATTAGCGCTTGCTTCTGTGCAATTCTGTTCGATATTCGAGTTCGTAGCACCAAGAACCACTGCCAACCTGATTGTGGCAAAATGTGCTTGCATATGCGATTACACATTCTGCTAATTATAATCTTGAAGAGGGCAGTCAAAGGCGACATGAGTTTAAAATGTAATGGCTTTTGACAGGGTGCATGCTTTCTCTCAGATTTATTTATTTTGCGTTTTATATCCTGAGAGTTTTACAATATAAGGTTTTAAAACTCAGCTGCACTGTGTGTTTCATTAATAGTACACTATATAGAGAGAAAAAGAGAGAAAAGGGACTGACCCTCATTCGGGTTGTCGTCTCAAGCAAGGTGAGTTTGGGTATTCTAGTTCACTTTTGTTTGGGCCTATATCGCCCAACATGCATTCGACGTGGACAGTGAGCTGTGGCCACAGTAATCGACGAAGTGTAGCTGGCGAGCGGCCTAGTTGTCCCAAAGATGAGGTATGTTGGTTGGGACCATGGGTTGTATAGGTATGATTGCTGTGTGTACCTTAGAGCACACACAATCAGAGTACATGCAGTTGGAAGTTGGTAGGGCGCTGCCTCCTCTAGAAAAATGTTTAAGGAGGTGTGCAAAACTTCCCCCTTAACCCGTTCTTCTGTTCCAGTCCCTGCACGGTTCCCCTCGTGGTCAGCTGCAGGCGCTGCCTCTAAAGTGCCGCTGTCGTTGCTGGTGCCGCGTATACTCCACCAGCCTGCCTCTCGCATACATACAAGTTGGGACAAGGTTACCTTAACATTAATTATACATTCAATTAATACAAACACAACACTGTTGAATGTGGTCAGTGAACGTGCACCACAGTCCGTTACAACTTAAAAAAAAAAATAAAAATAAAAACGAGTTCTGCCCCTCAAAAAAAGAAAAAAAAAAAAAAGAAACTGCAGCCAGTGGCATCGACCGAGTATCCTGAATATGAACCTGCTATGAGAGGAGGTTCACCACTCCTTAATCGTAGCAACTGCGGCGTAGGGAGTATCGGTTCACGCCATTGGTTGAAGGGGTCTTCTTTGAGTGGTATCTGCCGCTTTTTTCTTGAGTTGTATCCGACTATATTTATTTATTCCTCAAAGGTCTCTGATGAGACATTACATGAGGGAGTGGGCGTTACAAGGCAAATAAGTATAACAAAAATCATAATGAGATGTTTTCGATAAGCCGCTTGAATATTTTGGGGTCGATGATTGTAGCGACTTCCGTGGGCAGACCATTCTAGTCCTGTGCTGTGCGCAGGAAAAATGACTGCTGAAAAGTAGTAGTGGGCGCCTGAAGGGGGTACACTGCTTTAATGTGGCTGGAGCGGGAGATTCGGTGGGCTCTTTTTATGTACGGGCTATCAGATGGCAAAGAATGAAAAAAATTATGAAAAAGGTTAAGACGCGCAATTCTACGCCGGGAGGCTAGAGAGGGTAAGTTTAATTGTGCTTTTAGTGCTGAGATACTCGAATAATAGGAATAATTAGACAAGATGAATCGTGTTGCTCTGTTCTGAACTAATTCGAGGGTATTAGTAAGGTTACTTTGGTATGGGTCAAAAATAGCATTAGCATAATCTAGTTTAGGACGCACAAACGTTTGTTGGAAAGCAAGTTGTTTAATAGGGGGAGAAGCGATGGAAAGGTTACGTCGTATATAACCTAGAGCGCGGTTAGCAGAATTTATTATCTGGTTAGCATGCTGTATCCATGTTAGGTCACATGAAATATGTACACCGAGGTATTTCACCGATTCATGCAGACTCTCCAGTTAGGAAGGTTCATATCTTAATTCGCAACTCAGCTCTCACCTCTAACAAATGCCATAAAATCCAGCCAGTGTAGCCATTATTATGACGCGTCGAGCAAGTGATGGTGGCGAATGCGTAATAACCCAAAGCTTTCTAACTTAATAATGGGGCGCTGCATGCAGGAACAATCTAATAGATTTAGTTTCGAAGTATACTGCTAGCTGAAAAAACGTGTTGAGAATGCGACAGCATTAAAGTCTGAAATCAGCTAGGCCTGCTTCTCTTCCACCATGCTCACAGCATACGCCGAGCCTGGGCAGCCACCGGCACACCACATATTTGCACGGTCGTCCTCTTGCAGCGAACGTTTACAACGGTAGACACACATGATTTTGATTCTAACCCATATTAACCTGGAAGCACAATCACGTAACAGGCGCCATCCTGATTAGCCCAGATTTACCTTTTATTTAGTTGCATTACGAATAGCCTGTGAAATGGATTATATACCTGCATGCAACCAAGAGCAGCTGCTAACTGCCGCCTAACCCGCCACCACGCTCGTCTGTGCCACGTGACTATAGCGCACCTACAAGCACGACCCTGTTTCAGGGTCTATGATTTCACACACCCGCCGGAAAATCAGTGATAGGCCTGGTCACGTGACTCAGTGGCGTTATATTGCCTGACCAATCAGCAACCGATTTTATTACTACTAAAACAGCAATTTTATGACTAACCTTGCCGATTTTTTTCTTGGTGAGGTTTTTAATGTCATCTCACCAAAACATCTTTACTGCGAGAATAGAAGGAAAATTTCTGGGGCCCAGTGCTCAATATATCGTTGTAATGTTGGTTGATAAACATAGTAATGTGTGTAAGAGAAAAGTTATTGTTTACCAGAAATGTTAAACTTTAAAATAAAGCATATAGCATTATGCTAATTTATAACACTATATATTAACTGTTAAGAGACAGCATTAAAGTAATGTCATACCATTGATGTTAGGGGAAAAGCATTAGTTTACTAATGCTTTTCATCTAACATCAATGTTATTTGTTAACTTTGTGCATTAGAGGCCACTGTCCACCCTCCGGTCGAAAATATTTTCTTCCCCGGTGACTGTGAGAATTCGCCCCCAGAACGCAAGACCGCAAAATGTTTTTGAAAAGAGTAACTAACATCGCAGTTACAGACACTGCAATCACCCCATTCTGTAGTGTTTCTCTCCTCCCGTTCCCTCGATCGCAAAGGTTTTTCACTCTCCTGTCCTGTCGTCTAGACTAAGCAGGACAAATTCCCCTTTCTTCTCCGCGTTTGGCGGAAGGTGGGGCGTGGCACTCCGCCTGCGCAAAAAAAAAGAAAAAAAGAAAAAAAAAGAAAAAACGGGCGAGGGAGCGCGCGCCCAGCGCGCCGTTGTATTCAGTCCGGCCGTGGCGAGAGAAAAGCGCGCAGCGAGCGATAGACACCCATCCTTCACCCTCAGACAGCGAGAAGGACCACTGGACGTCGCTGCCGACAAATACGTCATAGCTGCGGCTCGACGAGCCAGCACAGGGAAGCGGGAAACTGGCTTCCCGAAGGAGAACACGAGAGAGCTTTGATTTGTATTTTCGTTGCTTTGCGGCGCGCGTGTCACTGTAGCATTTTGCACAGACTATCTCCGGTATCTGATCGAAACACTGGGCTCCTTTGTTTAAAAGGTCCTTCCCTGGACAGTGGCCCTTTAACATAACGTTAAACTGCAACATGTACAACTAATGTAGTTTACTTAACATTTTTATAGCTACAGTTTATTGTTTGGTGCTACTTGGGCGACCGTCACTGGGTTTAAGAGATTGAACATTGCGCGATTTGCGATTCGCTACCGCGAACCAGTTTCTCGAAGCGTAATCCGTGCATGCGCAGATGACACCGAGGGGCGCCAGTCACTCCGAGGGCGCCAGATGGCGCCAGCTGTCCGGCAAACATCGTTCTTTAATTCTCATTCTGTTTTTTTTTTTTCTTCTACGTAACATCATCAGCCTGGCTACACCCACTGCTGGACACAGGCCTTTCCCATGTCCCTCCAGTGAACCTGATCCTGTAGCAGCCGCATCCACGCAATTGCCTCAAACTTTCTGATCTTATTTATGCCACAAGGCACGCTATCGACATAACATAAAATTTGCCAAATTAACTTTCTGCTGCCTTCTGGTACGCTTTCCTTTCATTGGAATCCAGGCTGTTGCCCTTATAAACCAACAGTTACCTTGCTTCGCGCTTCATGCCTTGCCCATGTTCATTTCTTCTCAGTTTCGACTTGAGTATCAGTATTCGACTTTATTTCCTGACCCGCCCTGCACGCATCCTTTCTCTTAAGTTCGGTTCAGTCTTATTATCTTAACGTATACCTTTCTTTTCTTTTTCATAGCTCGCTGCGTTGTCCTCAGTTTCAGTTACTCCCTTTTCACTGGCCTCCACGTTTCTTCCTTCGGGTGAGTACCGGTAAGATGCAACTACTGTAACCATTTCTGAGGAACACAGGTGAGCTGCCGTACATAATCCGAGGGTAATTTTCAAGTTCGCTCTACCCCAGTCTCCTAGTGATTTCGCTTTGGCAGTCAGGACCTGCGGTAACTGCCTATCCGAATTCCACGTAACAGCTGGGGGCCAAATCACCCTCTTCCCGCTGCATGATGATATCATCACCTGTAAGGCAGCTACAGGTACATCTATCACGTCGTCGTTGCGAACACACATGCGCAGAAGCGGCACACAGTAATCGGCAAGCGTTAGCTTTGGCGATATGCGATAAACTGTCTGCCTCTATAATTTCTACATGGAAGTCTGAAAAAAAAAAGGCAGTGTGATGCCATTGGGGCGTTTGTTACGCGTACGACCCATAATTTGTCTTTGAGTCAGGGGTAGATTTATGGAAAAATTTTGAATCGAACAGTTAAGAAAGGGGGGGATTTCATCCATCCGTCCGTCCGTCCGTCCATCCATCCATCCATCCATCCATCCATCCATCCATCCATCCATCCATCCATCCATCCATCCATCCATCCATCCATCCATCCATCCATCCATCCATCCATCCATCCATCCATCCATCCATCCATCCATCCATCCATCCATCCATCCATCCATCCATCCATCCATCCATCCGTCCGTCCGTCCTTCCATCCGTCCGTCCGTCCGTCCGTCCGTCCGTCCGTCCGTCCGTCCGTCCGTCCGTCCGTCCGTCCGTCCGTCCGCCAGTCCGCCCGTCCGTCCGCCCGTCCGCCCGTTCGCCCGTCCGCCCGTCCGCCCGTCCGCCCGTCCGCCCGTCCGTCCGTCCGTCCATCCATCCATCCATCCGTCCGTCCGTCCGTCCGTCCGTCCATCCATCCATCCATCCATCCATCCATCCATCCATCCATCCATCCATCCATCCATCCATCCATCCATCCATCCATCCATCCATCCATCCATCCATCCATCCATCCATCCATCCATCCATCCATCCATCCATCCATCCATCCATCCATCCGTCCGTCCGTCCATCCGTCCGTCCGTCTGTCTCCGTTCCCGCCCCCGTCTAGGCAGCAGCAGCATCAACTGCTCCTACATCAGGCAATGGAAACTTGACGTCCCGCTCAAGCCTCTCTCCCCCCTTAAAGAAAAGAAGAAAGCTTAAAGATAGGCTCGAGCGTGTGAAAATGATATGAAATAAATACTGTAACTTCGGACAATCGCACCATCAGACTACAATTTCAGTGATTCCTGGAAAAGTTCTAATTTTTGTGGAGTATTCCTTTAAGCAGATTGTATGCCTTCTTTGCCCCAGGGGTCCAGGAGTTGCCACTGATCGTTTCATACGGTGTACTAAATGTTTTTATTTTTTTCGCTATAAATTGGGTCTATGACCTTTCTCCATATCCTCGTATCTTATATATGCTTCATTTCAATTCAGTTTTAGGCAAGAACAGTAAAGGAGCGCTTTGAAAAAGCAATCACGCGAGCACATTTCGCGCTACTAGCGCGAAGGACTGTACACAGAGGTCATGCGGACACTACGACAATACAATGACTCTGCTGTACGACACATCCCTAGAGGTGTGTGCATTTTATTGCCAATCCTGCCAGTAGCCCATCCTGCGAATATTTGCACTAACAATGCGCTTAATGACATCACCACCAGTGCACTGATCAAAGAGCGGAGGCGACAAAATGTAAAAGCCGATGAATTCAGGACACATAACGGGCTGAACGAGAGGCGAACGTTGAAATAAAGTGGAGGAGTCAAATGCAAAGATTGCCCGCCTATCGGCCGCGTCATTGCCTACTAGAAAAGGAAGATGTGGAGGAGAGAGGGTCCCCTTGGCAGTGCGCGCCCTCTGGCGGCATTCATCAGGAGTGAGTGGAGGGGATACGCATGCCAGCGACACCTGGTGGCTTGGCCCAAAATCTATTGCTGCTTCGTCGTCGCTTTTGGCTCCCGCTTTTGTGCTTCCCTTCCAAGCCTTGCCCCGTGGAAGCCCGGGAGGGCTTTTGTGCACGCGCCGTTCCATTAGCAGTAGATCCCGCCGCTCGCCACTCAGCACGTTGTGTGGGTGTGTTTCCTTCAATGTGCGTGTGTGTGTGTATTGACATATCTCTATGCAGCCAGAGGTGCCGGCAAGCGTTTCCAGTGAATGTTGACGGAGCTGGCTGGCAGAGTGCTGCATCGATGAGCTGAATAGATCGATGTGTCGACCTTAGAAGGGGGATAGAAGAAAGAGAGGGGGTGAGTGTCGGGCTCTGCGTCTATAGGCTGAGGAAATGGTGTATAATGGTGTTGTTTCTTCCATCATCTTATAACCATCCAGACAGGCTGCCACGCCGATCAGGGGAAAGCGACAAACCGTGCAACAGACAAGGTGTATATAGAGCATTAACGCACTGACGTTGCTTTCGCAGTTAGCCCTACAGTTAGGGTCTCTTTTCCTTCTTTGTTTTCTTGTGTTCCTGGAAACCGTTCTGTCGACCGCTTCAAAGCTCTTACCAGCTCTCACCTTTCGATACAGCAGCTTAAATCATCGGTAAATGTGTTTGTTGAGGTAGGAATTACACAAATGTTTATTTCCTGGTGCGCTAACGCTGAACCTCGAAGAAAGGTGGAGAACAATTATGCTAAAAAGAACCCGCAAAAGAAGGGTGCGCCGGTGGGTGGTTCCCTGGAAATAAATCGGCAGCGTAACTACACTGTAGTTATAATAATTCAAACAGGCTGCGAGACGAGAAGGGCCGACATTGCCCAAATCGATCACACACACAAAAAAGAACAGAACACTTCAAGGTGATTTTCTCAGTAATGTATGGGGGCGATAAAGTAGAAACGGGGACGTAGCTGATCCACATCGCCTGTTCTTTTGGTCGCGAAGATGTAGGTGGCGATTGCTCTCCTATAAGCCTCCAAAACTGCTACATGAATTTACACTCACGTTATATTGGGGCCATTTTAAACGAGAAGTTATAATGATTAACATGCATTGAGCAGCTCTGTCGGTTGAAGCCAAGCATTTCAGAAAGAAGGTTGATGGTGAACAATAATTCAACAGACACTTGGGACCGCCTACGTGCATCAAGGCGAAAGCTGGCTAGCGCGAAGCGCTGCCGCGACGGTTGGTCTCCACGCTTCCTCTAGTATTCCTCCATATGCTGGCACAGAGAGCAGTCTTGCGCGCCATTTTTCTCCGTGCCGCACATCCATCGTTCCGAATAGATACAGCACAGCCAACTTCACAGATAAGGTGCTGGGGCTTCGCATGGGTATATCTCTCTGAGACACCACATGACTAGCAACTGGGGCCGCCTGCCCGTGCGCTTCAGCACTGGCGCAGCGCACTTCTGCGGCTGTGGTACATGATATGTTGACTCATAACTTAACATTTCGTGTACTGTGATACTATCACAGGGTGTTGTGGACATAACTGCACATTGGGATGTTCACCGAAGGCAGTGACGGTACCGAGAAGCATCATAACAACCGACGCCTTGCACCTTGGCTGCAGTAGAAATTCGCAAGCTACTGCGAGCAGAACTTTCAGTATAGTTTTTTTCTTCGAAAGAAGGCTACACTTTTACACCTGCCTTTGTAATTTAATAAAGAAAATGCGTTGTTTGTGAGCAATCGCAGCCATTGCGAGAAATAAGTAAACAAGGAAAGTAGTTCCTTAAACGAGGCTCCTGGCACATGAGGAGTGGTTTCCCACAGAGCTTGGAACGTAATTGCGGTTATTCGTGCAACTCTGCTCTCTGCGGGAGCATATACAGTAACACTAGCTTCCAACCAGGGCGCGCGCCACCACGTGACCGGTAGCGCGATGTCCTCGGTGCTCTTTCTGCTTTTCTGCCAGCGCCCTGTTCACTCATTCTCCTTCTCTGAGGTTGCCTACTGGGCTAGGTATAGAATTGCAGCCGTAAATGTCGTCTGTTTGAATCCATGTCGCTAACTAGCCGCCAACTCGACTAGCAGGTGTATTCTAAATGGGAATCGAAATAGTATGACACCATTCAGAGATGGTTACGTCACAATTCTGATACGAAAGAGGGATAATCTGGTGCCACATGGAAGTCCGTCAGTGATGCCCATGCCATATTTATGGTCACCAGTGTTTGTCGAAAACGCCGGCAAAAACTGCAACAACAACGTCAGAAGCTAGGATTTTTGCGCAATGGGGCTAGTAAGGATAAAATGAGGTAGTGGCGGTGTTACGTCAGTACAGAATCTGCTCCCTGTCTGCCCAGACCACCGGAGAGTTGGGAAAATGAGCTGTGCCATTCCATTAAAAGTTGCAGAGCACACATGCCTTTCTCTCAAGGTATGGCTGGCGTTCACCAAGGAGTGAGGCAGTTTTATGCAGCGCCCTTCTTTATCTAAAATTCGATTTTTTTTTTCTAGCGCAGCTCTTAGGCGCCTGTTCCTGCGTTTCGCGGTTGCTTCGGTGTCGCCGGCGGCGTTGTCCCTCGCAACCAGCTCCGCAGTCGGGGCCGTGGCGGCGACGGTGTTCTCAGGTTGGCAAAACGCCGGCTCGGCATCAGCGGATCACGGTGCGCGCATCCCAAGCCGAAACGCAGAGCCACGTTGACTTGACTCGCTAGCGCCGTCAACGGCATCAGTCAGTCGCAGCTATCTCTTCGACGTGCAACGTTACTTGGGCCCACGCGCTGCCTCCCGCGACCTTCCAATAACTTAATTGCTCTCTTCGTTCCTCCTCCAATGCCACCCCTGTGCGGCGGCAATCAGAGCGCCGGATCGGTGGCGGCGAATCTCGATATGTGCACCGCCCAAGCCGAAACGCATACGCCGAAACGCATCTATCGAAAAGCTGGAACAGCTGATGAGCTGCGCTCAAATTTCGCATTAGAAAGTAACCTAATCGTCGGCAATTTTCTGCTGGTTCCGTAAAATCTATTCAAAGGTAACGAAGGAACTAAGAAAATTAATCAGCGAGAGTTTAGAAGCATAAGCGTACGATGTCGCTTTATAATGTTTTGCCTTTCTACTTGTGCTTCATCTTGGGCTTCGTTACGCAAACTTGCAGCCAGTGTTTAGTCACTCTCTTGTTGTTATCAAAGGTATTATCGCTAACTTTTGCATGAGCAAGCTCCCCTTGGCACAAGCTCCTGTGAGCTTACTGTCAAATGACAGCGAGGTAAAGAAAAAAAAAGAGGGGGAGGGGAGTGTTGTAGCAATCACATAAGCTAATATGGTTGTAACGATGAGCTGCGCAGCCCGCGCATGCGCACTAACCAACGTAGCACGCTCTGGGGACACTGTTGTTGACGCATGCGCTGCTTCGGCGCAACGCAATACGCATGCGTCAGGGGATGTACCGTAATTTTCGTCGAGGCTTGTTTACGTTCGCATCTGCGCACGGATGCCATGACAAGGAATGTAAGCATTCAATCAGTAACTGTCGGTAGCAATAGACAGTTTCGACTTTATTCAAACAACATGGACTGTCAGTTTTTTTTATAAATGTTTAAATTGCGCATTTCGAGAGATCTTGTTTAATTTGATAAAATTTTTTGAAGACTAGAAATAAAATTTTAAAATTTTAGTATTTTGTGCTCAGTACTTTCTGGTAACAATTGTGAAACGTTTCTCTTTATTCGTTGCATTTGCTCTTACATTGTTATACTTCATTTGTATGGCCCACCCACACAATACTCCCATGCAAAAAGAGACTATCAGTTATTTAAATAAATAAATAAATAAATAAATAAATAAATAAATAAATAAATAAATAAATAAATAAATAAATAAATAAATAAATAAATAAATAAATAAATAGATAAATAAATAAATAAATAAATAAATAAAATTAATCTTGAAATAAATCTTGCGATGCTGCCGTATAGTCATATAAAGCCTTCGTCTCAATTTTCCTAAGGCAAGAAGGTGCGCATCTAGCGCTAGCCTAAGGCAGCACATGGCATTAGTGAATGCTCATTAATATGGACCCGATACTATATAGGCCACTTCTGCGAGGCAAGTACTCTAAAGTTTGAAATGCGGGACGTCGAATGAACGTCTCTGTTTATATCCAGTTCATTCATCAGCTAGCTGAGAAATACGGTCTGCCCCGAGAACACGGGGCAGACCAACCGTTATTTAGGTAAGTAATACCCTAAAGCGTTCATTGCCATTGGACGAAATTTTGCGAAGGAAAGGAATCCTCGTAAACTACATGATAATTTGTTCTTGGGTTGAATTCAATCTTTTCCTGAATGGTCAAATCATGTGACCCGAGCACCAGGTGAAATAAAAATGCATTGTTTTAGGTAAGGCACGCCTTTAAAGCGTGCACCTCCACATAGACAAATGTCATGAGGGTAAGCAAACTTTATAATTTATTTATTTATTTTTAGAGATATGAGGTATTATAGAGGGAAGTGGGACACATAAAAAAATACAATAAAGTGAGCAGCGATATCATCATCATCATCATGATTTATTGTCCCTTAAGGTTCCTGGGTCGGGCATTGCATAAGGGGGGGGGGAAGTAACGAGTAAAGTATGCACGTGGTCATATGATTATACAGTGAAATAAAAAGCAAAGAGGCAAGGTAACGTTATACATTTCTATGGAACCGTAAGTAATGAAAGGACAAGACGAAAAGGACACCCATTTGATTCATGATACATTCAATACAAAGTTCTATACGCACAATTATTGCAAAGAAAGAGAAAAACATATATACAAGGCAAAGGAGAAAAATATGACATATACATGGACTTGAGGAAGAGCTACAAAGCGAAATTCGTGGTTAATTGATATATGAGTTAAGCAGGAAATGTTTATTGATAATAGGATTATTTGACCAAATGAGCTGATATTAGCTGCCTGAATTCAGAGTTGTCAAGCTTATAGACTATTGGTTCAGGAATTGAATTTCATTCTTCAATCGCCAAGGGTAAGAACGACTTATTAAATGAGTTTGCCGAACCAGTTATGCGCTGCACGCTCATAGAATTGAAAAGACGACGTGATGTTCGTACAGGTTCGTACAAAGCAGAGAAAAGTAGAAATAAATAGTGATGATTGAAAATTCTCAGGAAGGCATTGGGTTTGGAAAATGCAGCGGGGATACTTGGAAAATAGTGTTTTAAATTAAAAGCAATATTTATACCATAAGAAGTGGACAATCAAAGAAAAACATGGGATTTTGAAACGCAATATTTTCTCCAATACAGGCGATGTCACTGGAAAGATGATCATAGCTAATTCAAGTACTGGTTATAAATTAGTGATGAAAACATTTTGCCTGACAATATAGCATCGCAAACTCACGGCGGGGATGAATGCGTGATGCTATGTACGGCGATATTGTTAGTAACTTTCATTTGAGGCAGCAGTTGCAGATTTTATGAAAAAAAAAAGAAAGCATAATGAAGCTATTGACCTGCTACGAAAAAGGAGTGCTAGGGACTTGTTGGGACAAAATAGATGGGAAGTATAAAACTTCAAACGTGGTTATACACAGTTTTCAAACCCCAAAAGGGTGAATCGATGCCATGATTAACGCACGGTTAACGTTATCTATTATATAAACAAGAGTTTTCCAAGGCAGGTTAGATCTCAGAAAACACTGGTAATGTAATAAGTGGAAGGTGTTTTGCATGACAATTTATTTTAATTCATTCTGTTGCCATTGCCGTCATTTAGGTAAAATCATGCCTTTAAAGCGTGCATTACCACATTGAAATTTCTTGTGAAAGAAAACAGCCTTTACAACCTAGTGAATGCTTACTTTTAATAATTCCTTTACTAAATAGGCAAGACACGTGATCTTGAGCACTTGGTGAAGGTCATATCTAACTTCTGGAAATGTATTCTACCAACCTACGACAAAAAGTAAGAGAAAGAAAATTATCTTTTGTAATTTATTGCCATCGGGGCAGGCCACCGTGCCCGAGCATCCGTTGAAGATCATGCCACCATTTAGGTAAGTCCTTTAATGCGTGCGGAATGTTTAGAGAAAAGAAAAGCGAGGAAATTTATTTTTATCATGGCCTACTGACAGGGCAGGGCACCGAGCCAAGCACCCAGTGCAAACCACGACAACATTTAGGTGTGGCATGCCTAAAAGGTATCCGCCGCCACATGGCAAAGAGAAAGCAAACTTCATAACCTACTTGGCTATTTTCAAATCATTCTTCTGTCGTCTGAACAAGGCACTGAACTCTGGCAGCCGACGAAGGCCACGCCACAGTTTAGCTGTGTCGTGCACTGCGCTCTGGATGAATATTATGAGAGAAAGCAAGCTCGCAGAGTGATGTTTAGCGAATTTAGTAACTTGTTATTGCGAAGAACAGAGATCAGTAAGGTGGCTATGTATAAGAGGAGAGAAAAAAAAAAAAAAAAAAGAGCAGAACAGTAGCAAAGAGAAAGAAACCGCTAAGTTGCTAAAGAATAAAATTCTTTGGTGCTCTAATGGCTCAGTGGTTAACACTTTTTTTTTGCTGTGTTAGTTTTCTAGTTTACTTTTTGTAGATGACATAATATGTTATTAGGGCAATACATCTGTGCGTAGGGGTTGTAGAGAAACGAAGTTGTGAAATGGCAGAGAGCCACTGGGTTTGCAAAATTTGCTTCCCAGTAAGCTCAGACTTCCCGCTCTACGACGTCGTAAATAGGAAAGAAACTGTAATTTCAAGAAAATCAACATAAAAAAGACTAGATTTTACCTTTCCTCAACTCGCGCTTTCCGGAGCGACGGCCCGCTTACAAGCGCCACGTCCTGTCTCTTCGTGCCATGAAAACTACGCTTGCAGTCGCATTTCTAAAGGCGGCAATCAGTTAAAACAGCTTCTTCTGTTTCTCTCTCACTACGCTTACGGCACGCACAGTGATTTATTTTAATAGAGGACCGCCTCACTTGGTCCTTCGTTCACCTTTACTCGCTTCATGCTGCCCTTTTACTTCTCTAAGCGGATTTGAGCAGCTGCTGCACACAATTATCTTGCGGGGTTCTTGTGTGTCTGCGCTCTAAACATATACACAGATGAACTGCCAGCCAGAAAGAATTTTGCCTAGGCTCCCAAAGAAACCTGAGACCACTAAATGGTGCAAAGAAGGCGACATTGCACTCTTGTCACTAATAGCCGTTCGAGATGAATAAAATGAAGAAACAAAGACATGCGACATAGTGTCATGTTCTTGCTGCCCTACCATTGATTCGCTGCGTTAATAAATGCACAACACAGTTTATGAGCCGGCCGAAATCACACCGTCGTCGGTGACACAAACGAGATTTGGAAACAAATTTGATGGTGTCAAATTTGATGTGATTGATCTAAGTCGGGCAGTTCTGATGGGTTAGAAAGATATAAACTTGATGCCCATTCGTCATTGGAAAACGTTACAGATTTGTGTGCAAGTACATCAGTCGAGGCTCTAAGCAGATATATTATTTCCCAACATTAAACGTAATTTCTGACGAGACTAAACGAGAGATCCCAATAAAGATTATTAGCACATATGAAACCACGGATCCTCGCAAGTATACCTCGCCCGCATGTACACGCAAGTGCGCTGAAAATAGACTCTTCTCAAGACGCTTAAAAAGGGCACTCTATTTCATTCGAGTGACGTAAACGCGTGGAACGCATTCATTAATTTCTTGTCGGGTCCATGTTTTTAGGAGCTCCACCTCTACTTCCACGACGCAGTAATTTGCTCCGGTAGTAGCGAGACACATTTAATTATGCCAAGCTGCTTCAGACAACAGACACGTATACGCCGAATCCTCGTAAGAGGTTCCGTTTTCCGAGACTCGCCTTTTAAGAGCTCTCATTTCATTCCGACTCGACGCAATTAACGAGTTGAGAGGCGAGCGCTCAAAGCGCTGCAATCCATTATAAAACATGCTTCATTACTCGCTTGTTCGCGCAGAGTATTATTAATACGTTGTACAGCCCAGAGTGCGCATGGTCTGTCATCAAAACAGCGTTATACAGCGGCACGTTCCCCCCCCCCCCCCCCCCTCTCATCTTCATCCTCTTCATTACGCCCTTCATGTCTTCAGGTTCTGTTTGAGAACCTCGCGCAGAAAGCCGAGTGAGACGGGGGAAATTGGGGACATCTTTTAAATTGCCGCCGCGCGCGTTCTTGCTTTGCACGGCTCTGTCACTCTTTTCCTTTGCCTTCCTCTTTTCTCTTTTTTCCCTCGGCTGTCATCCAGTGTCCGGGAGCACAGTGCGCTCTCGAATGAACCAAAAGCACCCGCAAGAATCTGAGGCTGCGGCAGTTCTTTATAAAGGGAAGAGAAGAGGACGACGACGACGAGGATTCAATTAAACGAGAGAAGACTTCCAAAGTGAGTCGGAATGACGCACTTGGCGAGAGTGCTATCGTACTTCCTTCTTTCCCACTACATCATTGGTAGTTTCCTTCACCTCTCCTCCATCCTCATTTTCATCCTGTCGCGGTGTGTTCCTTGATTCATTTTTTCATTTTTTTTTTCTAAAGTTTCATCGCTGTTTTTCTTCACCTCTATATTTCCTAAGTAGTTTTCATTATTGTTGGCCGTTCGCCTGCTTTCTTGAAATCCAGTCGCCGTCACGCAAAAAACCGCCCCCGGTCACACGGGGCTCTCTTAATTGAAGACGGCGGCGAGCGGCCGACCGGCTACGAGAGAATTTTCGCCGACGATGAATAATTGACCCTACTCTCGATTGGCTGGCTTGCCTGAAGATAAGAAAGAAAAAGAAAGCGATTATGTTCCGCTTAGAGCGAGTAAGATGGAATGTAAGGCAAACACAAATAGGAGGCGAAAGAAAATAGAGCGAGCAAGAATATAAGAGAGCGCGGTGCGAGGGAAGCCAAGGAGATCGAAAGCGGGAAGATACGAAATAGGGAAAAAAAGGGAGCAAGAGGGCGGGAAAGATTAGATTAAACAGGGAGCCCAACGAAAGCGTGAGGCGGTTCGTCGCTGATGTACCGCAGTTGTGGCTCTCCCCACATTCCATTTATAAGCGGCGCGGCCGTCGCTTCGGCGAGGGGGAGACACGCTTGGCAAAAGAAAAGAAGGGACATGTGAACAAAGAGGACAGACGTGAAAGGCGCAGGGGACACGTGATTGCGGTGCGGAAGGGTACGGTGCACTGGAGTTCTTCTGGGGTTCCCGCCCGCCCTCGCCGCTCGTGATAGGTCCCTTTCATTGCGTGACGTCATATAGGAGGCGGGACGCCGGCTCGGTTGTTTCGCGCGCGCGCGCGCGCCCTTTTTAGGACCCATTCGCCAGCGGCTTTTGAACGATTCGCGCAGAGCGTCGACTATAAATGCTAATAATAATAATAATAAGAGAAAAGGGAGAGAGAAAAACGAAAGAGACTATGATGGAAAGATTCTGAGAGACGGCGGTTGTGCAAGGAACGGGAGAAACGAGCAGATGTAATGCAGCTTTTCGGAGCTGCTTTCACGGGGTGTCTCTTTGTGTGGGGTCGTGCGTAGTAGCCCACCTCCCCCTTAGATCCGTCGTGGGCGCTTATTTTAGTTTTGCGTGCAGTACAGAGAGCACTCTATTAGAAAATCGCTTTTTATGCTTTCTTAAGGTGAAGCTGCGTGGCAGAATGTACTGAAACGCTGCCGACTTTACCCGCAGGCGCCTTTTCCGCCGGTCAATACAATACTCTGCGTTTGCAGGGCGATATGAAACCATTATAACGCAAGTGCTCGCGGGACGTGCTCATGATAATAATGTTTTTCGGCTTATCGAACTGTGTTAAAAAATATGAGCAAGATTTTTTTCGTCATCATTTACTTCGTCGTTCTTGAAATGCTTTACAAAGTGCTAAATAGACCAAGAATATTGCACGCTCTTTAGCTGTATTTTCGCTGCATACAAGGTCTAGCAATTTAGAGTAAACAAAAAAAAAACAAAAAAAAAAAGCAGTAAACAAAGAACTACTGTGCTGTCACTTACAAATACACAGTACTACCACCCGCCGCAGTGGCAGAGTGGTTGTAGTTTTGGAGGGCTGGGTCCGAACTGGTGAGGTTCGCTTCCTTTTTGATGAAGTACAGAAAGGCGAAAGTACTTTCAAGAACCGCAGACAATAGAAATTAATAAGCGGCAGCCCTCAACTACCCCCTATACCTTAAAGCATACACAGCGCGTATTGACAGGTGATGCTTACTCACAAACAAGGCATATACAGCACAGTAAATAGAACCGAAAAAAAAAAAAGAAAAAGGGACGGAAGGAAAACCAACCATGGCATCATACCGCGCTAACTCTGCTTGTGGCAGTGCGCCCTGTGAGGACGTCGGTAGTATATGCTCTACAATGGAAAGACTAACCTTTAAAAGTGGACGCTGCTACTGGTTCTACCAGGGCGCACTGGTTTAAACCAATTGATGCTTTGCAGGAGGTGGCTTTCACTCCCACATTTATGTATTTGTTTTAAACACGGGAGTGCCAATATACAGGGCGCAATGGTGGAAAGAGCCTGGGGCCCAGTAGGCTTTTCCGATTGGACGCTTCCCAGTGCTGCCATCGCATGGTTGGTCCCGTGTGTCTATACGTGTGGAAATGCCAATCGGAATCATAAAGCAGGCTCATACTGGGAGAAGAAGAAAATGAGAAAATATTAAAGGCCAAGGAATAAGAGGGAGATAAAGAGAGGGTTCCTTTTTGCGTGCGGCGTCCGATGCCAACAGATCTTGGCATATTTCGGAGAATGCAGTACACGGGGCACCCTTACAAGAGCACAATCGACACTCGCCCCTGCTTCTCTACTTCTCGTCCTCTATCATAACAAACGTGCGACAGCAGCAGCGGCTGTCGAACGAACAGCGCGTTTTGTCGCCAGCAGTTGTGTATACGCACGCGAAGTGGGCTTGCCTATATGCTCAGGCTTGTACGAAGGAAATCCGGACAAGGGGACGTGCGCGGTCATTGTATACGCTCCGCCGGCGTGCTTGGAAAAACAACTTAGCAAGCCACCGCAGCCCGCGCTTTGCCTATTGTACTATAACATTAGAGAAGAGCGTAGGGGAGAGGAGAACAGGAGCGGCAGAAATCTGCGGTCGGTGAAAGGGAGCGCTGCAACGGGTAGAGATCGAGCACAGAGCGGATTATAGGAAATAGATACGTCAAGGCTTGGCAGCCTGTTAGCTTTAGCGACCGTGAAGCTGCCGCTAGCTTTCCGCGGGGCGTGGCGTCGGTTGTGTGAAGCCGGGAGGAATGGGAATAAGGGTGCGTGTAAGGGATCTTTTCGCGGCTAATCTCACGGAGATTAGCCAGATAAGCGGCGGTGATCTCTCCTCTGGCCAGGCTCAGCAGGCGTTTTCTCGCTCCCTTATAGATGAAAAGGGGGATCCCGAGTGGTTTTGCGGTGGGGAGCCCGAGAGGGGAACTGAGGTGACGAAGGCTGACAGCTCAGTAGAGAAGTCCGGAAGCTGTGGGTGTATATACCGGGCGTCATTTATTGGGCGCGCCTGATTGAGCTGTGTGCAACTCCTAAGGTAAAGCGTGCGATGCAGTGATAATATTATTTTGCTCAGCTATATCATGCTCGTAATGTCTTCTCGATGTGCGCTGTGCTTGGTGCGAGAGTTCTGCGGTAACAACGGGCGCTTCTTTATGACTTCACTTTTGCAGATGATACCTAGCAAATGCAAAAGCGGAACAAAACATGGAGAGAAGCTCAAGAGACAATGAACACATCCAATTTCTCGCAACTGCGAAGCAATGCCCTCTTGAGAAACAAATGCAAACGATCGCCAGAAGAGTCTTCGCACTCAACATGAGAAAGAAAAATAAAACACTTGATTAAACAAGAACGGTCTCACAGGCCTTACGCGACAAAACTAGTCGATAGAGTAAGTCATAGATTTATTAGAAAATCTCAAAAATGACATTTCTTGACGTAGAGCTTATTTACTGAGAGTGGCTGAAGGATTATATGGCCATTACAATTTGTTTTTTTTTCAGATATGGCTGGCGTAACGTCCAAAACGCGTGTGCAGTAAATACGATGAAAAAAAAAAAAAACGCGAAATATTAATGGAACCAGCGTCAAGCGCTGGGAACTATAGAGCCGTGATCACCAAAGTCCTCAGCACTAATAGCGTTTTCCCATGTTGATAATGGCGACGCTGTGCCGAATTTCTAGTCGTTCGGATATAAAATCGCAATGATGTCATCGTGAGTCCGGACATGAGGCACACGTTGAAAGCGACACGCGGGCCCTTTCGTTTCACCCGCTTTCATGTACGGCTCAAGCATTATTCAGCGCTGCTGTGTGATGGAAAAGCGCCCACAGGATCTTGCCGCAGAGCTTAATACACGCGTGAAAAATGGGGAGCCCCGCTGAAAAAAAAAAAAAAAAAGAAGGGGAAGGTGAAAAAAAAAATACCGTTGATAATATAAAGTCAAAAAAGACGAAAATAGCGCGATGAGTGCAGGATGAAGACGTCTCGCTGTCCTGCGCACAGAGGCCGTATCAAGAAAAGGAAATAGGAAAAAAGGGGGGAAAGAAAAGACGATTTGTATACGGTGGCATAGAAAAAAGGACCGAGATGGCATAAGTAACAAGGGAAGACGAGGAAATCGTGAAGAGCGCAAAAAGTAGAAAGGGCGCATGGCGGCACGCAAGAGACATCCCTCTTCAATGCATGTTTCTCCGCTCTCGCAACTTCTCTTCGCCACCCTTTCCTTGCCAGTCTCCCTGCGCCCTGACTGCGGCACGATATAGTCTATGACGCGCAAAAGGGATGCGATATCCCCTTATATAGAATGGCAGCTCAATTTCGTCGCCGAGGATGTGTCTTCACCAGCAGCGACCGCGAGAGGGAGATAGAGAATAAAAAAAGGGAAATAAACGAGAATAAAGGCTAACCTAACAATCACGCTTACGTCTTCACGAAGATAGGGGATCCTGGAGAGGGAAATGTCGCCGTTATAGGATAGGCACTCGGCGCTGCGAAACAGAAGAGAAAGAAGAAAAAGAAAAGTAAATGTTTAGAGAGCGGTGTAGGGAAGTGATGAAAAATGGGAGGACACGGAGTAGAGGAAATGTAGCGCCCGGTTCGCTGGAGCAAGATCGAATCCTATCTCGCCGGTGCGAGTCCTGGGACGGGCTCTAGCACAGACGGGCTCTAGCTCAGGAGGCCACGAAACGCAGCTAGGCTCAGCATCGATTCGTCACTTTGCGCTCAAGAGATGCGACACTCGTTTATATGCATACGCGGGCATCAAAACGTAACGCGCCTGCGTGCATATACACAAGCTTTAATGCCGACTGCATATATCAAAACCAGCGCATACCACTTTAGAGCCAAAAAGAAGCGTGTGCGTAGCTTTGCTTTCAAGAATAGCTAATGCCGAGGAGTTAACTACGCCGGCACCAGGAATTTTTTATTTTGTTCACGGGGTTGAGGCGTTTGGGACATGAAAAGGAAAACCAAAAAGGCAATGCCGAGCATCGATTACTTGGGACATGGGGATAATCGTGCAATCAATTTCTTTCATATGATCAACCTATTTGTTTACCGTCTCGGTTTTTGAAGCTGAACACGACAGTTGAAAAACATATCGAAGAAATATACAGCTTAATAACTTAACCACCTCTGCTACCCACTGTGTAGAACAGCGCGAAAAAACGACAAGGACGAAGGAAGACAACAAGACGAGCGCTGACTTAAAACTGACAAGTTTACTGCATGCCTGCATCCATATATATAAACACGTTCACACAATAAAAGAAACAAGAACAGATATATATGGATGCAGGCATGCAGTAAACTTGTCAGTTGAAAGTCAGCACTCGTCTTGTTGTCTTCCTTCGTCCTTGTCGTTTTTTCGCGCTGTTCTACACAATTGATTACCAACGTGTCCAAGCTTCTGTTTTAACGTCTGCTACCCACCCCACCGCATACTCGGACGCATCTTCGCAAACTAGAATTTAGAGTACTTTTTTAGACAGCTTAGAATTTTAAGCCCTGTTTCTCTGATCATATCGACGAAAGGGTATATCAGTGAAATTGTTTTCACGGAAGACTAATCGGCCAGAAAAGCCCAGTTATGAACTTCACCTGTTCTGTCCTGTTCTGTCTACGGTTCCTACCAGTTATACGCGTGCGCATTAGTTTTATGCCGACTGCATAGCAACAATGACGAAATGAAATTATTTTATAGATCCAGTGACGCGCTTACTAGGTCTACATATATAGCAACACATTGAGAAATCACACACACACACACACACACACACACACACACACACACACACACACACACACACACACACACACACACACACACACACACACACACACACACACACACACACACACACACACACACACACACACACACACACACACACACACACACACACACACACACACACACACACACACACACACACACACACACACACACACACACACACACACACACACACACACACACACACACACACACACACACACACACACACACACACACACACACACACACACACACACACACACACACACACACACACACACACACACACACACACACACACACACACACACACACACACACACACACACACACACACACACACACACACACACACACACACACACACACACACACACACACACACACACACACACACACACACACACACACACACACACACACACACACACACACACACACGCACACGCACACGCACACGCACACGCACACGCACACACACACACACACACACACACACACACACACACACACACACACACACACACACACACACACACACACACACACACACACACACACACACACACACACACACACACACAAGAACGTGAATACATTAAAGTGGGAACTTATGTAGACCGACGATGTGGAGCCATGTTTTCGTTCGAAAGATTCGCGAGTATTGCAGTTTTCTATGCACGCATGCATGTCTAAGGTTTCCTTATGCAAACATCATTTCCGCGAAACCATTTTGCGGTGCGCATGCGCGCAGATGCAGCCCTGTAAGTGATTCTCTTGCAGGCGGTGAATCAATAGTGTACCTGTCGGGCTGGCTTACTTAAATGGGGCTGGAGATGAGGGAGGTCCGAACCCATGTTCCTGGCCGCGCTTTCTTGCCCGTCGGCGGCGCTAGCGCCGGTTTATTGCTCGCGGGAAGAAAAAAGCCTCCCGACCCGCAGACTCGAATCTATTTTGCAGTCGCGGCCAGGACCCCGTTCGCTTCACATGTCGTGTGCAGAGATTATTCGTCGCATGAACCCCCCCTTAACATTTCTTGATTTTGCTTTGCTCTGCGACGTTATATGTTTATAAATGATGCCGGTGTCCCTGTGCCCATTGGCCAAAAATGTTCAGATATGTTTTTATTATTTTTTTAACAGGTGAACCTTTGTCGGGAAAATGTGCCTTTAGAATCAAAGGGGCACCGTTTCTGAGGCAAGCAAGCGCATAAGCAGGCAAATGCGACAAGCGCCCGGCAGAAACGGCCTCGAGTCTCCCTGTTTTCTTTCGACTTTAGGCTTTGAAGCTTGCCGGAACCATAGGTACGAGAAAATGCGGATAACGGAATAATAACGGGAGTGTACAAATTCAAGAACACACACACAAAAATTAAAAAAGAAAACAAAGATAAAAGGGGTGTTCGACGCGAAGTGTAGCGAGCGATGTGGTCATGCGGGGTCTTTCTCGGGAAACGCTGCGCCTATTCGAAATTCAATTTCTTTTCGGACGTCTTATAAACGTGATCTGTGAGCGAAGGGCGAAATAATCTGACCAAAGGCAGAACCTTTCTTCGAGATGAGGTTGTACGTGTGTGAGGGGCGCACTATTATATATATATATATATATATATATATATATGTAATGGCAGATATGCGCCTCTGCAATGAAGAGAAATGCAGTGGAGGTAGAACACGCTGCCCTTACTTTGTGGTGGGAATGAAATCTTGATTGAAAAGGAGCCGATGCTTTCTCTTCGCTCCGATTACCGGCTAACATTTTGGGAGGTGCGGACGTGAATAACACGGGAATATTTGGTTAGCCAGTTAACTGTTACTGTGCCTAGCCATCGCACATGGCCATCTCTATTATGAGAAAAGAATCGGTTCACTTGTAGTTTTATATAGCATCTTTGTTCGTTTTACTTTACGTAGATATGGCAGTGCAACTAGCACAAGTGACGCGAAGTTCAGGCTCGGCTTGGCGTCAATATCATACGTAAGAAAATTTTATATTTATTCCTTACTTTTAATTTTGCAAACTTCACCATAACGATGCACTATACACCGCCAACACATCGTTTACCTTTAATAAGTATCGAACAATCGACTGGAACGATCTTCCCGCTGACATCAGTAGTTTGAGCTACGGCAACGCCGGCGCCGAGTTTTCTCCGGCATAGGACCATTACTCTGTTGCCTAATAACGAACCTAAATTCAATTTGGGAAGTTTTGAAAGATGTACAATGAATGGTAGAATGGTCGTCCCATCGATGAAGACAAGTTACTGACTTTTCATTTTTATGGCATTTGTAAAAATTTACTGTGGTGAACTCTTCTCCGTCGCGCTGAAATGCGAAAGCATTGCGAGTTCCGAAGCTACGGTGTGGATAAAACAAGGCTAATTCGAGGCTTGAGGACCATTTGCGGCTCCCATGACGAGAGCTGTGCGAGACTGCTGACTGCAGTGCTGTGATTTTTAATGTCAACCTTGGTATATGACACCACGTGGCTGTCTAATAGAAAATTCATTTAATTTGTTTTGTTTATAATTTTCCGTGTACAGATTTCAGAGCTCTGCATTATGCTTTGTGTCGTCTTCACTAGTAGCTCAGTAGCGTAAGAAGCATTAACTGACTGTATATGCTACGACATAAGAGTCCTGTTTTGGAAAAAAAATGCGGTGTCACGAACTTACCACCTGTTTGTTACCTTCCAATGTTGGTACTCAGAAGTGCCAGATGCAGCATACCTGTCACATTTGGAGGGTTGCAAAGTGGAGAGGGGAATGCCTTGTCTTCATGGGAAGAGGGAGGAGAGACTGGAATGTGGCTGCCAAGAGAAGGTGAAATATTATAATCAATTTAAAAGATGTGTTTAGTGATGAATTTTGTATTCTCGTGCACTGCGCGCGTGGTAATATCGATGGTTTTTGCGTGGTATGTACGGTGTGTGCGATTGTTCATGACAGCTCACAGTAAGATTTTTTATGATATCGTATTGCTACAGCTAATAGAAATTAAGTATCCCTCAAGTTTTATAAAAGGGGATACAGAAGAGAGAATGCGCTGAAGCCTAAAAATGGCGAATGACACTTCTCACCCTAAGACATCTAAAAACCGCGACTTATGTATGCGCTAACCAGCGTTGGAAAACACAGGCAGCAATACGCTGCATGCTTCTTACAAAACTAACTTTATGTATCAGCAGGGGAGGTCTTAGGTAGCCTTTCAGCTTTTTAAATCACTTAAATGTTTCAAACCCCTCCCAACTTCCTCTCCAAAGAAGAATATTAGCTACACCCTTAAGCTCCGCCGTTAAGAATATGACGCGATAGCGTTTCACACACACAGACGATGTTTTTCACTTTTAAATTGCTTATTTCTTTTTAAGTTTTTTAGTTTTTACACACTGATACTTAGCACCAGCTTTCCATTCTGAGCAGTTCGACCTCTTTGAACGCATCTTTATTTTTCTCAATTATTTAAATTAATTTTCGTAATGGGCATCATCAAGCTTTGGTTTTTAATTCTGAGCCCTTTGACACCTAGATTCCCTTTTCCAATTGTTCATTTTTATATTATTTCACTCAACTGATCATTATGCATCCTAAATCATCAAGCGTTAATTTTTCATTCTTAGCGTTTTGATCCTGCTCACCCCTTTTTCAATCTTTATTATTTCAGTTATTTCAATTAACTGATCATTATACACTCTAAGCATTCTTAATTAGCAATGTCAGGCATTGACTTTTCATTCTCAGCATTTTGACCTTCGAGCTCCCTTTTTCCAATTTTTTCATTTTTTCAACTACTTCAATGAACTGATAATTGCACTCTCTAAAATTTTTAATTAGCATAATCAAGCACTCGCTTCGTATTCTCAGTATTTTGATACATTTCAACCCCCTTTCTGCATTTTTTATTATTTCGAGTAATTAGTTCAATAATTACACACTCGAAATTTTTTTAATTAGCACGATCAAGCATTAGCTTTTCATTCCGAGCATTTTGACCCTTGACTCTCCTTTTTCTAATTTTTCGTCAGGTTTGGCTGGTTTATGTGGTTTAACGCCCCAGAGCGACTCAGGTTACGACAGACGTCGTAGTCGAGGGCTCCGGAAATTTCGACCCCCTGGGGTTCCTCAATGCGAACTACTTCGCCTCCATCGAAGAGTGCTCGCCGCGGCCGGGACTCGATCCCGCATCATTGGGCACAGTAGTCGAGTACTTTAACTACTACACCACTGCGGCGGGCGATGATTAATCAATTCTTCAATTAATTACAACGATTTCATTACTTTTTCTTAGCATCGCCTATCCTACACCAATAATCGTCAACACTAGAAGCACAAAATTACTGTGATACGATTTTTTAAGCATTCTCGATCATTTCCGACACGCTGTGCCGACACTATACTACTGTTGCTCCTGCTGCTACTGCTGCTACTGCTGCTACTGCTGCTACTACTACTACTACTACTACTACTACTACTACTACTACTACTACTACTACTACTACTACTACTACTACTACTACTACTACTACTACTACTATTACTACAGTTGAAACTCGATTTAACGAAGTTGAGGGGAGCCATGAATTATTTCGTTAAATCGAATGAGGCATTTCTCGGTCCTATAGTTTGGTGCATTCGATTACAAGGCGCGGCGGCATCCAAAAAGCTACCGCGGCATCATACTTGCGAATACTTAATACTCTCAAAATGAAATGCGGCCAGCAAGAATGACCGGTCCCGGTAGCCCAGAAAAAGTAAAAATTGTTACTCATCAAGAAGAGCCCAAGAGGACTATACAAATTTATTTTCCACCAAAGAAGTCGGCGATCTTTGCCTGCATGCGCTTCGTGAGCGTTGTCGCACCGATTTCTCGTAGGTCTGAAGAGCTACGTATAGCGCTGTAGGCCTAACAAGCTGAGCTTGTGAGAAGCGTGCACTCAAAGGCACTGGAAAATATCCGCAGAAGCACAATGGTGAACGAACCACACGAAGCACGTGCGTGCGTTTGTGTGTGTGTGTGTGCCATGAATATGCGGCACCCTCTATGCACAGCTGCGACAACTACTTCTACAGCACGCGCGGCTGCGGTTCAGTTACTTTGGTATATGTAGGAAGGAAGGCTGCTTGTCTAGTGTTTTAATTTTTCAAAATCATATGAATGTTGTACAGAATCAGAAGGCAAGTTGGGAGTGAGGGAGTGAATAAACCTTTATTGTTCAACACATCAAGAATTTGATCAAGGGAATTCAAGCGTAGGCTTAAAACTGGACATGCGTTCGAACTTGCGCTGACGCATGCAAGTGGTAAAGGAAAGTTGATGACGACAATTTCCGATGCTATATTTTATTCAAGGATTTGCTTTTTGTGCACGGAATTGAAAAATAAACCATGGCTTTACCGAATGTTGGGCTGTACTTTCTACCAGGATCAATGAATTTAAAACGAGATCTACCGCTCACTGCCCTGCAATTTTTCATGTAGCTCTCTAGGATATGGTTATGGTACTGATCCTTCACTGCCCGAAGAAGACAAACATAGTAGTCATGCGTGACATTAGGAATGTTCGCTCTACGGGTGAAAATTGAATTAGGACCATGACATGAATCCTGCAAGGTTATAGAATGACACTAGGAATGTTCGCTCTACGGGTGAAAATTGAATTAGGACCATGACATGAATGCTGCAAGGTTATAGAATTCAGCCTGAGGCCCCGAGCGGCTGAGCAAGTTTCATGATTCGGGTGCACTGAAGTTTCACTGCACTGAGCAAACGCAAGCAAGGTGGCAAGTTTCCTTCCTTTTTCGGTCACAACCAGAAATTTTGAACGTTTTCTGGAAGATATATCTTCAAACTATTTCATCGCATATTAAAATCACGAGAACAATCAATATATAAGCAGATCTTTCCTCAACGGGATTACAATTTTTTCTAATATTTTCAAGAACGTATCCTATTGGTTTCTATTGCCATCATAACTGCTGGTTGTGAATGCAAAACAAATTTCGTGAGCAGAACTTACAGATCAAAATCTTACTGTTTCTATCAGATGTTCGTAAATGTATCAAAATTTCTACAGTTGCGTAACAGTTACTTATATGTGCAACCCGTTGCTTTTTATGGAAAGTGGCAATTACTTGTTGTGAGCGCCGGATTAACTTCAAAAGCAAAGTTTTACCCCGTATTGGAAGCTTAGACCACTGTAATCATCGTATTTTTTAAGAGTACTTATAATATCTCACAGTTTTCTGAGATTTAACTGTTGCACCACACCACACCCTGCCATACCACTCCATGCCAAATAACAGCCCATCACGCGACACTGAACCCGTTCCCGCATGCCATGCCACACCAAACACATTACTGCCCCTCCCCATGCCAGGCCACACAGCAACCCACCACACGGCACTAACCTCCACAATGCGTGTGTAGCCATCCTAAGACTCACAATGACACAGTATACAACACTAATCCAGAACACTACGCCACACTCCACCATAATAGTCACATCATACTTCGCCACACAAAACTAGGCCACTAACAGAACACCACATGGCACTAAACCTCGCACACCACGCCACACCACATCACAACAATCACATCACTGCACCGCACCAAAACACACCAATTCATGCCAGGTCATACAACAGCCCACCACACGACACTAATGCCCACACCACGCCACCCCAGGACACACAACAGCATACCCCATGACAAAAATTCCGCGCGCTATGCTGTACCCCCTCACAAGAATCACATAATGGCGCCACACGAAGCCGCACTAGACCATAAACAGCCCCTCACACGACACTAACCCACTAACTACGTCGTACCACATCAAGCTAACTCAGGACACACAACACACCACACGACACTAAATCCCAAACATCATACCACGCCGCACTACACCAAGCCACTCCAGACACAAAAACAAAAGCACACCCCATGCACTAAACTCCGCACACCGCACCTCACCCAACCACAGCAATCACATCAAAGGGCAACAGCACACCAAGCCACGCCAGGCAACACAACAGCCCACCACACGACACTAATGCCCACGCCATATCACCCTAAGACACAAAGTAGCCTACCACACGATACGAAATCCGGCGCACCACGCCACACCCTATCACAGCAATCACATTAGGGCACCACACCAAGCCATGCAAGGCCACACAACTGCCCACCACACAAAGCCAACCCAGGACACAACAGCACACCACATGACACTAAATCTCGCACACCCCGCCACAGCTCACCATCACACCACACCACACCACACCACACCACACCACACCACACCACACCACACCACACCACACCACACCACACCACGCCACATCACATCAAGCCATTCCTGGCCACGCAACATCATACCACATCAAGTCACTCCTGGCCGCACAAATGAACACCACACCACATAATAATAAGCCACCCCAGGAAACACAGCAATCCTGCACACCACGCCAAACTCCACCACAACAATCCCAGCACCACACCAAGCAACGCCAGCCACAGAGCAGCACGCCACACGACACTGAACATCGGACACCAAACCACGCCCCACCACTGCACCACACCACAACAAGCCCCACTAGGCCACACAACAGTCCACCAGCAACTCTAGCATCCAAATCACGCCACACGACTCCAAGCCACCTCAGCACACAGAAGAGCACATCATACGATCTTAAATACCGCACAACACGCCACTGCCCACCCTACCAAGCACATCACATCCACACCACATCCCGCCACAGCACACCAAGCGACGCTAGGCCACACGACCGCATGCAACATGACACTAAACTCCGCACACCACACCACATCAATGACATAACATCACTGCACCACAGGAAACCATGCACAAGAAAACGGCTCTTATACGCAGCCCATCCCTGCAAGACGCGCACACAGCCCGCGATCCCGCGACGGCGGCGGGTATCGTGGAACCGGAACGAGCGCTCGGGGACGGCGTGCGCTTGACGTGGGCGCTCGTTAGTCGGCGAATGTCGCGGCGACTCCCGCGCGATTGAAAAGCGCCAGCGCCATGGGGGTCCGGAGTTACGCGGAGCCAGCAGCACCGGTGGTCCTCTCCGTTGCTTTTGAGCCGGCAGCGGCGTCATCATCCACCTGCCTCTCTTCCCCCCTCCCTCCTTCATACAAGGAATATGGTGCGCTTGCAGGCAGTGCTATGACCCCATCCCCGTTATAAAAACGCATCCGTCGCCGAGCTGACCTAAAAAAAAAAAAAAGAAAGTGAAGCTTCTAGTTTATACTCTACTGGTAGGTTCTTCCTTGAAATGAACGAAAAAAAATTGAAAGTGATGCCACCAGTCTCTCTCTTTACGGAGTAACAGCGCTATCATTCAGATCCCGATGTACGACTAGAAAAAAAAAAAAAGAAAAATCGAAATTATGGGTGGCGTAAAGCAGCTAGAGACGCAGGCACGTTGAGGCAACTTACACCGCAAATCACGATGTGCTGCGGTGTGTTTTCGTGAATCGTTCTTATACGTATACTCTCGGCTTTATGTTTTCTTCATCGATGTTCGGTTTGCGTTTCATTGAAGTCGTCACGTATAGAGCGCACTTGCATACGTCACTCCTCCTGTGGACTTGAATGCGAATGAATGAAAAATGTACGAGAGACGCAACACTAAGGCGGGCTAGTCAATTCATAGTTACAGCGCGAACAGATCGAGGACGCCCGAGAGTTAGACGGCAAACACAGCTGCTGTTTACGATTTGTTCTAAACAACCGCTCTCTCCTAGAGTAGAATAACGCTCACGTGTGCATCTTCTAGATATGGCTGCCGGAGTTCAGCGGCAGAAAATTTCCGCCCTGTTATGAAGGAGAACGGGTTATTAGTGCGCCGTCATCTTAGCAAGGTATCTTGCCTCTCCACCTATATGTCGAAAAAAAAAAAAAGTTACACTATAGGACACAAACAGGGCGGATTTATAAGTAGCTCTAAGATGGCGCGGCTGGAAGGGGCTTGGATTTTTTTGGATAGAAAAAAAAAAAAAATGGCCATCACAGTTTTCCTATGCAAAATTTCCTGCTTGGGAGGGAGTTGGGAGGGGAATCACCGCACTCATCTCTCCTTTATATTCGATCCTGGGAACACGTAGTTTTATGCGGGACAAACCAAATCTGCGTGGAGCCAATCACTCATACCATTGTTATTAGTATTTTGTGTTTCTTTGTCACTATATTATCGGACTTCTCTTTATTTAACAAAACCCGATAAAAATAAAAGGTTGTTTATAGAGCTCGGTTTATGGAGTTTCGCAGCCCAAATTTACCAGAGGCTAGGAGGAATGCCGTAGTAAGTGTCTGTCAATAATTTCGATCATATACTTTTCTTTGGCGCGCACTGTCATCGCATAGCGCATGGGCACCTTGCATTTAGCCTCCATATATCCTTCATACAGATGCTGCCGCGGCAGTCGGAACCGAACCCAAGCTCCCCAGCTTGTCGGGGCAACACTAAAAAACAAGAAGATTAAGAAAGCATTCAAACTCGAAAAAATTAAGCGTATCTGCGGCACATGCTCAATGATTTCCTGGATAAACACTTTTAAAAATGTTTTGAGGATCATATCTTCTAATAAACTGTACTGCTGTTAGCGTTCACGAATCATTTATTTATTCAAGCTACGCGGCGACATCGCAGGTTACTTATCGCGTATCTACAAGGTGATTGTTTTTAACTTCGCATAAACGTGTAGTTTAAAAATTACGAGAAATAAATCTATGCAGGCTTTCTGGGTGGGTTTTACAGCAAGGCGAGCATCATGTACTTTATAGTGCTTGATGATTAGGTTGTTAAATAACTAAAATGATCTAATAAACTTTTTTATTATTGATCTTAAAGGGCGATATTATATTGGGAAATTGAAGGTCATCAACATCAAAGGTGAGCCCCATTTTAAAATTTTCCTAAATGGCAGTCTCCTACGAAATATTGCACATGGAAAATACTCATTTGAAGTTGACTTTCATTGAGTTGGCTTTTCGAGATTTCACATTCTGAAAATGGCGTTTATAGCATTCTTTATGCATCCAATACACACCCCGTTTGTTTACTTGGTGACGTAGAAGAGGCTAAGATGTTTTTTTTTTTTTTTTTTTTTTTTTTGACGATACTAAGCATAACGACATCATTATAGTTGATTCCGGATATTCAAACTCAAAGGGGATCGCGAGTATAGTTCGATATATCGGTGATTCGATATATAAAATGGGCAAAAAGATGAGCCCCTCTCTAACCCAAAAGCGTTATTATGGTGTCGCAAAACTAGCGGCACGCTTTTTGCAGCGATATATGCTGTACGTCGGCGTACTTGCTGCCCACCGCTCGCCTCGCGCTTGTCGACCTGCGCGGCGAACGTACGTGCACCTGTGCGCAGCTGCGCGCCAAACGGGAGCTTCGTGAACGTGAGCGCGTGCTCTAAGTATATAGTAGTCAGATCGGAGCGTCGAAGCTCACTCTGCTCGCACCTAGCGCCTAGCGCTATTTGGGGTTCACATCAAAGCTGCTGAGAACGGTGCTTTGGGAAACAGCAACACTTGCTATAAGAGGTGTAATTATGCTACCGGCCTGCTATAAACGCTTTAGTAACTCAATCAAAATAGGGTACGGTTGATTTATCCGTCTCTTTCAGCAACGAAGCAGGCCACGCCACAGCCGCTGCACGCCTTCGGTCAGCTAGACTGCCTTCACCACACGACACCAATGCATTGACTGGCTTTTTTCGCATGACATTAGTGTCGCGTTGAAAACAAGCACGCCAGACCGAAGGCCACTTAGAAGCAAACTTAACGTTCACCTCGTCACGCGGTTTTACAGCGTTAGCGCTGTCAGGTGGTGCCCAATGTTGCGCAGCCAACTTGGCTCCGCGCACGAAATATGATCGCAGGGGCGCCTTTAGAAGAAGCACACTCTGCAGGGGTGCGACGCGAAGTTTTATATATAGAATGTTCTGCTGAGTGGGATTTTCGATAAACGTGAACACGACATTTATACTTTAGCATGAGATTTTCAACTGTTCATTAATTGTCTAATCTAACGATCTATAAACTTACATGATGTCCGCCTTGCTATAAAACAAACCCGCAAAGATCATAGGACGTATACCTTGTAGTTTTCGAAATACACTCTTGAAATCGGCTTATAAGCTCGACCTAATGCGTTGCCTATTATGAGCATTATCTATATGCTCTTTTCTTTCGTTTACAGAAGACTTCGTGTACATCAACGTGTTCAGACACTCGCAGGTTGCGAATACGTCAAGCTTACGCTTGTTACTTTACACAGAAAGTAATATACCGAAACGAGTGCCAATGTAACTCACACGCGAAACTGTCTGCATCGCACATCGCTTTACCGCATGTCCATGACTGTCTTTAATGGCTAATTTCTTGACACCTTACGCGTAGCCTTGAAATTGCATGCTTTGCGGCAACCACGTGTCCGTTTATGCTTACTGCTTTTTTATATATGACCCTTGAAAAAAAAAAAATCAGCAAAGACAAGCATCACACATGCATTGCTGTAGCAAACCAGGAGGCCTTCTAATCATTGCCTCCTCGAAGAAGGTCCATTCAGGCGCCAGGCGCACGATGCAAAAAGCAGAATCAGCACGAGCGAGCAGAGCCTCTCGTGGCGAAACGCATTTCCCGCAATTGCGCTTCTTCTCTTCGCCGCTCGTGCATTGAACGCTGCGCCAAGACGGGCCGGAGCGCTGTACGCGCCTCACTGCAACGCATGACGCCCGGGTGCGCGCCGGCACTCAATGCGATCCGGGGCACTTGGCGCGGCGTAGAGCAGCATCAATTTTGGGAGCAATTCGAGGAGGGCTGAGAGGTGGGGATTTGGGAAGAGTAGGAAAATGCACTGAGAGAGAAGGAAAGAAACCGAATAGAAAGCATCTGAATGCGTTGGCGAAAGCATAAGTGTAAGCGAGTGGCGGAGAATGAAAAGTGTGAAGGAGGGAGCAGCGGTTTAGAGGCCGGATGAAGCATACGCACTCTTGCCCCCTGTGAACGCATGCCATCGTTGAGCGGTCTCTGTACCAGATCACGCTAGAGCGATGAAAAAGACGGGGAAGATGAAAGAGAAGGGCGAAATCCCTACGCCGGCGACGCCGGCCCCAACGCATGCATGACTGTCAACCGCAGCCGCGGCGTGCGAGAAACGACAGTAGCAGCAGCAGCGGCAGTGGCTGCTTCCTGCTTCCAAGAGGGCGCGGGTGGCTGCGAACGTCCGCGTAGTGGCCGGGACCTCACCCCCCCCCCCCCCCCCCCCTTTTATTCTCTGGCTTGGCTGCTTATCCGTACAAGCTTCTACGACTGGCTGTGGTCTAGTTTGGCTCGGTATTCATGGCGTCAAAGAGAGAGAAATATTTTAATCAAATAGTCCAGCCTGAGTATGACGTGATGGAGCGCTTTCGTCATTGACCCCGTGAGACAGAGTGCCTTGTCACTTCTTCCATTTAAAGAGTTCCGATGCCTTCTTAGACATCCGAAATTAGAGGTAAGAGAGTGAGGGCATGGAGGGGGAGGGGGGGGGGGGGTGTTATGCTGCAAGAGCAATTGAAACAGCTTATCTCGGTGACGAGAAACTGACTTCCAAGAAATAATTTGAGATTGTTGTTTAGAGCGGTCAGAGCTACGTGTTTCTTTCTGGGCGTTGCTCAGTGGTTGCCAGCTAACTATTGGAAAAGCAAGAAAGGAAATGCAAGGTACAGCAACATAAGAAGCTTCGATGTGCATGTACATTTTATCGTAATGCAGAGAGAGAGAGAGAGAGAGAGAGAACGTGGAGATGAGAGTGGGCGAGAAAGGAATTGAGGAGCTGTAGTGTATAGCCAACTCGTCGGCGCGCAATGTATTATACACGCGCGTATGGACGCGACACACTCTCACGCATCGGCGAAAGCACCACGCTTGCCCCAGGCTGAACTCATCAGGAGCGACGGCGCGTGTGCGACGGGCATACTCGGCCCCGTGACGTTCACCGGCGAAATGCGCGCACGCCGAGACCAACCGACGAAGCGCCGTCAGTCGGTCGGTTCGCTCCATTGTGCCGCTGCCTCGGCCATCGCTCTGCCCTACGGGCGGATTCGCCCCGCTCGTCTCTCGGCGCGCCTGCTGACGCGAGCCCCAGCGCAGCACGGTTTTTGAGCTCGGCCATATCGTCGTGCCTCCGTCGTCCAGAAAAGGAAGCCAATAAAAAATAAATAAATAAATATTCGCGCTATAGAGGCTCGCTCACCGAGCCTATTGTATTGTGCACATAAATGGAGCTTAGCATCATTTCGCAAGCCCCTGTAGGTTTGTGTGTGTTTGCGCGCTTGCGTAGCACGTGCAGGCTAAGTTGGCTGCCCAACAACGAGAACCCATTAGCGCGTGGTGAATTTCAAAATGCGGTCTATACTTGGCTACGTACGCTTCGCACCACGAAATCCATTCGGGTGAGAGTTGTCTGAGCGGAAAGTGCTGTTATTTCGATGCTCTTTTTGGCGACGTTTATAGCTTGTTGCGCAAACGGGAAGGGTAAGGTGCTTAAAATGCATAGCCGCTCGGATGACGCGGAAACAATGCTCTTACCCTTGAGAGAGCTTGTCCTTTAGTTGTACTATACATATCAGTACTATTTGAAAACCGATAACAAGGATATGTCACCGCGAATGCCATGCCAGTCTGTTTTTCTACTGTCTACGGTGTTGTACTCCCCACGTGACATTACATATAAGCCACCAAATGAACCTTATCAATTGTTTTTTTTTTCTTTTTTTTTTGTACAGGCTGCTGTAATCATGTTCAGTTTGAGAATACATTGGTGGGGAAGCGATAATTTGAGTGAAAGCACACGCGATTGGTAAGAAAGAGCTGATTAAGCTTGAACAATGTTTTAACTAATAGAGTGCAGTGTTTTAATAATAATAAGTATCTAAGAACCTGCGCCAACACTGGGCACTGAATATATTGCGCGTTGTGTGTCATGCAGTGTACTATCATAAGCAATACGAGCAACACACGAGCGCGTGGCAGATAGCCTCGAAACCCACTTGGGGCGATACGGTGCGGCCGCTGTGGGAAACAAAGTGGAAAGGGAGCCGTGGTTCCGTTAACTGTTGTCACTCCCGCCTTACTAGCATTACTGCGAAACGGCAGCTGATTGCAAGACACCGGCCGCCTGTCGGAAGTGATGAGGCATTTTTACATATTGTTCTTCGCAGATTTGAACGTTTGCGTGAGAGGTGTGACTGGCCATATCATAGGCCATTAAAAAAACGTCGACCAGAAAAAGCTCATTGCAGCATGCTTGCCACACACCCAGAAATAAAAAGTAAGAAACGAAAAGGTAAACAGCGGTATTTGGCGCAGAACTACAGATACCACGGTTCACAATCTGCGCTTCAAAACCGCCTTATCATCGCTAGCGGCCGGTGCCTCGCAATCAGCTGCCGTTTCGCAGTAATGCTAGTAAGGCGGGAGTGACAACAGTTAACGGAATCGCAGCGCCCTTTCCCTTTGTTTCCCACAGCGGCCGCACCGTATCGCCCCAAGTGGGTTTCGAGGCTATCTGCCTCGCGCTTATGTGTTCTTGCTCATATTGCTCATGATAGTACATCGTACTCACTTCACCCAGGCAGATGATGAATATTAACCACTTGAAGGTTTAGCCGACACTGAATTAAATTGTAGATTAAACTGACGTCTTCAGTTTCAACTCCTCGCAAGGGAAAAAGCAGATATTTGTACTGTGCGACACCATGGACACCGAACACCCACGATTACCTGTGTGTGGCATCGTATTCTCCGATGAAGTGGAGGGTCGTGTTTGCGCTGATGACGAGTTTTTCGACCTTTAAGGACCCTCGGCACAGGCAAACACACCACTTTAGCTCTCGCTACCTCTTGACGGCACTTCCTAGGTATGCACGAGGGAATCTGCAAAGTTCGTCTTTTATCCCCTCATCCTACTTTCCTACCCTCTCCCCCATAACTTCACTCTTTCTTTTCCTGTGCGGTTAACCATTCTGAGCTATGCCTTGTTATGTTATAGATGTAATTCGTACAGCTGGCGAGGCCAAGGCTTTTCCTTCAGTTCCTGTCTCATCGCCTTCTTAGGATCGTGCATGGTGGGCGGCTGAGAGCGCGACCGCAAATCATATTCTTTTATAGTATGGCTTCAAAATTTTTATTTTACGATCACCCTCCCCTAAAAGAGGGAGTACCGAGGCCACTGCTGCTCTTTTTATATATAAAGAGCGAGACAGACTTTCGAATAGTATTCTACGTGTTCTACAGCGAACACGCG
Source organism: Amblyomma maculatum (assembly GCF_055883805.1). Lineage (NCBI taxonomy): Eukaryota > Metazoa > Arthropoda > Arachnida > Ixodida > Ixodidae > Amblyomma > Amblyomma maculatum. Next base: position 18,215,462 of record NC_139347.1, on the reverse strand, counting down.
CGACCTACGTCACTATTCATAACTGAGGTCATACACTAAGGATACAAGATTGAGAATTTGTCAAGTGGCGACCTTCCAAGAAACTGAGGTTGATACCCATTCGACGGCTTTGAACTGAATGTCAGGGTCATCGCTAGACAACTTTTCCCAAGCTTCTATAGAGGGATGAGGCAAGAGCTCCGAGGGAAGTCTATGGGCTTTGCACGCCCAGATCATATGATTGAAGTTGTCTTTCTCACCGAAAAAGCGGCAGAAGGGATTCATGTTCTTTTTTATGAATTTTCATATGTAGTTTCGGTCGGGGAGGGTTCCCGCCTGTAGCTGTCTTCATATGACTTGCTGTTGTCTGCTCAGTGTTTTATGGGGTGGAGAGAATCTTCCTCTTATTACTTTGTAATGTGCAGTGAGTTCGTGGTATGATACGACTGGCGTACCGAAGGGTTCTGGTTCCTGATATTGCTCCACTGCTCGGCCAGCCGATTCTCGAGCGTATTGGTCGCGGAGGCGACCTTCTAAATGAAATGCGGAGTAACAGTCGGCATGGAAAACATGTGTTGAATGAAATCATTTCTAGAAATCGCCATAACAGTCAGCTCACACCGCTCATCAAGTCGTGCGTGGGCTCATCTTAGATGGCGAACCTAAGTGCGCAAGTGAAGACAGCTGAAAAGTACAAGGAGCGAAAGATGCGGGTGGAATCGAAATCAGATTGGACAAAAAAAAAATACAAAAAATAAATAAAAAAGCGCATCTTGATCAGGGGTGCATCAAGCATACTTCCCGATTTAGTGGAGATATACTGCAAACAATTCAGACGTTATATACCAAATTCATGCTGCTGCTTTTACATGCCAGAAGCACGGCTATTGATCACACAGTTGGCGAGGTTCACATGAACATTCCGCTGAGAACTTTGAGTCTGACCACACCTCAGAGTAAATGATCAGTGCAGTCATTTGGCTTACTCACCATTCCCAGCCTGAAAAAACGAAAAAAAAAAAAGAACACACGAAAATCACGGACAATATGGCATCCATCGAAGCGCGAGTATGACCTCTATTGGCACAAATTACAACCTTCTCCGTTGTGATGTAGGAGGCGCAGCATCACGCACAGCTGCCTTTGGCGCCTTCTTGTCACACGCAGTGAGCTTGGAGCACAGTTATCCATGCCTTCGGTGGAAGTAGCTGGCGTTACTTTACCACCACAAAAGTAGGCTGTGCGGATAGGTCAGCGGTCCACATGCAAGGTCACGCCTCGTGATGCGACTGCAAGAACGAACCTACCCGTGCCTTCTGCACGACCATCCAACAAATTCGAGTACGGGATGAGCACAACTCCTTCGCTCCGCGAAAGAGGCGGTAAAACTTTCTTGAGAGCAAGGAAAGGGGATAGCCTCCCAATAATGTGCCCCAAAACATGCATGAAAATAAAATTTTTTACTGTGTCCCCAAAAGCGTTCTAAAACAACAATCCTAATTCACTGTAACTGTCGAGGACGTTTCAAGAAACCACTGTGACATCGCCAACCCTTTAAATTTGCTTTCTCCCATAACGTTATGTCTACAAGAGAATATAGGACCCCAAGAAAAAAACGTCCTTAAAGATATAAAATTTTCTGTGACCGAGATCAGTCAAACAGGCTCTTTGGAGATTCTACTGTCGTAGTTCAGAGTGGTGTTTCAAATCACGAAATTGATCTTAAAATTATTATAAAAATTAGGGGGACACTTAAGCTCCATCTTAAGGGTAGAACGCGATAGCGTTTCAAACATGCGGACGATGTTTTTCACTTTTTAATTTTTTTCATATTTTTTTTTTATAGCCTGTTGGGCGATGACTTCACCGGTAAGATCGGACGCCGTTTACGGAAATATGGTGCGTCTCTGTGCGCGCTCCCCAGGTGGTCGAAATTACTCCGTAGCTCTCCACTACGGCTCCTCTTTCTCTCTTTCCACTTTCACTCCCACCTTCCTCCCTTCCCTTACGGCGCGATTGAGGTGTCCCTTCCTATAAATCAATCAGTGGAACGTGCTGTTTATGGAGGACGCACAAGCTCCACCGCTGAGGGTATGAAGCGATCGTTTCACACACGGTTCTTTTTCATCTTTATTTTTTTTTTTTGCTTTTCATTATTTTTTCAATTTTGATACATCGCTACAGCATCAACAAATATTGGCTTTCCATTCTGAGCATTTTGACACCTTTGAATACTCCTTTTTTCGCTGTTTCGTTTTTTCAATTACTTAAATTAGTTAACTGAATAGTTTCATAATCTAAAGTTTCTTGCATTACCAATCAGTGGTTTTTCATTGCGAGAATTCTGACACCTTTGATCTCCTTTTGCAATTTTCATTTCATTAAATAAATCAATTTGTGATTGACCAATTACACACCCTACTTTTTGAGATTAGCATCCTTAATCATTGGGTTTTCATTCTGAGCCTTTTGATATTTTTGAACGTTTTTCAATTTTTCTTTTCCTGAATTACGTTATTTAATCAATTACACACTATCTTTAGAATTAATAACATCTGGCACTGGCTTCTCATTCTGAAAATTTCGACACTTTTGAATCCCTTTTCTGCCAATTTTAATTAAAAAAAGTCATCAGTTGATCATCAAGAATTGACTCTTTATTCTGAGCATTTCGTCTCCTTTGAACCTCATTTTTTTTTTCCAGTTTTTACAATTTATTTATCCATTCGTCAATCAGTTCCAACGATTTCATTAACTCGTCATCACCTATCACACATCAATCAACCATCAGTCACTAGTACCATAAATTACCATGATGCAATTTTCTTACACAGCTTTCGATTATTTCCAACACGGGGTACCGACAACTGCTACTACGACGCCGACGACTTTTCTGCTGAACGAGCTTTGGGGATGCGCGCGTGCATTGTGATAGCACCGAATAAGTAAAACAACTGCTTATCTCAACGGTACTTATTAGCCGAACTACAAAAATTTTCTGTTAACCATAAGTGAGCAGCTGGTAGGCGCATTTCGTAAATGTTCTGTCTTTTTCTTCAGCCTCGCATATCGCCTTCAGGGTACTTATTTCATGTTAAAAAAAGAAAAAAATCTTTCTCATTATTATTCATCGATAAACGTATCAAAATCTAAACTTCTCGGCCAGCAAATTTGCGTGCACCGGACTGAGCCATCGAACAACATTTTGCATTCCGTGAAAATGACTATGTCAAAAGCCTCGGATTAGACGGCGTAAGTGATCTTGTCCTTTACTTGCGACACACGTTTCGCCGTAACACTAATGACGTTTTCTTCAACAATTTTCTCCAAGGAGCGTACGTGAACCACTAGTAGCTCTTTTTTAAAGAGTGTTAGCTCTTACTAATTACATTTGCCGGTTTCTCGTCCGTTTCTCTGCCGCTCTCAGATTAAAGATGACGGCCAAGTCACGTGATAATAGCTACATCATTGCAAATAATTTCTTAGCTACCACACGACCACCCATACGTTATGATTCCACAAAGCCGCGTGACTGAGGGAATCAAGCGGTAGCTTACAGCAGTGTCCTATTGAGCGTCTGTGAGATAACAGAGGCTCAATTGAGGGATTGGCGATTAAGCGAGGAGCAATTACGACATGTACGCGGACGGGGATTAGCAAGGGGAGCTGCAGACGGGTACTATTAACACTATTGCGCTCATACTCTTGATTGAATGGGGAATTTTTAAGTGCATGATGCAATTATTCGCGCGTTTATTTTGTAAACGCATTTAATGGCGCTCTAGTAAAATTCATCTTAAAATGCTATGCAAACCGATATCTGCTTTATTTCAACATATTTTTCTTACATATTTATTGTGCTTTGTTTCGGCTTTTTGAGCTCACGCCAGCGATTCGATTCGCCTATGTGCAATGACAGTTCTTTTGTATTTTGCCTTTTTTGTTTAACTTATTCTACCTTTAGATACATGCATTTTGATGATATATTATTTCGTCTCAGCTTTGTCCGGCACTAAAGTCTTGTATTTTGGCCTGTACTTTTCGTTACATATTGTATTTATCAATGTCTTCATTATGTAGTCTTTTGTACCCCTTATTGGCCCTGTTGGTAGTTTGAATTAGAAAGAGTAAATATATATTCAAATGAAAAAAGCCTTCCGCTTTAGAGGGGCTGGTGCACTGGAAAAAATGGTCGAACTCGTTAATAAGGTACGAAGACTTCTTTTCTCTTCTTTAGAAAAAAAGAAAAGAAAATAGAAGAAAGCGGAACTCTAGAGACACAACTGCATGAGCTTTGCACTACGTTGTATCAAGCTCAAAAGAACCGGAGATATTTCCTCCGCGGGATGTTTCGCGAAACAAAATCACACAAAAATTCCCGTCTTCATCGTACCGAAAACAAGCGTTTCTATTTTCCACCGAATGTACAGCCGAAGTGATCCCGCCTTTCACCGAAGCCAGCGGGAGTTGTTCCTCTCCCTTTCAACTGCTCCCCTGCCGGTGATCACAAAGCTGCCTGGATGACCGCGCCACGCGCCGTCTCCTAATCTCGGCCGTCTTCCACTCTGCGGCACTTGATCACTGCACATCTCTCGACCGGCCGGCAATGCCGATGGAGCGTGTGGCCCGCGAGAAAGCTCTCGACCACAGCGAAAGCGCACGGAGATGGCGAGGGGAAAGAGGATGGCGGCAACACGAGAGCCCGCCGCGTCCGGACGCTGCACTAATCCGATTGGTGGCGGTGGCGGCCACCGACAGGAGACAAACTAGCGCCGGGCGCGCCGAGGAGACACCTGTTGGCGACGCGCGTAAACAGAGCGCTGTCCGTGACGAGTACAGGTGCCCGGCCATAAATCAATAGACTCCCGAATCGACTCCCTCTTTACCGTCGCACAGGAAGCCTCTGTGCAGAGGCACTCATTCCGGTGGCCCGATAGGGCTAAATGATCTTCGCTTTTGTTTGATTGGTTCCACCTTCCTTTCGTTCTTTTTTTTTTCTTTTTCTTGGAACAGCGTGTCTTTTGCATAGATTAGCGCGGGGGCCTCTGTAATTCGCCACCATTCGATGGAAGCGAGATAGCAAGGAAAACAGTCATACTTGCGACCTCGAAGTCACACAGACGGCTGTCCCATATTCATCGGTGATTGAGTCTGTAATGATCCTCCTTAGCTTATAGAACTTAGAGAGGAATAGGTGTCGCTCTCTAGCAGTTGGGCCTAAAGCCCCTCAATAAACTATTGAGGGGCTTTAGTTGGGCCTGGTTCTTTGAGGTAATCGTTTCCATGTGGTGCATGCGATTAAGCTGACCTGCTATGTAGCACAGTCGCTCTGCGTATGCGCGTTTCTCATCAACCTCCACTGGTTAAAAATAAACCGCCACCTTTACTGCATGCGTATAGTTATATTAGCAATGAGAGTAAACGACAGATAGTGGCACCATTCGTGCCCTAACCGGCTTGTTCGCAGGATGCAACAGGAGGCTTGTAAATTCGAATCGCACATGTGTCGTTCATATGTTCGTTTGTTTCTGCCAATTTTTTATCGGTAGCAAGGAAACTTTCGTGCACTCGCAGATGACACCACATCTCACGAAGAAGGTGGATTGCCTGCAAGTGCTCCGTGCTCATGGTATTGAAGAGAGAGAGACAGCGATAAGAGGTACTGGAACAGAGTGTTTTTTTTTTTTTTTTGCATAGCAATATGAGTCACGCACAAGCCTTCCGCTAACAGAAGCTTTAGTGGCGTTACATTCGCCATTACATATATGTGCATAAGACTTAAAGCTGTATATAACCATTGAGTGTGTGAATAAACGAGTCGTAAGTTGAGTACAACACTATAGACGCTACCATTCTATGAGAACGTGCCATGCCTGGGAGCTGCAATGAGATGGGCTTTCCTTCTATCCATGCGGCGAAAAAAAATTATGAAAAAGCCACCGCTCACTTTGCATACGCGTGCAGAGCCTCCTTCTTCAAAGTGCTGAGCTTGCCTTCTCTGAGCACAGTCACCTGAACGAAACGACGAGACGCGAATCATTTAGGGCGAAAGAGAGCTGTCACTTCGCTTCGCTGGCCTGGATGTTTTTGGGGATGCCGGAGAAAACTATAAATAAATAAAGTGTAAAAGCAGCTAAAAGGCGGGAGAAAGAAAAAATGGCTTTCTTCGACCGCGTCGGCGCGGCTACGCTTCTGACGAAAGGCACCTCCATACCGCGTGGCGGCGTCAGGGGATAGCGAAGTGAGAGCGCACGGGCGCACAATTAGCATTCAGACCGACTCGCGCTCCACCTTAATAAATGTCTCCCGGTTTCATTTTAATCTCTGAGTAGCGATGCGTGAACGCCGTCGCGCGACTGTGCACAAACTCACCCGGTGTGCTGTATACACACTTTCCGCGCTTATATAATAAAGTATACGCGTACCTGACACGTTGTAGATTTACGCGGTTGCGAATTTGTGCACGCGTAAAGAGTAAGCGAGGAGGGAAGAGCGAGCAGAACAAAAGACGTTTCAATGTCTTCATTGATTCGTTTTATGCTTTATATAGCTCTAGCCGGCCGCCTTGCTTCGCAGGAAAACTGCCGCGTTGAAAGGGAAGCTCGGGAGAGAAAGGCGTTGGTGGCAGTATTTCTCGCGGAACGGCTCCTTGCATTGCGGGCGGGTCTTCTGTCATCCGGATATGAAAACGGCACATGCGTATCGTCGCCGCGCGCGTGCTGCCAGCTGGCGGTAGCAGGATCGTTTATTTTTGCGAAGCAATCGCGTCGGTCGCGATTCTTCCTCCGCTGCATAGTTGATTACTGGAACTATACATCGTTCTCCCCCTTTACTCCGCTTGCTTTCCCCTTTGGATGCAATCTTAGCGTAAATGTATTTTCTTATTAGCGCCGGCATTTGTCGTTGCAATCCGCGCATTGATTGAGCAGCGATTGCCTTTAAACGCAGAGATCCAGGAGATGAGCTATCCGAAAAATGCTCCCAGGTTGCTCTGTTGTAGAGATGCAGAGCAAGCACGCATATCTCGGAGGTCACAATGCGCATGCTCTGTGGTTAGGCTCTGAGTCTTTAGAGTGGTCTCAATATTCACACTTGACTCATGATCTGTCGCAATCCACATAAATTTGTTTTTCGATGGCAGGAGCGTTCGGAATTTGTCATTGGTCTATTACTTCACTGAATTCACCAGGAAAAGCAAAGGGAGAAAAATGTAGGGAGAGATAAAGAAAGACACTGAGCGAGAGAGCAGAAAGGAGGAAGACAAGATACTGTACAGTTCGGAGCAATGAACAAGAAGTAGTTTAAAGAAATGCAGGTGCGAGGGTGCGGCGCATTTTGATTTCTCACCGTGTTCCTAGCTATATTATTGCGAAAGCAATGCTACTCGCACTTTCAAGCCTTCGCATGACCGGGCCGCAGTTACGTCTTACCCACGTGACGCTGTGCCATTTAGATTAAACGCATAAAGCAGAAGACATTTTTTTAAGGGAAGAAGCGGGGTGGGGGGAGGGGGGGGGCGCAGTCATGAGCATTGGATGGCTTTGCAACCGGGCCACGATTGAGAATATTTGAAACAAACAAACAAACAAACAAACAAACAAACAAACAAACAAACAAACAAACAAACAAACAAACAAACAAACAAACAAACAAACAAACAAACAAACAAACAAACAAACAAACAAACAAACAAACAAACAAACAAACAAACAAACAAACAAACAAACAAACAAACAAACAAAAAAGGTTCGCATATCTACCAGCCCTGTCGATTTGGGTTCTCGTTTTGCATTTTGCTCAGTTATAACTTTCTCACCTCGTCGATTTACTCCTGCCCATGCTTCCTTTAGCGTGTTAGCATTAATACGCCCATTATCGTAATGAGCGTCCGGCGTGGGCGTTTTTGATGATGTCAGCGCTGGCGTGGTAATCATGCGCTTTTCGGGAAACCCCCAAGTCCGGAAGGTGCATTGTCCACGCACCTACGAGCATCCAGCCGCCATCCACATCTCAAACTCCACTATTCAAATCTCTTCATCTTCTACGATCGGGTCTGAAGAACAGTCTACCCACCGCTAACACGTCCAGAAGCTTCCCGGCACCACAGACCCAAGGTGAAAGCAAAGACGCAATATGCTTCGTCTAATGGTTATAAAGGTCTCTGCGGGAGACGCAAGCAGCAGGAAGATACTACTGCTAACGCTTACACCTGCCTGCAGCATGAATCGCATTGACAACCTGTAACTCCTCCCCTAATTATTTTTGTAAGTGTACACAACACGTAAGGAAAACAAAACCAACTAACAAACTTTCTTCCCTGTACAATATATATTCTCGGCAATAAGATGCCGTATTGTCATTGGAAATAAACTTGCAATATATAAGCAGAACTCATCAGCAGATGAACGTTCAGTATACGCACGAATACGCCCTGGTTTCTTTGGTACAACCTAAGCAGTTAGGTGATGAAAGGAAGGCTGAAAAGATGTAGAGATGAGGCGAGAAAGCTAAAAACTCAATTTTCGACTGTATGCCAGGTGTACTGGAAGCGAGGACGAGGGGTAGAAAGAGAGCAAGGAAAAGCGAAGTGGAGGAAGATATGCTAGAGCAGACTATGTCCTTGCAAATTGAATCAGGAATGGCAGACACGCAAAGGTACACGGTTTAGAAGCTTATGAAAGCGAGGAACCCGGCCGCCAAGAGCGAAATGGAAACGTTGAAAGAGTGGCATTAGCTCATATTTCACCCCGGAGGATTAAATTACGCTGCACGCGCCCCTGTCGGCGATTTTCTCTCTTCCATTACCCTCTCTCTTTTCGCTGTCATTTTTTGTCGTTACTAAGGTATTTTTCTTTTTCTTTTTTTTTTTCTTCGGCCCTTCACTCTATTCGTTCTACAGGTAACCCAAAGTCCTCCCCTTCTGCCCCGACTCCATCACTTACTTCTTTATATATATTTTTCCTTGCCTCTGCTCACTGCCAGGGCTCCGCCTTCGTCGTCTTAAGCAGCGATGGTTGCGCAGCAGTTCTACTTGGAATATTTATGTCGACTCCGCACCGCGGGAGAAAAAAGACGTTCGGACCCCCTAAGAGAGCGGAACCGGTTTGAATGCAGTCGAGCGTGTGCTAAACGGGCGACTTGTGGTGACTTATGGGGAGTAACGTGCTTCGCTTATTGCCTCCTTCGGTTTTACTTTTTCGCCCACTTCGCGTCTCATTTTCATGCTCTCTTCTCTTAGGTTTGAGTTTGTCCGTTTCACCGAGTCTACCTTATGCCGTAAAAGATTGACTTTCTCTCGACGACGAATAAAGACGTAGGAAACGAGACGTGCGAGCGGAACGCGAGGGTTTCTGATTCCGTGCATATTTTAATGGCGCTTTACCGTAGCAGCCGTTTCGGTTCGATGAATGCTGGACGGAGGAGTGCAGGAGATGAAAAAAAAGAATGAAAGGACGCTGAGCCATTAAGTTGCGTCTCTTTTGGCTCGCCGTACAAGTCAAAGCTGTAGGAGGACGTTCTCAAATTAAGACGATTCAGTCTGAGATAGGACACGGTATCCGACAGTGCATCGCGTTGGGTTTTCAGAGTGCAGCGAATAACGTAGCTGGCACTTTTAATGTCGAAAGTAGGAAGAATATAATGAGGTAATACAAACGTATAGAAGTTTGATTAAAGGAGAAAAAGAATAATGGAAACAAATATGGCGCCCGATGAGAAGGAGACAGCTGAAAAGCTATTGGCTTAGTGTTAAAAATTTGTGGCTTCCTTCTTGGTATGCTGAGGGTAACTTAAAGTGACAAAAGGGAGCATGAATTTATGAAAGAGATGATATCCACTGATGATATAACTGCATTGTAATGTGCGGAGTCCCTCCCCCCCCCCCCCTCCCCCTTTCAGACAGGTAGCTGTCGTAGAAACGCAGAAAGCGCATAGAGCAATACACGACTGGGTGGGAGGCGAGGACAGGACAAGCGCCACTGTTGACAAACATTTATTGCGGTTCCAGCTTGTATATATACACTTCTGGCATGCATGCGGAAAGCAAAAAAAAAAAAAAATCAGTTCCTTACGAGAAGTGTATATATATGCTTCGTAACTGCAATAAACGTTTGTAGATAGTAGCGCGAGTCCTGTCCTCGCATCTTCCTCTGTCGTGTATGGCACTATGATTTCTCTATAACGGTGAACCAACCCGCTCAAGCATATTTTCTTCTAAAGTCTGACAAACAAGAGGCCTTCACAAAGGCAAGAAACGGAGTTCATACAATGAAGTATGGTAGTAATGACTGCAGGGGATGATGTACGGACGCCGGGTCTTTCGAGCAGCACGCTCACAGCCTTGATAAAAAAAATCTTGAAGCCAAAAGATTTCCGCATCAGCCACGAAATGGAGCCATCACGGCGGAAATAAAGTCAAATGTGATCCCAAAACTATAGGAGAAGGTTTCTTATCACCATAAGAAACCATCATCTACCATTTCAGTGGCATGTGGTCTTTAATGGTGCCGTGAGTGCTTCGTTTGCGGCTGATCGAGACAAAAATACCCTGGCTTGAAGACTTGATAAAGACTTTACATGGCTCTGGTATTTCCGACAATGCAATAAAGTCTTATGCGTGTTGCTTGGTGCTGCTGTGGTATCTATATAGCAGGGTGCGCCAGAAGTGGTGTGTTTACTTCTACCTACCAGCTTGCGCCACAAGTTGCAAGTACGAGAGCCGAATTATAGGCGTCGTCTTACGGCCGTGCAATACTGAAGATACTCACCAGGCTAATAAATGCGCCGAGCTTAAATGCTGCGTTGAAGCGTTAGTTCATCACTCAGTTTCATGCCATGATCATCGCCGTCGTCGTTGTCTGTAGGCAGGTGGCGGCCAGCAGGCAGCAAACTGCAGAGACGAAATTTCCCCCGCTTTGAGAGGAGAGAGGGTAGGATGCGACGGGGGGTCCAGAGGCTTGGGAAGTTTTAGCGAGAGCCTAGGCATGCGCAAACTTAAATGTGGCTGACGCGGGAAGTACTCGCTGCTTGGCTACCGTGGAAGAAAGGTTGTGACGAGAGCAGTGTGATCAGGCGTACAGGTTGACTGTCACTTTCGAAAGAAATTCCCTTCAAAGTATGGCTGAATGCCTTGACGTCCGAATTTATTTCTGCTATCTGACTTAGCGAGAACAAAAGACAAAAAATATGTTCCATTCTGTAGAGAATTATTTGCTGTCGCAGCACAGCTAACACTCGCGGTGTACTTCTGTAACCATCCTACTGTCATATGAGTGCTTCACCTCCAGCAAGTTTTTCTCTTCCTGGTCGAACAATCCGTATAACTATTCTTGTAATTCTGGAAAAAATTTGAGAATAAAGCTTAGCATTGAGTATTTTTTTTTTTGGTTTTGCATTAGGGGCCACGTGTACTAATAAGCGTTGTATGTTTTTGTTGTGTAGTGTGTGTAGTGAATACAGATAGAATGACTGGAAATGCAGATCAGTTTACAGGGATAGCTGGATAATTTTTTTTTCTTTAGAGCTAAACGAGATTCTAGTAAAACAGTCTGAAGCCTTCTTGTACATGCCAGGTAACCGAACGCTCACATGACTTTATTAATGCTTTACATCAACTATCAAGAATTCGTTGTTAGTATAGTGTTGAAGGGAATCTGCAAGGTAGAGCAGATTCGTGTCAAGGAAGGAATCACTCATTAGCGTTACCCAAAAGTAGCCGTACGGTTGAAAAACGTCTATATTATTCATACAAATAGTTCGTATATGAAAAAAGAAATCAACCTGAATGCATATATGATTTATTCCGCGCACTTATTTAAACAATGTGTGCGTTCAAAGTCAGTAAATGTGAATTAGCACATATTGGTCAGTTTTTTGGAGACCAAAGCGTATATTGGAATAAAATGAGCAAGAAGCGATGAAGCCACACCTTAGCTTATATTTAAGCTTACAATATAATACTTAGATAAATCTTACTTTTTAGCTTTTCTGTCGCTTATATATAACCAGGTCGGCAACTTTCTGAAATGAAAATATTTTTTCTCTGTATATACTAAGGGATGCTGTTTGGTAGCACAACCATAAACCCAGGGAGTGATTTCTTGCCACGGTTTTATGTTAGTTTTTTTTTTTCACGCACATTTTATTTTCACCAAGGAAGGGATACATGGCGAAAAAGGGGGACGGTAGAAAAAGCTGCACAGCAGAAGTTTGACAATGCTCCGGCCACCCAGGCAACAGTGACACACTGTTTGGTATAACATTTTCTTCAATGATTGCAGAGGTTGAAATTCATTACACTGTCATATACAGATGCAAAATACAAATAATATATAATTGTACGCACAACTACCCATTGAATATTGTTCAATGAGTAAAATAAATATTATAGGCTGATTCACAATGAGAAAAAAATACGGGATAGAAATACATTTTTAATCTTTGAGGCAAGCTGTTTACAGAAATATTTCTAAGATATGCCTTTTGCTCAGTTTCATTACGGTTATGCTTTTTTTTGTGAAGTCGTTTAGTGTGTTTGGAAGTGTGTGAGCAATTCGTTGACGGCCATAGTTAGTTCGCGAGAAAGGAGTTTTCCATGGCAGTTGATGGCGGTGAGGGTAAGTTTAATGCTGTTTCTGTAGATTGGCTAGTGTGAGAAAAGAATCGAGCTTTCCTTGTACCGCTCTAGAGTAATTTCTTATGAGTTTGTATTTGTAAATATTGTCAGCTTTTACTATTTTATGTTTCTACAAAAGAACTTCAATATGGTCATAAAACGGTGCATTTTTTATTGCTCGAACAGATTTTTTTTGCAACAAGATTAGTCTGTTCAAATTTTGTGAAGTCGTTTCTCCCCATACCAGGGTGCAGTAGCTAAGATGGGACTCGAACAAGGCGTTATACAATAGCTTTTTAATTTTTGCTGGAAATAAATGGCGATTTCTATTCAGGATACCTACCAGTTTTCGCACTTTGGAGCAAACATGGTCAATGTATGCGTTCCAAAGCATGCGTTCAGAAAAAACAACACCAGGTGTTTTCAAAGATTTTGCTGTGTCAATAACATATGGACCAACAATAATTCTAATATAAGTGACTTTCTTAAAATGTTGTGTACAAGGAAGCCTGTTAGCCCCAGAGATAATATAGCATACAAAAGCGAATAATGAAGATTTACATTACAGTTTCTGGGGCTTTGAACACTACTTCATTTAAAATGCAAGTATGTCAACCTACCTTTCTCTCAGCATGTTGCTGAGAATTTGTTTAGAATCAAGAATGAGAAAGATAAAAACGACACCTACTAACACCGATTGTTGCCTTCAGTATATTCATGCATTGCGCATATACTGAAATTATTCAGTGAAACAACCGTCTCGCTCGGCTAAAGCTTAAAAGATCAAAGTAATGTAACAAAGGTGCAGCTGTTTTGTTCGGTCGATTTTGTTTCATTCTCATCATATGATTGTCAGGTGGCCAATATTAGCAATGGTGAAGATCAGACATTTACCTGTGGCGAATAACAAGGGTGAAAATATTTCAATCAAAGAAGGAATTCAATTTACCGCAGCACAGATATCCGGGCGGTTCAACGTATTGCTTCTGTCGACGTTGTCTACCCAGGAAAGTTCGAAATGGCTTCTCCACTGTAGGAGTGTGTGTGCAGAGAAGCAACCTTTGAAGGTGACAGAAAATGCTGATCGGTCGTCACATGCAATTCTTATACCTCGTTCCTGTTGTGGCAGAGGTTAGAAGTGCCCATTGTGCCCATTTCTACTTTATTAAAATCCACTGACTCACAATTTGTAAGCGAAGGTTAACCAAAATGAAGCACTCATCAGCCTTCACCACAGGGTGGAGCCAGCAGCTGCTTATGCCATGGGTGTGAAACATCGTGGGAGAAAAAACAACTGTGAGTTGAATGGCGGCAGCGGCATATAGAGTTAACAAAGTAAAAAAAAAAAAAAAAAAAAAAAAAAAAAAAAAATAAAATAAAGAGGAAAAATTTGTGGAGCGAAAAGACAACGTGCATGTGCCGTCTTTACTAAATGCGCCGCACGCAGAAAAACTGTCGCTCTACAGGAGAGCGCTCGCGCAGTCGGCTCGTTAAAAATAGTAACGTTGTCTACTCCGCTGGCCACGCGCAGTAGCGCTAAATGAGGACTGCAGGATGGATAGTATGTCCTCTTCGGAAGAGGAAAGAAGAAATAAGCGAGAAAAATGGGGAGGCTTTGGTTGGCGAGATGAGAATAACGAGGGCGTTTTCAGAAAGAGAGCGCTCGCAACCCGTACGCAGTGGCGAACGGCGGCGGACCGTCCTTTTAGAGCGGGCCATTAGGAAGCGATCAGAGGGGGCACTGCTCTCGACGTCCGCGCTTCCCGATAATTGGCGGAGAGGGAAGAAGCACGTGGGAGAGAGAAGAATTGCTTTTCAAAGAAGGGGAGAGAAAGGAGAACGCAATGCAGGGATAGGAAGAGAGACGGCGCAGTCTGTCGTCCCCTTCCTTTTCTATCGCCATTAAAATGGCTTAAATAGTCTCCGTTGCCGTCACGACGGCCATCTCAGCCGCACTGGGACCGTATGAATTCTGCCGGCTCTTAACCTTACTGTTTTCATATGCGCCTCGCCTCGGGCAGCGTTTGCGTATAAGACTCTTCGCTTTTTTTCCCCTTTAAAAGCTGCCTGCCCGTGGCTTCATTTGTTTCTTTCTCTCGCTTTGATTTCTTCTCTTAGTCCAGTAGCAAAAGTTATTGGTTCTTTCTTACTCGAGTTAAGGGGGTCATTATTATGCTTCATGATGGGATGAACTAGTTAAGATTGTTTCATAAGACTTGCCATCATTATTAAATTTGCCGATGCTAATTGTCGAGTAGGTGATATAAAAAGGAAATATTAAACCTAGGTAATGCCCCTACATATCGTTCTGTTGCCCATGATCATTAATGAAGCGACGGAAGCAGATTGCTACGTGGAACAATCCACACAATTTCCACTGAATGTTTAAGTGTGTGTAAACTGAACCTATGTTGAAATTTTGGCCATGAGTCCGGCGGAACAAACAGAAAAAGAGCATACGTATTTGTGGTGGCAGCAAAATCATCAGTATCAGTCGTAGCAGCGGTTGCAGCAGCCACGGTTGAGCATGGCAGTTATAGTGGCTGTAGCTGCTGTATTAACTCCAGCAATAGTAGCAGTTGTATTGAGATTAATAATAATTGTACGAAAGTCGGGATAGTGAAACATGTCACCGTGGTGCTAGCAAAGGCACTCAAATAGAGTAGTAAGAGGTAGTATTATAGTTGAAGAAGCAGAATTTGCTGTCGTGCAGCTGGAGGAGCATCTAGTAGTTATAGCAATAGTGTGCAATCGGAGCATAGTAATAACTTTGTCACTTATAATAACGGTGCTAATAAGAAAATACAGAGGTGGACTGCGGAAATCTTATCCGTCTTCTTGTTGCCCATCAGAGCTGCGCAGTGCTGTGGGTATGTATAAGCAGCGGCGTTGGTAGTAGTAGCAAAGCAAGCGCCAGAAGTGGCACTTGTGTAAGAGATGGAAAGATATCCGCTGCGCACATACTAGAGAAGCGTGCAGAGTACGCAGAAAAGACCCCGAATAAGGCTGCAGTAGATAAAACCACGATCGAAGCACAGCTGAGTTCACAGACAAATCGCACCGGCTCGCTGAACGAAGGACTGTTCAATCGTCGAAAGCTAAGAAGAGTTACGTCGCCACATTGGTGACGGAGCCTGAGAGCAGGGCTCATTTAACTAAACAACAACAACAGCAACAAAAATGCCGAGCAGGCCAAGTGAAAATCCCTGACGGCCGCTCCGCGGATGCCTACCTCGAGCATCACCAATGCGGAGCGCGGATGCACACGTGCACTCCGGCACTCGCACCGCGCTCGCGTTTGCGGTGTGAGGAGGCGGTGCGTGCATGGGGGGAGCTCTTCTTTCCTTTGATCGGGCGCTCTCGCGTCGGTTCTCGTGTTCCCGGTATCCTCGGCAGCGGCGGCTGTGTTTGGGACAGGGCGAGGCTGGGCCGGCGGGACCGGGGAGGTCCTGCCGGTTACAGCTGTCGGATAATTGAAAGCAATCAAACCGGGATCCTGCCACTGGCGGGGGAAGGGTGCCTCGCAAGTGGGGTGCACTGGGAGTTCCCATTTAGTAGTGGTGAGAGAGAAAAAAAGGGTGAGGAAGAAAAGATCGAACAGTCCCTTTCCAACTAGCGGGGACCGTTGTGGAACTAAAGTCGCTGCTCCCACAGCCTGTTTTTGCAGAGCCAAGATTGTTTTCCTCCACCCCAGCCTCCCGTTTATTTTTTTCTCTCGCTGATTTTCTTTGGTGTTTGCTTTGATCCGCGCTGAAGTAGGAGATGAAAAAAGACAGAAGCCGCGGGGCGGTTCATTCCTGATTTGCGTGTTCGGTTCCGCTTGGCGATATACGCAGGCGTCGCTCTCTTGCACACGCGAGGATCGTGGCGGTCGCGACGCACCCGACCGTTGTTGAGAAAAGCCGATGGCTTTTTGCGCGGCTTGTTAGCGGCGAACTAAGAGGCGACTGTGTACCGAAGTAGGGGGAGGTGTCTGCGGAGGTGCAGTCGCTTCGACAGGGGCATCTGTAAAAAGTGTGCACGCACAGTCGACGCTTGTGCCACCTCCTGCTGTGCTGTAGCGGAGCGCCGTTGGTTCCTTTAACGCATGGGTTATTTATCTTTCTTTCTTGCTCTGTCGAAGCCGCGGAAGCAGTATTGCTTAACCTAGTCTGCAGAAGAGCGCATCGAAGTGTGAAGAACACATCGAATCCACTTAATTCACTTTCAACGTACAGACGAGGGATTTTTCGGGAAGGAGACACGTTTTAAATTCCTCTCGATTGCCGGACCTGTTTTGTTCATCGACTTTCATCCATTTATGTTGACCAAATCAATCAATCAATCAATCAATCAATCAATCAATCAATCAATCAATCAATCAATCAATCAATCAATCAATCAATCAATCAATCAATCAATCAATCAATCAATCAATCAATCAATCAATCAATCAGCCAATCAATCAATCAATCAGTCAATCAATCAATCAATGTTATTGAAAAGCGAAGAAACTTGGGGCTGTGTACGACAATATTAAGGCGAAAGCCTTTCTTGTCCAGAACGTGTGAACTGAACTGATTATAGAATAAAAATAAGAAAAGAAAATTGTGGTTTATGTGGAAATCGAACTCGCGGCCACCGGTGTGCGAAATGGGGACGTTGGCACTCAGCCACGGCCACTCTTTTTCTTTCTTCAGCAGGGTATTTAGTACACGCGTTTACACAGAGAAGAGAGCTATATACATTATTTACAAAATAATCAGCCTGTAGCTGAACTAATTCAATCGAAATATACAACATCACACAAGTAAAACCGGTCTTAGTTCAGTTCAGTCGTTCAGTCGTGTCCGTCCCTTCGTGACCCTATGGACCATATCACGCCACGCTTTCCGGTGTCTTAGGTCTTAGCACAATGCTAAAACAGTCCCTAAGAAAAACACATTAATACAAAACGCCAGACTCAATATATAACACCACGCAACTAAAACAAGTATTAACACAACTGCACTAAAATGGTGGCAAAGGAAAACAACACATCAATGATGGGAGCCAGTCCGGTTTATAGTCCCTACCTTCATATGTGTCACTTACCTGGTGCACCATCTGGCTGAACTGAGTACTAGGAGAAACTAGGCTCAGCATTCCGATCCAACATCCGCGCTTTCCACATGCTGTGCAGTCCAAGGTGGAAAACCATGTCAAAGGGTTCATGGTCATGTTGGGTGGCCATTAGGCCGCACCATTAGAGAATTCAATAAAATGTTTTTCTTCAGTGTTCTTTGTAGAACGTCCCAAAATAAATATCGCATCTTTGCAGGCAATAAAACAGTGGTCGATAGTTTCAGGTGTGTCACATAGCCAACAATTAACAGAAGAAACAAGAATATTTTTTTTTGTGAAGCCACACTTTCACAGGTAGACCTTTAGCATGAATTTTAAAGAAAAACGTTTTAGTGCAAGGCAAAATTGACATTATACGTAGTCTTCTCAACACATCATGCCCCATACAATTCGAACAGAGAGAACAATATAATGGACGCCGGTACAGCATATATATCTATTCTTTGCGTATATTTTTCATGAAACAGAATAAGTGCTCATAAGAAAAGCGAGCTGCCAGAAAACGCACTGCATCGTAAACTTACTTAATGAATCCAAATAATAAGGGCCGATCGGTAAAATTGGAAGAGACCACGAATTTGGGAAGAAGGTTCACGAAGTTAGTATGCAGGGATGCTCTGATAATTGGATGGATGCTATTGCGGAAGAAGAAACCACTGTCTGACATAGAGACGTGTCAAACTTAGTCCGCCAGCAGAAACAGGCCTGGATAGATTATTGCGCCGCATCGGCTCAAAACTATAGAGGACCATATGAATGTCGCAAACGTTCGGTGAAATATTTGGATGTACTTTCTTGCTCAATGAAGTACCTGCAAAACATAATAAATTTTTGTCCCCAGAAACATGCTGCAGGCCTGCGCTCGAACAAAAATTGATAGACGGTGCGGAACAAAAGTCTGAGCATAGCTTTGAAGGGCCGGGACCCTCTCTTTCCAGTAGCACTCACTAGAGCACTAGAAGCATTGAGGGGAACTCGCCGCAGCCCTTCTTTTCTTTTGAATTGCAATGAAAGGCTTCCGAGGACGAGTAATTAAAACAGCTCATGCCTCAGCTCATCGGGCTGCATAATGCAAAGCCCGCTATAACTCAGTAATTCCTCACCACAACAAATGTCGAAATTCTGGGAGGCACAAACAAGCATCGAAATGCGGTAGTCAAGTATAGACTATCTTCCTGGGCAGCATACACACCCCGCATCAAAGCGCTGTTCGATGTCTGATGATTAGAAAAGGCGCGTCCACTGAACGTACAGTTGTTTTAAAACGCAACTGGTGGTTCAAAACGCATGGCGCAGTTGAACCAGAGTTGGGGTGAAGCCCCATGCACAAACGTAAGCATCAATGGATGCACAACTGGCAACCGGATAACCAAACATTGGCAAAAATGCTTTCGCATTATCGCACGTAAGGATACTTAAAGGGCCACTGTCCAGGGAAGGACCTTTTAAGCGAAGGAGCCCAATATTTCGATCAGGTACCGGAGATAGTCTGTGCAAAATGCTACAGTGACACGCGCGCCTCAAAGCAACGAAAATACAAATCAAAGCTCTCTCATGCTCTCCTTCGGGAAGCCAGCGTTCCCGTTCCCTGCGCTGGCCCTTCGAGCCGCAGCTACGACGTATTTGTCGAGAAAGACGTCCATTGGTCCGTCTCGCTCTCTGAGGGTGAAGGGGGGTGTCTACCGCTTGCTGCGCGCTTTTCCCTCGTCACGGCCAGATTGAATCCAGCGGCGCGCGCTCCCTCGCCCGTTTTATTTTTATTTTTTCGCGCACGCGGAGTGCCAAGACCCACCTTCCGCCAAACGCGGAGGAGGAAGGGGAATTAGCCTTGCGGAGGCTAGACGACCGGACAGGAAAGTGACAAACCTTTGCGACGGAACGGAAGGAGAGAAACACGACAGAATCGGGTGATTGCGGTGGCTGTAAGGGCGTTATTAGTAACTCTTTTCAAAAACATTTCGCGGCTTTGCGTTCTGGGGGGAAGTCTCACAGTCACCGGAGAAGAAAATATTTTCGACCGAATGGTGAACAGTGGGTCTTTAAGTATCCCCAGGATATTGGTTTTCTTCGTAACTGCAGGGATGTTTTATTTTCTTTCCTGAGATGCTTTGTATTATGTTTTGCCTTGTACTAAAGAGTTAAATAGCGCTTTCAAGATGACTGTACTGACTGCTTTTTAAAATGAGCAAGCAGCGCTTTAATGAAACTCCTTTCCAACTGCGACAAAAATGACGATCGTTTAATTGTAATATACTTTAATTGTTGTCTTCAAACAGACTTATTTCATTTTGCTCGTCATGCAAGCCAGAAGTCCACCCACCCAAAAGTACAACTTGCGATTTTTTCAGAACCGGAAATAAGTGAAATGGCCTAGTATTGAAGGATGATCAAGGGTGTATTAACAACGCCTTTTACGCTATTTTAGTGTACGACTTGACTGATGCCGTTTGAAGATTATTCCTGCTTTGATTTTTTCCGCACCATCACAATTTGCTCATAAAGAAATGTCCTGATATACTGGGCTTTCATAGGTTCTTGAATGAGAGCTTACTGTTTAGTTCCGATAGTTTTTTACTTTGCTTCCATATATAGGTGGGTTACTGTAATACACAAGTGCCTCACGGTGCTTGATGGAGTAGTCTCTCTGGAGCTCTGTTTCAAATAACGTATTCGTGGACCCCTGCATAACTACTTTTCTAGCTCTCACGGCTCTATTTCTGCGTTTTTAGCTGTAACTAATGAGGTACTTGGAAGCGCTTTTACGCATGCAGTATATAAGAAAACAAACAGGAAAAACGGTAGTGAATTGCTATAAACATGACTGTCTCAAAAGAGAGTATAAGAAGGTTAAGCTGGCGTCATATATCTTACGAATTAAGTAATTGATATATCTTTTGCATGTCCTTGATTAAAAAAATCAGCTTTGTGACATCGTGCAACGTCCTGACTGACACATAAAACCGATTCAATCGAATTTGCGGTGCCGGAGGCACGACTGAACACTATACCAAGGACGAAGTGGAATAAATCGTGAAGATATTCGGCCGCAAATACATTACATGTGTCCTATTTACTCTGCGCCTATTTAAAGCTGCTATATTCGCATGGAAACTCTAGGCTTCACGGTTGCACGTGATAAAAAAGATGGGATATTTTAGGTAGTACTTCTTTTCAAGGAGGCGGAGGCTTTTGAAGATTGTACCACACTCCTCCCTCCTTGTTTTGGAACGTAAGCTTCACATCCTCCAAAGCAGAAATCTCGCGGTCAATGGATGGTGCAAACGCGACCTTGAACTCTCGCGCCATGCAGCGAACATAGTTGTCTACGTCGTCGTGCCCAGGCAGAAGAACACTATGCTATCGCCGCAGCCAATCACGCCTCGTGTAAAACAGCAACGCAATTTCGCGCTTCATGCAGATCCATCTACGCCGCTCCTTCATATAACATAGAAAAATACTGCACACACATACGTCATCTCGCTGAAGACGGATATCACAGTCGGATCAGATAGGGTGCCGAGAGCTTCGAATAACTACAAACAAGACTAGCCGCTGGCAAGAAGCTTACCAAGCGCGGAAGCGCGCCAATATCGAAGTGGCTGCAGCGGCTGCGGCTGACGGCGATAGGTCACGCTCGTGAAACAATTTTTTTTATTTTTGCATTGGAACGAGAAACCACCAGCGCACGCCGCGCAGATGTTTCTACCCTCCACCACGCCAATTAGACAAATTGTGGCACCGCCGAGGAAGTGCTCCGTCAGATGTTTGCTTCATTGAACCGTTAGCACGTATAAACGGCTCTAGTGTTAAAAATTTTGTCCCCGCGTTTAAATTCCGTCTTGGTCCTCTGGTAATTACCCCGATATAGCACGGCGTCCGGAAGTCCTAGGCATAGGCAGCGGCTTTGTTTGGCGATAACAGATAGTATACAGAGGGGGAGAACTGGTTTATCATATTTTGTGGTGTATAACGCGCGTTTTATTTACAAATATGTTTCTAGTGTGTACTATTCAGCGGTTCGTTTTATAAACGTTGTTAATTTTTGTTTTCCGCAGTGTTGATAGGTGAACTATATTGTGAAGTATTTACGGTAACGACAGAGGGGGGAGGGGAGGGGGTTATGAAAAGTTCTATCTGTGACGAATAAGGAGCCTACATTTTTCACCAATCTCTTCTGTTAAAAAGAAACAGCACTTCTAATTATCTACTGTCAAACCGTGTGCCAAAAGGGAAAATAAATATTTTAGTCTGTTAGCGCTCAATCTGGATCCTGAAGATTCTTCAACTATTTTATGTTACTTGGATTCTACGAGCACTCTCTTAAGAGCGACATACCTTTTAGTAGTGCCTCACTGGTTCACAAATGTAAATAAAAAATAAGGCAGAAGGAACGCTGCAGTTGTTTCTGCAAAGCATTTAAAATGTTTGGTCTGCGAGAAAGTCCTGCATTGGTAATAAAATGCTGAGTAGCACAAATATTAGGACCGAAAAGGGTTATATGCTTCCCAACAAATAGCAGCATAATTTAAAGACATTTTCCAACAGAGGCCGCTTTGATTTGATTAGCCGACAACACACACACAAAACAAAACAAAACAAAACAAGACGCACCTTTCCTTTTGATCATGCTATAGCGAAACCGAACCAGAGCTTGTGGGTTGCCCAAAGATATACGGAGGGACGCAGGAAGGTAAAGAAAGGAGGCTGAGAGAGAAGCCAAATACGGAGCTCCGCCTTCGTGACAGCTTTAATATGATATCGCCAGAGGTGTATATCAATTCTCGCACCGTGGCGCCTAAGCGCAACGAACGGCGTCGCTGGCTGGAACAGATTTGAAAATGCTCCCAAGGGAAGAAAAATGGGCAGAAGTTGATTCGTTTCAGAGAAAGGATAATAAAGGCTCACTGGAATACAGGCTCCGGCAGCAGTTCGCCATACAATTGTGCAGGCAGGACCGAAAAAAAAAAAAAGAATACTAAAAGAAGAGGCAAAAGTGTGAATACCCTCACATCTTTTACATTTTATGAAAAAAAAAAAAGTGAGAGAGAGAGTTCTGCAGTATTACTGTTTACGGCTAGGCGTCTGAGTGCCCTGAAGCGAAGCCGCTTTTTCTGACGTGCGCGACGATAGGTCTGCGTGAAGCGAAGCGTTCGATTTAAAAGCCCCATTTCGAGCAGTCTGAATTGTATTATCTTGCATTTGCTCTTGCTGTTTTCGGAAGAAAACGCCAGAGAGAAAGAGACGGCGCTTCTCCTGTTACTTCTCTCGTCTCGCTTTCTGTCAGGTGCACTCGACTCGAGCCGTGGCATTCAAGCCACGCAAGCGCCTCGAAACCAAGAGTGTTTCGACATTTCCTTTCTCTCTCTCCCTCTTCAGAATTTATGCAACCGCTCGAGAACGAACGCCTCTGAATTTCCGCGATGCATGGATGATTATTCGCCCATTACCCGCCGTGATTTGAGTTCACATTCGGCAGCACATGCGAATGAAACGCAGCATTCTTAAACATATATTGTGACGTAGAGTTTGCGAATATGATGGGGTGAGGCAGTGTCACGCACTTCATCCCTCGATCCGGTGCACCATCAACGCCTAATCATATACCCTACTTCGTAATCTCCGTCAGATGAGGAGAAGGACACTTAGTCGCTGTCGGTGCCAGTACGATGTGATTTGTTTTAGTTTTTTTTTTTTCTAGTTGCAGCGCCAAACGTGAAGGAAGCTAGAGAGAGACGACCACACATCAGCGCCGAAGATGACAAGTGTTCGTGCCGTATACCTGTACCACCTCTTTTTGGCTGCATTCTCAAATTAAAGCAACGAGCCCAATTTTCAGCGCTCAATAGTGCAGCCGCTAATAAGCAGGCTGAAAAAAGAACTCAGTTGCTCCTGTACGCCTCTCGAGCGCACCTTATACCACGCTTGTTGCGGTTTTCACCTCTGCCATTTCGTGTATGACGGAGAACGAATACTCGCGATGTGGCCTCATCATAGCAGTAATTTTTCTACCGCTCAGCGATAACCGATACACTCGTCTTAATATAACACACGGCAGCGTGTGAACAAACCAATTCGATATCACGCCTCTCATCGCATGTTTAAGTATCAATAGACAGGTGAGAGTGCCTATATAGTGCCTATATCTACCGCTCAGCGATAACCGATGCACTCGTCTTAATATAACACACGGCAGCGTGTGAACAAACCAATTCGATATCACGCCTCTCGCATTTTTAAGTATCAATAGACAGATGAGAGTGCCTATATTATAACAGAATAATCGCAAGGGAAAGCAATAGGAAGCACTTTATCTCTCTATATAAATCCGCCGCGGTGGCGCAGTGGTAAGGATGCTTGACTGCTGTACCCAAGGACGCGGGATCGAATCCCGGCAGCGGCGGCCTCGTTTCAATGGAGGCCAAAAGCAATACGCGCGTGTGCTGTGCGATGTCAGTTCACGTTAAAGAACCCCAGGTGGTCGAAATTTTCGGATCTCTCCACAAGGGCGTTTCTCATAGCTTGAGTCGCTTTGGGGCGGTAAAGCCCGCAAAACCTGAAACCTAAGTGTTGCACACGGCAGCCCTTGCGCACTTCGCTAGCGTACGATTTTCCGTTGCAGAAAGTCTGTCACCACATGCTCTTCCGCCATTTCTCTTGCGTCCATGTTGAAGTCTCATTTAGTTGTTGCATCTGATGCGGTCGACGTCGCAGGTGGCGTAGACAGTGAGTGAATGACAAAACAGGCATATGTGTCCCTGCATAGTGGGACAACTTATTATTGGCAGAAAACTGGGAGCCGATGCAGTTTTCCCACAGAGAGTTTCTCGCCTTTTCAAATCCACCCCTAGCTTTACATTCTTTCCCTTTTACTTCCTCTGTATTTTTATCAACATCACTCTTTTTAACCTGCCTTGGCTGTCTTTTTCTCCTGGCCAGCTGTCGTCAAGAAAGCACTGTGCGCTATTTGTTCAGTATATATAGCGCATCAAAGCTAATATATTCAGGCTACCCATGCTCGCCTCTGATTTCATCCTCGCGATGGTGGGACACGAGAAGACCGGGACGACCGGGACATTCCGATGAGGACGACGGCGATGTCGCAGAGTGAATGGCCAAAACTGATGACAGCAATAACATGCCGAGGATCTTTAAGATACCGCCCTCTCCCTCCCTCCCTCCCTCCCTCCCTCCCTCCCTCCCTCCCTCCCTCCCTCCCTCCCTCCCTCCCCGAGCAAGACAGGGCTTAGAGAGAAAGGAGAACGGGGAGGGAGAGGAGAGACCAGAGAAAAAAAACCAATGCGCCTCCGGTAATGCAGATTGTAATCTAAGCTTGATTTATTAAGGCGAAAACCTTTAATGGCTCATGCTGTCGTGGACAAAGTGTGTCACGCTTTTGCGGCGTTCTGATTGGCTGAGGCGGGATGCGTTCCTGCCATCTGCAATGCCACACTTGAACGCGCGCCAAGGAACGCCACGCGACAGGAGCGATGGTGTACCGTCCAAACTTACACTTGCAGGAGAAAGTGTGAGAGGTACTCCCCCTTTCCTTTCCTGTAAACGAATTATAATTATATGTATAGCACTGCAACGAATGCCGACAAGAGGCTAACGATGGGAGGCAAATGATAGGAGATGAAGGGTATGCTTTCGCCATTCTCCTCTTAAAAGGCATTTAAAAGACCCTCTTTTTTTTTTTTTTTTTTTTTTGCGGGGTAAAGCAGGTGCTTGACGTTTAATTGCCGAAATGTACAGAATATGACCTGGAGCTAAGGTGACTCTCTATTAGCCTCGAAGTGTCGCAGTCCGTTTCTGTGTCATAATTCGTGGTATGCAGAGCCGGAATGCATTTCGCATCGCCGTCTTCTTTTACCTGAGGCCTGGTAACTCTGCAGAACACGGGTGCTTACATACAACACTCTTTATTTGTATCCGTGGAACGAGAAGAAGCTTTCAACACTGCTGAGCTTGTTTGGTAAAGAAAGGAACAGAAAGCTGAGAAACACCTTGTCTCCTACCGAAACATTACGCGTTCAGGCGTGAGCGAACTCGCCGGTGACTAGTTAAAGTCAAATATTTTCATAAGTCTTCCGTATTATTGGCATTTTTATATTTTCGTTGTTTTAATGCATGAAACTCAATGCATAGTTAGATGCCTTTCCTGTGTTAGCTCTATACCGCCGCCCAGTAGACATGTGAGAAGGTGCATCTAGCCTAGCTCTTCGGTGGTTACGCTGAGCGTACGTCCCGACACGGGCCAATACACTTCCTACGCTTAGCGCTGCTATAGATGGACGATATACGGAGCCCGGCTTAATAGTAAACACTGCCAAAAAAACTAAGGAGCACCCATTCACTGACTATAGTCTTGATGAAGCGCAGTTGTAAGTTACCTACCGCATAAAGAGATAATTCCCAGATTGGATAACTACCACGAATAATCAGTGTCACACAAGTTAGGCACACTGCAGGACAAAGCACACGCCTGTGTCCGACTTTTTCACCCTTATTTTTCCGAGCTTCACTGGTAAAGAGTGCGCTAACTAGCCAAACAAATAATTTTTCATCCGCGCCTTCGTTATTTTCGTTTCGTTCATTCATGCTCGAAGCCACCATATACCAAGCGTGCGCCTTTACGTCCCCTGCGGCTTGAAGGGATACTTTAAATTTTAGCGTACGCTTTATTTATACCAGTTTACAAATCGCTCTACTTAACTGCAGCATGGCGTTTAAGATTGTTCATTGGAATTTTCACATAATTTTTCCCAATGTTCATTACAAGTTTGAGTGCGTAAACGATGCTATAGTTACATTTCAAATTCCAGCTTGACTGGCAGGTTGCTGCATCTTGTTCAAAACACTAATTTCCTGCCTAAAACAAGAAAGACGGATGTCACGATGTTCTCGATCGCTCGGTGTTAGTGCAGTCAACTGTATTTGGGCAGCTACCTTTGCGGCAGCAAATCAGACATGGCAGTAATTGAATTACAGTAATGAAATTAGCGTAATTTAATTACTTTTTCGGTAATTTGTAATGTAATGAATTACTTTTTCAGATTGGTAATTTAGTAATGTAGTGAATTACTTTTGGTAGTAATTTTGCAGCAAAGTAATTAATTCCTCTCGAAATTACTTTTACTAAAGTGCGCCATCACTCCTTCAATAGACAACAAAGTAGAGTGCGCGAAAGCAGGAACGACTTGCTGCAATCCGAAGCCAGCGTAACGGATTTGCAAAAGGAGACAGAATTGATCAGAACTATAGTCAACTAGAATACTCTGGAGAACAAGTTGTTGTTTTGTTTAATGGCTTTGCTTAGTTTTTGCATTTATGGAAACTAGAAAGTAATTTCAAAGTAATTGAATTACTCAGTAAAAGTAATTGTAATGTAATTTCATTACTTTTGGGAAGCAGTAATGAGTAATGTAATTTAATTACTTTTCTGCGATTTTCAACAAAGTAATTAGTATTGTAATTTAATTCCTTTTCAAAAGTAATTTTGCCATGTATGCAGCAAATGTGATTGTATACAACCACATTGCATCTCGTTTGCAAGTCAAAAGTATACCTATATAGGTATACTTTTGACTTGCAAACGAGATGCCGTACGTAAGAAAATGAAACATTTCTTTATAAGTATATTTCATTTTCTGTTCATTTGAGCACATCGTGCTCAAATGAACAGAAATGTTCACCGAAACATTGCTTGTCCGCTAAACTTTCCCAGTATCCATTTCAAGCCTTTTCAGATAAATGAAAACAAGTTATTGTAGACGTCCAGAATCATGAAAGGAGCCGTAGCAAGGCTATAAATTCACCTGTTGACCTGCTTTTAAGTCAGTAATGAATTGTGGTGTCTCATAGTAGACCTCATTGCTAAAGAACAACTGAAATTCACCATACACAGAGTAAGAAGAAATATTGGCACTGTCTTTTTGTGATTGAAACTTCTCCTAGTCTCCAGGTGAACGAAGGGGAAGAAGCAGGCTTGTGAAGGTGAAGAGGCAATTTCACTCGCAGTAGTCCTTTTCCTATGCTCTTAACAGACCCGGTATCAGTAATAATATGTTCTACAAAGCTTTTTTTTTTTTTTTTTTTTTTTGCTGTTAAGTAAATTATGGTTTATTTCTATATTCTTTGTTCAGTCACGATGTGCACAAGTACGCACGCGATCTACTTTTGCGTTTTGTTTCGTTTCATGTAATTTTCGTGACATAGGGGGGTCTGAGTATATACAGGGAAGTTTTTCCATTTTTCTCGATGGTAGAACATAATACGCGTATTAAAGGTTTAAGAATCTGTTCCTTATTAAGTTCTGCTTAGAGTTTATCTTGCTCATCTGTTTGTAAAATATGCTGCTTTCTCACTCCTCTTAGGTATCAGTGCTCGGTTGTTCTTGTTGAAAATTAATAAGATATCAAAAGAGGAAAAGAAATGGCCGCTTATATAGAAAATAACGGAAGCGGTGACCAGAATAGGAATGAAGTAAAGAACGGCTCCTTCACCACACAGATGCAGAGGGGCAAGCTGGCTGGAGATAGAGAGAGGAAAAGAGCGAGCGAAATAGATGCGGCGGCGAGCGCAATATATGATGACGCCCGCACGCGCGGCGCGCCAAGGCGGAAAGCATTTTCGCGGCCACCCTTGTGGAGGGCACACACACACACGAATCAAGGGTGTCCAAGCGCTTTCATCCATCCTCCTCTTCCCTCGCTTCACATTTTTATTTTCTTTGGCACGAGCCCGCCACGGCGTATACATCGCCGTGGTGAGGATTCTCCTTTCCTCTTTTCCTTTCCGGAGTGCTACTTCCCTGAGCTGCTTTCGTCGTCGTCTTCCCTTTTCTTCCTCTACAGCCATCGCGCCTTGATCCCCGCGTCATGATTTTGTCCCCCACCCCTCGGCGATTTCTATTGTGTTAGCTGTTTCCTACTCGCTCCGGTGCTCCCTTTCCGGTCTGATCTTCCTTACTGCTTGATCTTCGCGTCTTCGTACCTCCTTCCTCGTCCGAAGCATCTCCCTCTTTTCTTGAATCTTATCATCGGACTTGTTCCTCGCTCGCTTTGATTGCTGCTGCCTGGTTGGCTTTGTGTTTCTTCTCTTCGTCTACTGCTCCCTGCCACCTCCCGAGGCCGTACTTTTGTTCTTCCGTGCCTATCCAGCAGCAACAATGCAGTTATTTTTTATCATCGAGAGTCTGGTCTGCCGGGCTCGCGCAGCCGGCTCTGGCGGCAAGACGGGGAAGCGAGGAAAAGCGACGCCGCGGGGAGGGAGCGCGCGGCTTGTTTGCGTTATGCTCGGTCGGCGACGCCCGCACGTACGCGGGCACCTCGTCGCGGAAGGGAGTAAGGGCCGATGATGGGGAACGAGGAAGGGTGCGAGGGCCGGAGAAAGACATCAAAAGAAAGGTAACTCCCAATAAGGGAGAGAAGTGAAAAAGAGGGCAGAGGAGACGCCACTGGAGCTGTCGGTGACAGCTCTCAGCAGCCTCCCGTTCTGACCTCCGTCTTCGTATTAGCGCCTTTCCCCATTTCCTTGCTCGCACGTTTGGGGTAGGAGCACCATCTTCCCCCTTTGCAACCTTACACCTCAACTGTTTTTTTTTTTATTTGGACAAATGCTTTCTTATGTTTATTTCTTGAATAAAATCTGTAGCCCTTTTCTTCTTAGCTGCTGCGTGAGCTTTTGCAGCTATTGTTTGTTTACATCCTTTCACTTTTCGCTTTTACTGCTTTCGATCGACAAGCTGTCTTGGTCTTTTCTTCTATGCTTTTTTTATATGTTGTGTAAAAGCTATTTTAGTGTTCTTTATTATTCCATTCGCCTCCTATGCTTTGCCTTTTTGTTCTCTTGCCGCATGCTTAATCTCTACTCTCTCATTTTCTCTTCGCTCAGTTTTCATCTATCGTCTCCCTAACCTGTCACCTTTTCGCGTGTCAGTATCTTCCACCTTCCTTTGCTACAGTTCTCTTTGCGTGCGGTGTTCCCACTCCGTGGTAAAGTAGTGGTTAGGTCTCTAGACTCCTGTGCCGAGGGATGCGGGATCGAATCGAGGGCCGCTGCGGCCGCTTTTCGATGGAGGCGAAAAATATAAAGAACTTCAGGTGTTCTAAATTTCCAAAGCCTTGCCTACGATGTCTATAGCCTCAGGTGTTTTTGGATGTTAAACCCCATAAACCAAACAAATGTTTACTTGCGTATATATTTTTTTTTTTTGCTTTGATTTAGAAACGTGACATATGGCTGTAAATATTTTCCCCTCAAAATATCGAGCTTAAGCGAGCGCCGATTTTAAGATGCCACTTTGAACTCGACTTTTCCGGCCTATCATTTGCACCTGTAACCTGTCCTCTGTTGTTCCAGGGGAATTTTATCTAAAAGTTCATCTTCCCTTCAGTTCTGGCAAAAACCTCACTTTCACACTCATCCGACGATAGCTTACAGCTTTGGACTGCGGAATGAAAAACGCTACCGCCATCTACGTGCTCCAACCGTCGTAAATGTCCTATCTGGACATCCGTCGAGAAACGCTTCCCCACTATGGTGGTCTAGTTGCGTTCGGAGCTGTCAGGTATACGATCCACGCTGTTGGCATTTAATATTTCTTTGGCGATTAAACTGGGAGTTCCAGCAGTAACAACTCTTTAGGTGCACAGCTGGCGAATTATTTGAATTCGAGCCGGGTCATTTGCACTGACAGATACTGAGCTTTGATAAAGGACGGTCACACCGCCCCTTCAATTCGCATTAGTTTGCTGCGCTCTGTAAAACTTATAGCGATGGGTTAGCAAGCATGCGCTGGGAAAAGATTCGTGCTTTATTATCAAGGGCTTGACAACATTTCGGTGCAAAACTACAGAAGGGTGGTTGCAATAATAAATCGTAAATCTTGTCCAGGTTTAATGGTTGCACATAAATAAGTTTTGCTAATTGGTTTTTCTTCACCGATGACTACCTGCGTGGCAGTATTGCGGATGTTTATTTTTTCCCCCCTTTTTAGCGAGCCCCTCTGCTTATTTATAGAATATGCGGATAACTGGTGGTAGTAGAGGGGTAGACTGCTGGTAGAGTGTAGTCGCTCCTGCATGCAAGGAAACTGTTAAAGTTTCATATGCAGATTATCAGACAAGACCGCGTTCAGAGTACCCTTTTATCGTGGGGTAGGAGTTGACTAAGCTACAGTTACCGGGAGCCATCCACGACAAGGGAGTAGCTAAACTGCACGCAATAATTATTCCCTGGACTTTCGACGGAAAAATGTAGGTGACTGTACACTGGGACAGTTAGTTTTTTTTTTTTTAGTAGACTAGGCTATAGTACAGTTACTTCATCCAGCTTTGTTTTTTTACCGACTTTCTGTAGAGTAATTTGTGCTCCGTTTATCGTGGGCGCATAAATGTTCCCTGAGAACGCCGCAACCGCTTAGCGTTCAGGGAGGCTAGGATATGGTCTCGCATGGAAATAGACATAGCCATTTTAACTTTCATCGTGGTGTTTATTGTACAAGTCCTGCAGAGATCACTTCTCAACAAGAGGTGAACCAACTTCAAGGTGAGCCTCAGGTTTGTCTCTGGGACAACCTCTGTTGATCACTACAAGTCAATCACTGTGGTGTTGTCCCCACTCTTCCGACTGGCTGCACATATCCTGTGGTTAACTGCACAGTCCTCGATGAACATAATCACACTTTTGAGTTCTCATCGCACATCACTCTCAAGCACCAAATATCAAACAGTAGAAATGTCATTATGCCTTCTTTGTGGCGGGAAAATGTGAACCGTATCTGCTTTAAGAGGTAACCATATTTGCGAAGCCCCGCTTTGTTTCTCTTAGCGTTTTCCCGGCTGGTGTCAAAGTGTTCACTAGGATTTAGCAATCCGCCTGCCAATCATCTAAAGAACACCTGCGGACGAACATGAAAAGAATATATCGCAGCATATCTCTATTGAAGCGTTACCGAGAGAAGTTGAATGTTTTGGCGTTTCAACGAGTATCATAATGGGCCCGTGTTTAGAGACGGAAGCTGACTTCTGTCAGAACTGCCATAACAGACAGTACTTGTGTGACTCTAACGGAAGCTTTCGAGGTCCTGCTGAAAGGGCGCCCGTATTCTTCGCATTTTTTTTCTAAACCGAGCACTGTCATAGGGAAAAATACATTGGCCACAGGCTCCATAATCTGCTACGTGTTGCTTTAGCACAGTAGTCGACGGGATGTCGCGAAGCACTTAACTAGGAGCGATCATCGATGCCCGTCAGTACGAGAGCGATTAATGTACACAGGGTTCCGCGAAGCTTTCACCGCTGTTCTTCTTTTGCAAGAAAACACCGGGAGCCATCCACCACAAGTGAGGGGCTAAACTGCACGGAACAATTATTCTCCAGGCTTTAGACGGAAACAAGGTAGGTGACTGTACACTGGGACAGTTATCATTTTTTTTTTGCGTGTTCGTGTGGAAATCTTCCCCGTTCATGAAAATCAGACAAGCGCCCTTGCAACGGTATACTCTTCGAGCGTCGTGCGATTGGGAGGTAAGCCAGTAATGGGTGAGCTTTGATGAGACCGCAAGTGATTACCAAACCTACCGTTGTCAGGCTAACAGTTTCAAGCGCTGCGCTAAGATGGCGGCCCCAAGGCCACTAGAGGCTTTAACGGGTTGTACTACCCCGAACTCCCTATTGAAGAAATGTGGGAACCGTCCATCGGGTGGGGTAAAAGGCGACACGTACAGGAATATTGTTATCTCCAAGAGTCCGTTTGTGTCGCTATAACGTGAGTGTCTCTTTTGGCACCGGTTCAGAGGACCTCTCTTCTTGTTGAGACCTTTTAGTCCGGGAGGCTATGGAGCTGCAGCAGTTGTGGGTCCAAAATGAGTCACTTAACACATAAACCCACGTGATTGCGATGGTAGGCGTCGTCATCCGCAGTGCGTGCTATGGTACACAACTCATTTTCGTTCTCTGACGTCTCCTCAGATCACTACAACGTGGATGGGATGGCGACTTCAGTGAACAGTCCGCGTCGGAGCAACTTGCCGTCTACGCAGCCATCGGCGAACGCCTCTCCCTTCGCGGCCAGTTTGAGGCCCGTCACGAAGAACTTGCACAACGCTTGCTTTCCCGGCAATTCATAACAAGTCACTGTACACGGTCATCTTTCTGTCCAGCGTCATTCCCAAAATGGCGAGGGCACGTGAGAAGGCAGGTCTCATAGTGTAGTTGGCAGGTTCAGAGGACTTTTATCTCGACGTCTTCGTCGCTGTCCACGTCCACTGAGCGTCTGTCGTCGTCATCGTCCCTCGAAGCCCTCATGAGGTGCTCGGCAAGACTGGCGGCGGCGGTGACTGGCTGGTGTGGGTGGCTGCCATGACCATTAGTTGAACCCGCGGTGGTGCCAGATGGCGGGGAGACATCGCTCAGATCGGGGTTCGGGTTGCTCTTGGTTGGCAGCGTCTGTTCTCGGGAGCCTCCACTGGAGAGCAGCTCGCGCTCCTTGGAGTTGCGCCATTTCATGCGCCTGTTCTGGAACCAGATCTTCACCTGCGAAGAAGGAAGACAAAATTGAAATAAATGTTAATATGCATCACGTTTATCCCAGACAAAAAGATTGCCTGCTTTTAATGCACATCACAAGCTTTGAAAGTGAATACCATTACGCAGGTAAATGTGTTGATCTATGGGAATCATTCTGAATTACATTCAAGGCGTGCTCTGATTTTCGTCGAAAGAAAAATGCCTTGCTTAGATAAAGACTCAGTACACTATTTTGTTTTGCGTTTTTGTGGGCAATATTAACCAGCATAAGAGTAACATTCTCGTGGCTTCTGTTCTCAATTATATAAATAATATAAACTTGCGCTCCACAAAGATAGTGTCAGCAGATGGGACTACAGGTACCGCTTGATTTTTGCTTTTGCTTTTTCCTTCTCAGTCAACCTTCGGCGCTTATACATATATAAACTGGTAGTTGCAAAAAATTCTTCATTCACTAATGCGAGAAGTCCGGCTTCGTGCTAGTGCCCAAGGATAACTCAGAAAGAAAAAGCAAAAGCAAAGATCAAGAGCTACCTGTATATGTATATATATATATATATATATATATATATATATATATATATATATATATATATATATATATATATATATATATATATATATATAATGAAAACAAAATGCAAACAAAATTAAGGAAGAAACGCTATACACGATACAGTTCATAAACAAAACGTCTGAACAGTAACTGTGTCTGGAAGGAAATATTTGGTATTAAACAGTAGTGATGTAGAAGTGAGCGAGGAATACCCCGCCTGTTTATGCTTATTCTATGCGTCCTCGCTGCCATCGGTGGCTGTTGGTGCAAATGTCGCATGCTAAATAGTGCTGTTTTCTTTTTTCTTTTTTTTTAGATTCATGCTGATTACATCAGTGTTGTATGTGTATGCCGTGATTAAGATGACAGTTAAGGTAAAAGCCTTCTTTTTTTTACACAGCCACATAATATATATCTGACGAACCTATGACTCAGTTATGCAGTGCCTTTAAAGAAATACAATTTAAAGCAGGTGACTCAGTTGTGGTATACAGCTCAGAATGTAATTGATGGTAAGCATACAGGCAGCCGCAATTCGCCATTAGGAAGCAAGTTTCCACTTTCTTGATTGTTCACATGTGCACTTTTACTTGAAAAGGGGCGTGCGAGACCTGCCTGAGCGCCCACCTTAGAGGCATTTGTGAAGGCTTCGTGTGATGTGCATTTTGTCAGGAGCGAGGTTCAACTCTTGTTCATGAAATGGCTGCATCGCCAGTGTTCCACACCTCTCGAAGGCGAAAGAGCGTTTCGTCTTAACCTTTTTGAAACTTGGGATTTCCATCGACGTTTCAAGAACCCCGCTAGGGTGGCACGGAAAAAAACTCACGGGGCTCTAGACTTTTAACCATTTTCTAAATGGTGTGTATTTTGCCTACAAAGAACGCGTGGTTCACTCATTTTCGCAGTCGGTTACTTCCATAATCGCTCTTTAACGAGGGTATTATGCAACAACAAAACAATGCCCCGCCGTGGTGGTTATGAGTTTATAGGGCGCTAGACTGCTGAGCCCGAGGACAGGGGAGTGAAAAACGTTTTTTTTTCTGATATGGCGATTACATATTGGGATCGATTCCCGGCCACGGCTGCCGCTCTTCGATGGAGACGAAAAGCAAGGCGGTCGTGTACTGTGCTATGTTAGTACACATTAAAGATCCTCAGGTGGTAGAAATTACATAGAGCCCTTCATTACGGCGTCTCTCATAGACTGAGTCGTTTTGGAACGTTAAACCCTATGATCTCAGTTGCAGTTGGGGATAGAAACTAACTTTTTATTGCTTCTTTTGACAGTAGCTGCAGTACACAGACATTGCCTGCGAGGTATGACGAAAGGAGAGCAAAGGCTTCCTGACTAGGTCCTGTCCCCGCAGGGCACAGCAGCAGCGATGTACCAGCCCAGACAATAATAAAAAAACATGCATTGAGTAGCATGAACAATCTGAATAAGCCTTTGGAAATATTCGCAGTGATTGTATCCGGATCACAGTACGAAAATAAAGCCCACGCGAACGACTTAAAGAGTGAGTTTCTACTCATAAAAAATGGATATCAATATATACGAAGAATGCAAGGCAAAATTATAGTCATGATATACAGTACAAAAAAGGCGGACCAAAAAAGTAAATCAGAGTTTTTTATGCAATGTGCATTGTGGGTAAATACAAGACAAAAAGCAAGAACAAGAATGACAAATAAGTGATAAAATTCCAGCAATAAAGTGAAATACAAAGAGTAATCTGCGGTACAGAGCAGGAATAAAGTTCCTATCCCGTTCAGGTTTATATATATGTATATATCTTTTCATTTTTTATCTGTCACAGTGTAGAGATGAAGGCAAGGAAGCTATCCACTGCTTCCGCGAATTAAAGTTTCGTTTCTGTTTCCTACTCTCCGCTTTTCTGAGAATGAAGCCGCATCACTCTCTTGGACTGGACGCGTCGCAAACTTGGCTCAGAGATTCTAGTGAGTAGCGTGCAAAAAAGGCAACCGAGTGGGAATATGCCGTAGAAGAAGATTACCCAAGGCACAAATTAGACAGGGAGAAAGTGTGAGCTTGAAAAGGGCCAAAGAAGGGAAAGAGGAAGAAAGGAGGAAAGGGAGAGAGGGGGCAAAGGCACTCAAAGCCAGGCCCCGCGGCTGCAGCCGTCGTCGTCATCGGCGGCAGCGGCTGCAACGGCGTGTTCGCGGACCGCGCGAACTCGTTAATTAAGCGGACCTCCTTCCGAAATGAGCCTCCGCCAACGCCGTAATGCGCGCCTTTAGCGAATTAATATGTCGGAACGCGAGCCTCCTCGCGCGGAGGGATGAACCTCTCTCCACACCCTTTACCTTCGTCTTTCCCGGCTCCCTTTTCCGCGTCTTTGCCTCCCCGTCTCGTTGCGTGCGTCTCCCGCTTCTTCGCTGCCTCCTTATTTCCCGTACATGCAAGAAACTTGCCCGGCGCGCAGGCGCGTTGCAAGCGAGAGTGTCGGCACGCAACGTCGGTCTTTTGGCGGCAATGTGGTGGCGACGGCGGCAATTAGGCCCTCATCGTGCAATAACTTTTTCTATCCTTCTTCCCTATTTTTCTTGCCCTTCCCTAAGCCACGCCGTGAATACAGGTGATGTCTAATCGTTTATATTCCTAAAAGCCTGTTTTTCATCCTAATAAGAGAAGTTTACAAGAAAAAAGAAAACATGCAATTAGAACATTCCCTTCCATCATAATCGCCATCCTCCTCATCGTCTTCATCTCAGAGAAGTTAGCGTGCAGTGCAACGACAACAGCTTCTCCTGCTGATCTCTCATTAGCTTTGTCCGAGCTCCTCGGTCCTGCTCTCTTCAGCAAATCTCACCGTCTTTAACCATATAATGCAAGTATAGCTATTCCCTTGTGAACCCATATCTTATTCAAAAGGTCATTGGTAATCTGTTCACCACTTAGCAGGTCCGGTTCAACTCCATTTTCTCCGTTCTTTTTCTTCAGGATATCACATGCGCATTTCTTCTGTATTCAACGCTTCTATTTGTATGTTTCTTGACGTCCGCCAAGTTCTTGTTCGGCAGCGCGTTGTAGTGTTTCTAATTCAAAGTTTAGCCTCTCCATCAGCGTCAACATTTCGGTCATGTAAATGAATACTGGAAGCTTGGATACACCAGTTACTTCAGATGGCTGCATTAGTATACATTATAGATTGACCCATTTCCATCCGTAGTTTCTTTCCAAATTATCGTTTATTCGAACCAGATGGAACAAGCCTATATGAAGAAGGTCGATGAGTATACGTATTCATAGGGTTATGAGAATTGCCTGCTTGCCTCATCAGTGTCGTGTGCAAGGCCCGTAACTAGGAGCTGGGGACAGAGCGTATCACCAGAGCGTGTCAGCAGAGCATGCCTACATGAACTCGTTAATAAGGAAAAGATTGTGCCCAAGCTGGAACTGGAACCACGATCATTCCGTGTCCAAGTCGAGCGTGCTAACCACTACTCTAGATCGACTTTATTTTGTTACTCTAAACTGACTCCATCCAAACGCAACCGCAATTCTCCTTGTCTAGCGTAACGGACACTGTAAATTACAAAAAAAAAAAAAAAATTGCGTATGATAGGATTGTAACCACTATATTTCCTTGTCCCAGTCGTGTGCGCTGTAACCACTATACTGCGCCGACTTTTTTAATGCTCCTTGTCTAGCGTAAGGACGCTGCCGGGCGTTGAGGGAAAGTGAAAAGAAAGTTAAGACTGACAATAAAAGTGATGTACGTTTGTAAATAATTAAAAATAAAGAAGCGCGAAAGCTGGAACGAAATATCCGACAAACCATTAAAAACAAAAATAAAAATAGAAACATTAGAAGCACTGATCAAAATTAAGGTAAGTAAACTAAAATAAAATGAAAGTAAACTTGGACACGTCGGAATAAAAAACGAAACGCAGCACGACCTCATAACGAAACTATAGCTAGGAACTCGCAGTGCTTTCTTACTTCCATACTTAAGGAGGCTTAAGTGCACGCGTGTAATTTTTCATTCGTCCCATAATGGTTATACCCTTAGTTGGCTACAGAGACGAGGAAGGAGACGGAAGAGGAGGTAAACTTTAATGTCTACTGGATATTTGTTCCTGCTAGTCAACCTCGCAAACGCTTCTGCTTGAGCTTACGCGTACATTGACTTAGGCTGTGAGATGGGCTCAAGACTATAGCTAAGGCTGTGAACATGATGTGTCATTCAAGAAACATCCAAACAATAACCGATAGTAATTTAGTTGTTGCCGTTCTATAACATTTAAACTAGAGCGAGGGCATTCGATGTACAGGAGCGAATATATACAGACGACATCTGTCTGCCAAAACCAACAAAGATTTGCGTTCTTTTCAAATTTTTATTGCAGATGTCTCTTCAAGTAGCATACGAAACAGCCTTCCTTAGTTTCAATAATATAACGCTAGTGTCGACTACCCGGAGCTGGTGCGCTGGAAGACGACGGAGATAAGAAATCATTGCGAGAGCAAACACATGCCCGCTGAGGCTGAATGTAGCGCCATCTGGAAAGCTGTTCTCAATAATGCAAAGAAACCCCGGTCGGTCATGTGCTGTGATGCATATAAGCCCAAGAAGCTGTGACTAATTGTTTTAAGCACCAAATAAAGTGTAGATGATATTGAAATGGCACACATTTTAGATATACAGTCTATAGCACGCCGAAGAAATAAATTTCAATCGGCAACTTATGAGAAACATTTTGTAGAATATTCTTAGTGATAGTGCATTAGTTTAGTCGTAAATTTAACTTCCAATGAATCCCAGCTATGACTACAAAGGAAAGATATACGGTATTTGCAGAAATTTCATGTCACATATATTATTAAAGAAAAACAAGTGACATGGCACTGCGAGAGCGAATTGACCAAGAACTTGAAGTGACAGCGGCCGAGTTCCATAGTTTAGGAGAGCCCAGCAAGGTGGAGTATATTTGCAGTAATGGAGTAATTAGCAATTTAATTAATACAAATGCTCTGAGACGCTACGCACGCGAACGCAGCCGATGCCAGTAGTGTTGCTTGCAACGTTACGCGTTAGCGCTAACCAAGAAGCGTAAACACATGGAACACGAAAGCAAAGCTATCAGAACTCGGTGACATCACTTGGCTTATATGGGAATTGCTTGACACGAAGCAGAACAATAGAGTACACGGCACTATCTACAGCAGCAACACTGAGGCGTATGCTCGCTCCACAGCTCAGCTAAGATTTATAGTCCATAAAAGCAGATCTATGTGCGTGATATCCATGAGGTAAGAGAAAAACAATGTAAGATGCGTTAGTGTGATCAGAAGCAGGCAACTGAAGATGGAGATGATAATGCAAGCGCATCGTCATGTTGCAACATACGGCTAATTGGGCTAGTTGGCAAAGATTCATTTCAACGGAACAGCGTGCACGGACGAGACGGACGAGATAACACTTGCAACACTTGCAACACTGCAA
The DNA here is from genome assembly GCF_055883805.1 of Amblyomma maculatum. Lineage (NCBI taxonomy): Eukaryota > Metazoa > Arthropoda > Arachnida > Ixodida > Ixodidae > Amblyomma > Amblyomma maculatum. Next base: position 18,176,213 of record NC_139347.1, on the reverse strand, counting down.
CTGCGACGGCAACATGACAAATATGAACCGAATGCAGGAAGGCCTCATCACGCCACTCATCATCGCAACAAACTGCTCGAGTCGTAAGCTTGAGTATAGAGCCACAAAATCACGCCTATTTTGCAATGCCCCAAATCGCAGAACAATACTGATGGCTTGCAAGCATTTGTGTTTGTTTGCTTCGGTTGAGTTTAATAATGGGGTCAACGTCCCAAAATGACTCAAACTACCAAGAACGCCATAGTTGAGGGCCCCGGATAGTTTCGACCACCTGAGATTTTTCAGCGTGCACACACCCCAAATAGTGGAGTTCAGCGCTTAGTAGGTTGGCCAATTGCTTTAACGCTGGTCGACGGACACGTACGCTGCTAATAGCTTTAAAAACCATTTTTTTTTATTAACTAGAGTCCAGGTAAGTATAAATACGCGACAAATATATGAAACAGAACTCTTCCGGCGTCGGCAGCCGGCGCTTGCGGCCGTCCGTCGGCGTTAATTAACGCGGTGAGCAAAAAATCACGATCATTGCGCTGGCAGGCGGTACATCTAGTAGCTGACATGGTCGCGCACTGACGAGATCGCAGGGTTGCCGGTCATTATGTTAGGCAGGAGTTGCAACTCAGGCCCCTGCTTTCACATGGGAGGGTTATATCAGAATAAGCCTGCCAGGATCCTTAACTAAGCCGTACGAGTGTATCTGCGTGGCCTAAAGGCAGCGCGACTCAATCGAAAGGTCCTGAAGGGCTGGATTTCGGTCCCACCCTCCCTTCTCTATGGCAAAGCGAAAGTTTGCAGGGCCTTTGCACGTTCATACGGCTTCGTATAGAGCGGTTGGGCTGGTGGCCTACGCTATCGCGTCATAACCCTAAAGGCGGAACTTAAATGTCCCCCATAATTTTATTTTTCGCTCCAGAATGATACCTTTTTTGCTTCCGCGCTGAACTTCAGCACGCATTCACTGCTTTACGAATGTGCTAAAAACTAAAAAAGTAATCCGGCTCCAAACTTAGTGGGGAAGCCGCCTGCTTGTCAAAACTTTCCTTTCGGGCCGCTTACATCTGTGCATTATACTCGGCTAAGAACGGCAGACACTGCACGATAAAGAGAATTCCGTCATGCGCTGTAAATAATGCTTCGCATATCACAGGAGACCGCAAGGTGTATGACATCTGGTGATGTAATTCACGCAGATATCGTGCACGTTTGTTTACACGTTCGATTCCTGAACTGCGCTTCGATGGAGTGTATAACTAATACATACGTCACGCCTGGCTGTGTTCGCGAATAAGGACAGCCCTATAGCTACCGTGTATTTTGAGTGGCGGTGTGGTTAAACATTTCATTCGCTTTGCATAGCGAATATTTGGGTCGCTTACTGTAATCTTCGCGCTAGTCCAGTTTGCGGAAACAATTCTAATGAACGCATTAGAATTTAGTGGCTCGGAGCATTATACAAGGATATCAGGCGGGACACAAAGCACATTGACTGGTCCGGCTGACTAGCTGCATTTTGAATTGGAATATTAGACTTTTGCGACATCCCTAAAAAGTAATTTTAAGACAAAAACTCCAGTAACGAAATTATTGGCAAACGTATTTAGTTTTCGCGCAAGGGTGGGCATGGAAAGGGCGATGGCGAAAGTGGTGCATGAAGAAATAAACCTGAAAAGAGGGCACGGTTTATTACGCGGCGAAGAATGTTTCAAGCGCGTCTTCATTATCGCTACCGAGACGCGCGAAAAACTGTCTCGACCGCGGCAGGCAGGCATGCACGACGGAGGCAGGCAATCACCGCGGCCTAACCAGCCAAGCATCTTTGCAGCAGCAGCTGGGACCCTCGACGCATAAAGTAACTGTGCCGCGAAACCTCCGCTGCTTCACGCTTCGCCTGGCGATTCTCATTCGCGGCAGCCATGAATTAAACGTATATTTTGATCCTTCTATATCTCTCTGCGTATGTTGCAGAGAGGGTTGCAATAGAAGGCAGTTGATGCAAACTTTCATTGTTGCCTGTTCTTCCCCTCCCCGCCTCCCCCTTGAACTTCCTTCCCCTTCTCTCTATTCCTCTTTTTATCTCGCTTGGTGCGGTGGCGTTCATCAACTGCTTGCGTCGGTGACGTTTGGTGTAACTAGAAGAACAACAGCAAAGAAATCTAAAAGGAGGGGTGGAGGATGCGGTAACCTTTTTATTACTTCTCTGAGGAGAGCGATGAAGCGTGCTTGAGCGTCTCCGTGGACGTCACTCAGCTGCGGGCCGGCCTCGTCGAAGGCTTTCGCGCGGAAACTCGCATTCTCTCTCGATCGCTTCTCAGACTCATTACAGTGTGCCCGGTTAAGCGAAAGTGAGCGTCAGCTGCTTCGAGGTGAAATCTGGGCCTTCAAACGATTATTGCGTCTCTCTCTCTCTCTCTCTCCTATCACCAACCGCTTCCCTCTCAGATATTTTCTCGCCCGCGTTGGTTGGGAAGCGACGCGGTGCCATTCTGCGAAGAGGTCAGTTATCGAGGCGTATGACTACGTTAATCGAGAGCATCTAAGCTACCGTTTTCGGGAAAGCAGGCGGAGGACGTTTCTGTAATGCACATGCTTGTGCTTAAAGAAAGAGAAGCGGTGTTAGTATAAGCATTGCACCTAGGGCGATGCCGGCGAAGATGCTAAGCGGAGATTCACAGTTCCATGAGCAACTGTAAGTTTCAGTGTGCAACTACATATATGAGTGCCATATATAATCCTCCATGTTAAAATGGAAAGATAGGAATATTATTTTGAACTTCCTTCTCATCCTCCACGTAGTACTGACATGAAAGGCAAGTGGCTGGACAAGTCCTCGGGGCATAAATCTGTAGATATATAATGAATGATATACGTATGCTATTTCTGGTATTGAAGCAAGCACTGAGAGCACGAAAGATGAAATATGCGGTCAAATTATTTTAATATTTGGTACATTTGTGTTGTCTGCCCCTGTGAATGCCGTTGATGAATCAACTAAGAACGTTTTCACTTGTGATCCATAAATTTTAACGCCTTCCAGAGAAAGGCTTTGCCCAGCAATCGTATGACACATCGTCTGGCAAGCAGCAGCATTTGACCTTTTTTTACGGCTATATTTGAGAGTCACCAAGTAACTTGCCCGACGTTCAGTACACAAACGTTGCAGCCATGCTTCCAGAACTGAAATTAGCAGACGCTTAAATTTATGACCATCTAGCGGAGTTCGAAACCGTATTTGTTTTCAATTATAATATTTAACGAAGGAACTCTTAAAAGCCTTAATTACCCCAAATCGGTTTCATCTACGGGCTTGTGCTGAATGAATTTGAGTACTGTTTTTAGGGCAGAAACGCTACTTCACGCGGCCGAGCCCAGCAAAGGATTTTGTGAGAACTCTCTGCCAAGGCCAGGAAAAAATAAAAACAAGAAAAAAACCCATCAGAGCTGGGCATATTCGGACAAAGAAATTTCTCACGGGATGCCAGTACAGAACCTCGCAGCTATGACCATGTGCGATCACCCCGCGTGTTTTACTCTCACTCTCTGTGGCTGTGCGTTACATGTGGTCATACGTATGAGCTTCCATCTGTACGCAACGGATCCAAACACCTCGCTAGCGCACTGAAATATTAGATGGCATTTTTATTTTTTTTTCTCAGTTCGAGAGGACGAATAAAATGGTAAAATGGCATTAAATGTGTGAGACGGTTTGGGTAATATACTTGGGCCACCATCAAAAATTGATATTGCGCAATTTGGAAATTGTGTTTGCCTACATTCAAAACCGACTTGGCCCACCCACAAAATAGAGTCGTCTCACCCACGAAATTAGGGTGGTCCATCCACAAATGTAGGTTGCATGTCCTGGAATGTGGACGGACCGTGGAAATTTGGACTCTTTTACACGATACTGCTTTGGCTGGCGGAGTCATGCCGCCTCTCATTTTTTGGTCCACCAGCTGTTATTCAGTCGTGTCAGGCCATGGAACATTAGTATTAGCACGCGGCTCGTATGGTGCACGTCAGCTTTGGGCGTTGCGATGCGAAAACACCTCATGATTCCACTCGTGCTGAAAAATTTATAACGATGCTATAACTTAGCTTCGTCTGCGCACAGTGAACCAGTTCTGAATTATTACTTTACTTTGGGTGAAAAACAATGTAAGTCTTGTTTCAAAATTTTGTTACATGAAAGGCAAGGGTCATGTAACGCACAAAGCTAAAGCTCCTACGCCCTCCCCCATAAAAAAAAAAAAAAAAGGTACTTCAGCTTCCTGTACCACTAGGCGAAGCCTATAGCGCATGAGCACTTTTATTTTATCATCTCTAGCTTGTCTTCTTTGCTTTTTTATATATCGCATATTTCTACCAGGCTCGATCTTGCTAGAGCAAGCGAGTGGAAAAGATCGCCATTTCGCTCAAGCGCGAGAGGAAGTAGATGAACTCGATATCACCGCGCATTTCCTTGATGGCTGGTTTCGACGATACTGCAACGCCGATATTGCCGCCGAACGCATGCTCGCTTTAGCGCTCCGGTAAAACGATGGGAGGGACCATTTTGGGTATGCAAAGCTTCGCTTTATGATTACGACATGAGCGCTGGCACGAGAAACCTCCGAGAGAACTTCGCCGGTTCCAGCTCCGTTACCACGCCTCAAGCGCGGAATACTGTATATATACGCGAACGACGTTTCGCCGGCTCACGGGTCATATCCCGCTCATTGGCAAGCTTGAATGCTTAATGCATTCTAATGACGCCAATAACGCTATTCGTAGTCTCCAGCTTATAGCTACCCTGACGATAGAGCTTTAAGCGTGTATGACGCGGTGCGTTGCACACATCGTACTCTCTTTCCACAGAACGCGGAGTTAAAGAATGGAAATGCGTTTCTTGCTCCATGCGGAATGGCATGATCTTTACGCGTAGGAAAACTATAGAGGACAGCCCCGGCATACCTGCTTGCATTCGATGAATTGCGTAAGTAGCCGTCAAATGAATTCGGTCTTCGAACACTTTGGAAAGTTGACGAAGGCTCGAATACCTTATTCGGCGCCATAACTATAGATGCGGGGGTGCGCGGTATAGAAGCGAACTAAGCAGGGTCCGTATTCGGAGTTTGCCTCGTTTTCTTCCTGACCTCGCGTCATCTGATTTGCGGAAACGCCGGAACCGGAAGTGGTAGTGGCATCCGGTTCCGGTACCCGAGAGGTAATATACAAAGTGAAGCCTGTATGTTAAAAACCACTAGAAATAAGGCTATGCGATCTGATGATTATGGGCTAATTACACCTTATGTTATCTAATTTTTAATGTCATATTACGAAATTGAAGGCCCTGAACATCAAAACATGAACCTTGCTTTTAGATTTTCTATTCAACAGTGTGGTCGAACATCAAAAATTCGCATGTGAAAGCTCGTTGTGCTGGCTTTACGCAATCGCAGCTTCATAAAATGTCGTCCATTGCAATTCTTACGCAACAAGGGCGGATCCCATTTGTGTATTTGGCAATGTTGGAGAAGTTAACGTCGTTCTAGCGAAGTTGTAACGCTTAGCAATGTCATTGTATACAGTTATGCAAAGTGGAAAAGACAACTGAATGAGCTTTCAAATGCGCATTGTTGACGTTCGATATCTCGTTCCGCCCTATCGATTAAGGAAGTTTAGAAAAGAGGCTGCCTTTTGAAAATGACAGCCTTAATTTCGCAATATCTTATTCCATATCAAAAAATTAAAAGTTGATTAGGTAATTTTAGTTAATTAATCATCTTAGCACCAAGTTTAATCACGAACAAAATGTCGGCCTTGCTGTAAAACCTATCTGCACAAACCGCACAAGAGCATCTCTCGTAGTGTTGAAAACATAATTTGGTAAACGGTCAAAAAAGTCTCCCGGTATAAAGGGAGCGCACTACTCGAGGGAATGCTACACGTATATATAGATGGTAACAGAAGGTAGTTTAGACTCTGTGTTACATCACTGTTAATAAAGAGATCGTAACATGCTGCACATCATGGTACAATTTGAGCACAGGAGCGAGGCAGGGTGCGGGCGACGCCACGTGCTAAGAGTGAGCCACGGCTTGCACGACAAGGTGGAACTCAAATATTATTTCGTAGGGAAATACTAAATCTCTAGATTGGCCACTAAGTTCCTTCCGAGAGGGGAGATTAACAAATGTGTAATCTTTTTGCCTTTCTCTCGCATTTGAAAACGTAGGTCGAGCGAAACAGGTCACCCTAGCCAAACACCTCCGAAGTCCTTCGCGCGCAGCAACCTAGTAGAGACGTCATATGCAGGCGAGGCTGGAAGGGGCTGCCTGCGCCAGCGAACGGGTCCGCCGGGAGAGGCGAGAGCGAGCCAATAACCTGGCGACAGCGGTGGCCCCTGCCTCCGAGAGCAGGGCGCACTCGGGGAGAAAGGCTGGCGTCGTCGCCAACGTCGATGCCGCTTGGCGGCGGCGAATGCCTCTCGGCAGCGTCAGCGCGAGAATTGCCTCGGCTGCATGAATAATTCACCGGCGGTCGCCCTAACCGCGTCGGCCTCATATGCCCCCTCTTCCATTGAGTGCGTCATATACACGGCCTGGGGCTGCCGCCAGAGCCCAAGCGAGCGACAAAAGCGAGGAACCGACGACGACTCCTCGGAATCGCGCAGAGAGGCTCGCATGTGCAGCACCGCGTATACTGCGCGCCGTCGTACATAGTCGAGAAGGGCGCATTCAAGCAGCAGTCGCGCCTGCCGACGCAGCCGCCGGCGAACGCTCAACCGAGCGAGCAACCCGAGCTTGAACCTCGCGACCGAAGGAAAAAGAGAAATAGGAAGTAAAAAGAACAATATAGAGACAGAAGTCAGCCAAGCAAATGAAACGCCTCCCCTTCCCTGCTGATCTGCCTCCCTCTTCGCCAGACGCCTGTGCCAGACGCGAAAAGGAAGAAGCCGAAGCCAGAGCAGCAGCAGAGGTGGTACAAGAGTCACACAAATGAAAACAAGAGTGGCAGTCGAGGCTGCATGTGGTGTAGTCCGAGGCCGCATACGCGCGCGTCGTGAGTCGTTTTCGTAGTCCGCTTCATAAGCAGAGTCGCCTTGCGGTGGCGGCAGTTTATGTCGCTGTCGACGCGTCGCTGCTTTTGAGCTAAGCGGCGAGTTGACTCAGATATGAAATTCCGAAAAGCCGCCGCCTGGGAGTCGGGATTTCTCGCATTTCGCGTGGTCTAAGCAGCGGTTGTGGTGGCGGAGGCGGCGTGAAGGCGACGGAGCGCGAGTTTCGTGTTTGGTCTTCATCTGTGTGGAGCGGCATGTATTATTCATGGTTAGGTATGAGGAGCTTTGGAAAGCAGCTCTGTCGGCCCTTCGATGCATGCACCAACCTTTTTTTTTTTTGCGCCCGCGCTCACTCTTTCTCGGCTGCTTCTCCGCATGTGCGAAAAGATATGCGAAGAAAACAAAGCGTCAGGAGCAATGCGTTGTGGTGTGCTTTCTTGCGCAAATTTTTTACCGTGAGATGGGATGGAATGCACGAAAGAAAGAGAAATAAAAAATATTTCCAACGCTCCATACCCTCCATGAGGCAACAGCTGTACGTGCACTATTCAAGAAAAAGTACGCAATCCTGATAATTTCTGTCGGCTCCTACACTCCTTAAATGGTAACTGAAGGATACAAACTCTGAGCTCGGCAAAAGAAATTCAGAAGTTTCATTCGTATGAGGTGCACGGTGAAGAGACACTGGTTAAGAAAATGTTGAATTTTTGAATGACTGATCAGCTATTGAAAAAAAAAAAAAAAGCGATTTCGCATCTTTAAAAAATCGCATCGCTTCTGCGACTTTTAGGAGAGCTAGCGTGTGTGTGTGTTGTGAAACCAAATGGGAGCTGGCTTATAAACTTTAGCCTTTTGTTAGAAAAGGAGAAGAATTAGGTTTTGATATAGTCAATGAATGAGATAACTCGTGCTTGAGTCACCCTGATTGCACGCAGGTTATTTGCCTCAATTTCACAACGCGGGACTTTGCGTACTTAAGCGTTCTACACAGGTAACGCCACAGATCTCTGCATGTAAGAGTGAACCTATAAGTACCTACAACCTTAATCTTTTTCAGTGAATTGCAGAAAAAAACGAAGCTGTAGCCAGCTTGAATGGCCACAGCCGAAGGCATACATAGGCCGCTAAGGCGAGGGGGGATACAAGTTGTGACCATGTGACAAGGCATCATAGAATTCTGTTAGTGTTGTCTCGCTGATTAGCTATAGTCAAGATTCGCGCTCGAATGCAGCCAGCATGCACTCAGGAAAGGAATTTTGCTAGACAGTCAAACTGCGGGGTGTCAGCATTAAAGAGCAACCTGCAACCTACGTTTCATAGTAAAGCGCCAGCTTCGTTTAGTGACCTCATTGGTTTATAATAGCTCGCTGGATTTTGTGCATCGTTTCCAAGTTAATTACACGACGTTGCCTGTACAGCTTGTCATTGTGTCTAACTTCAGCTTTCTAAAGATGAATTTGCAAAGTGGGGAATGCCTCTTGTGCCGGACGGCTTCACAAAAGCCCCCAACACGTGCCAGCAGCCAACGCCTCGCTGTCAAATTGTGCGCAGAAAGTACTTTATCATCATTACGCATTGGCGATAAATATGAAATGATCGCTATTAGGCTGATATTTTTAGAAGGGAATCGAGTTCGGGTGGGGAGAGAGGTGAATGGGGAGGGAGAATATAGAGGGGTTGCATTGGCTTACAACAGAAGCAGAACCAACTTCTCCCGTTTGGCTGGCATCCCCCTTTCCCACCAGCTCTCGTGGCTTCTTATAGGCGTAATGATGATGGGCTTGTTCGGGCTGGTCGTGCAATAAGTGCAGGTCTCAGACAGGGCGGACGCATGCGTGTGAAAGGTCAAAGCGTGCCTTTCGATGACCGCGCGTTGCGTCACCCCGCGCGCAATCAACGATTTGCCGGCCTCAGTTTATCGCGTCTTAAAATCTCTACGTCTGGAATCTGAAAAAGCCTCCGCTGAGGAACATGTTGGGTTTGAATTAGGGTGCTCCGCGTCCAGTTACAGCGAGCGTATCTGACCTCAAAATTCGTTTACGACATGAAGAGTTGATCGAAAAATCAGCTTTGAAGATATATTAAAACATGCTGTAGACGTGTTATCGATGTTGTTCCATATTTGGCGACGACTGATGGTTCTGCAATGAAAGAACCACCGAGAAGGTACAAAAAACGATCTATTTTGCTTGAGAAAAAGCTGGTGTTGATGTTGAAAAAGCTGTGAGCATACTTTATAATTTGTACAATATTTTAAACTTTACATAATGATGTACAGTCACATGATAAGGAAACAAGTATAGGACATAGTTTGTGCCATCATCTGGCAGATGAAACCTATATTACACATTTGTTGACGATTTACGAACAATTATTTTTCGATGAAATGAAGAAGCAGTAACGACCACAGTTGAAAAAAAGGAAAGGCATTTCGAAACCCCCACGGAGGTTTCGTTCACAATCAGCAGGACAGGAGCGGCGACACATTTATAAGCAAATGATGTAACGCGATTACCGAGTATAGATCCTTGAAGTGGGAACATAGTTTTTACTTCAAGTTTTTTGCGGAGTATCGATGAATATAGCGGTGTGAGCAGAAGGGGCATCTTCAGTTCCGCTCTTGGAATAAAATAGAAGTGCTGCCTTAGCCACTCTGTTGGCCAGTGTCCTGAGCATAACTTCGAGTTCATTTTCGGCATGCTTGCCATTTTTACTCCATCTTGATGACACTTTATGTGTCTGGAGAATTTTCCTTTCCTACCCGAGGTGTAGGTAAGATTGAAGTTCAGACATGGTGTCTTGTTAACTCCTCGGAGCCAATCACCTGTTGACCGTCCTTTGACTGCAGGGTTCTCCAGCCTGTCCGATGCAGAATGGGCCGCGCATAAGTCGTATCTTGAAAAGACAAAAGACAGAGCTTCACTAATGCCAGTGACTTATATGGTATGGGCTTCTTGCTCGTGTTCGAGAATATATGCATACGGCCAGTTATCATATGATATATATCTAGCTTGCTTTTATATCTTTGTTATAAAGTCGCTTTAATAACCGTTGGCTGAAAGCTTTTATAAACCCACTTTGCAGATCTTGCTGCTTGCAGATGAGTACTGCATAATTAGACAGATGAATACCGCACAATTAGTGAGTGAGGAAACGAAAGCGGTTTTCTTTCTAAAATTCTGCCGTAAATTTCAAGCGTGCGTCAGGGCTGTCACTTCATTTAGAAACCGCGACGCGTCTGCTTTTTGAGGAATGCAAAAGCAGTTGTCGAAATATGGGCAGAAGACCTTCAGAGCCGAAGTGAAGGTTTGCAATAATTTTTCCTCCGGGGGTGATATGAGAAGGTTTGCATTGGTGACCGGTATGGAAGCGGCCGTCGTTGCGTATTTTGTCTGCTTGCAGATTTAAGAACGGCACACAAAATTCAAGAGTTGTTTAGAAAAAGCCGTACTAATGTGATCACAATGTAAAAGGAGTATATAAGGCTTGCCAGACCGCTGCCTTTTTATGGCATTATAGGTTAACAGCGCAAACAACAGCGCGTCACATTATTTGGACTGTTAACTATATAATGAATCACCAGCAAACAGAATCTGCTGTTCTGGCATTTTTCAGCGCTTTCTCGCATGTGGTGGCGGCTATATAGAGCAGCCGGACTATTAGTGAAAGCACAGTGGAGCAGAAGGAGACCATTGAGGCCTGTGGCACTTATTATGTACAGATAAGAAATAATGGTCTCCATAGGCTTCACGAGGACCTTCACCATCTGGCCATCCCCACGAAGCATTCATTTCCGTCGAACTCCTGACAGCGTGAACATCTAATTTATGCCTTGAAACATTAAATGACGTATTTGCCTTATTAATTAAAAAGGAAGACCTTCATGCACAAAAAAGAAAAACGCACTCTCACGCGGGAGCTATAGGCCAACATTAGACTTGCATGAAAACCATCTCTGTCCACTCAGGGGCCATTCCAAGTAACACAACTGGTAATAATTTTTTTTTTTTTTTGCCACCTCTGATGACATGAAACCTCAAAAAAAAAAAATATGCTTTCATTGTAAATCTGGCTTTCTTATATACCATAGTATTGTGCGCTCCCTAGGTATAAGTCAGTTGTCTGCGTATAATGGGAATGCGTATGGGAGACAATGAAAATACATCAGAAAACTTAGTTGCAGACTGCTTGTCACTCCTTACTTCTACGGTATCATCAAAACCCATAATTCTTTTGATTAGTCAACGTCCTTGAAGAAAAGCCTTTCCATGTCCAAAATCTCTTTGTTCTCTCCCTATTATGGGACCTTGTCTTTGCTACTGAGATACACATTTGCGAAAATACCAAATAAATGTCGGTCACCTGACAGGATAAATCAACACACGAGTAGAGAGGTGGACAGGGCATAAACTACGGGTGATTAGAAGAGTGCCCGAAATGCCGAGCTGTTAGTATAGCCAAATAAACGAATAGGCCAGATGTACGCACCCGCTGCAGAAAAAAAAAAAAAAAAAAAAAAAAAAAAACACGAGAGAAGCTCGAACCACTGGCCGTTATAATCTCCTGTTTGCCGCGACATGGCAGTAGGTGGCTAAGTTAGAGGTATTTCCCAAAATGACTTATCGCGCGCTGCAACGAAGCAAACCTTGTGTGAGACCCCATATTCAGGCCTGGTTAAGTAAAACAGGATATCGAGTTTAAGAGACGTTAAGGTTGAGGTGGTGGCTGCTGGGAAACGCCACAATTCGTAAATAAATACCCGCAACGTGATGGAGAAAATTAAGCTGCATGCAGAGTGCGGTCGAAACTTTTATGGCCTCCATCGGGAGGCGTTACCTTCGCGTTTAACGTTTCAGTCGGGCGGCTGAGATACGTAGGGCGGACATGATGCACGACGAGAGCGAAGGGAGCTACGCTCAGCGCAGTACTAGAACTAATAACAACAAAACGGAATGAAAAGGCGGCGTAGAAAGAAGATGTAGCCCTTGGTCATCGCCGCTGACACAGGATGGTGCGCAAGCGGCGAAACATAGAGGTGATGAGGCGTTCCCGAGCGTGTAAGATTTCAACCGACGAGAGAAATATATGGCAGTGGGCGTATCGCCAGGCCGGCGACGAGCGATGAGAGAGATGTGGAATGAGTGAGGGCCAGAACGGAAGGAAGAAAGAGGCAGTCGCTTGAAGATTGGCCCGGCTATATAGCCTGTCGCCTATATATCTGTATACAGGGAGGGGTAATTAAAATCACGCAACGCTTTAAGCGTCACTTGATGATCAGCCGCACAATTGCCTGGGATGGGGAGAAAGAAGAAACAAACAAAAACTTAAAGCGGAAACAGATGCGACGCGAGACACGCATGTAAGGAGATATATCGCGTGAGACACGCCAGTTCGTTACGAGTTGCTGCGCGATCCTGTCCAGCGAGCATCGAAGCCCGGTTGCCAACTGCTGTATGTTTACTTTATTTTCTTTTTGCACTTAGTACCTGGAGTTTCGGGCGTGCCAGCAGGCCACTGTAGAAACCATACACACAACGGGTGCTTCTGCATGGGGCGCAGCTATGCAGAACGTGCTCTATAAATAACGAAAGGGCGGATTGCAAGAGAGGGAAACAAGTGATACGATGAAGAAGCTCGTGCCTAAGGTGCGTGAGAGCAGGGTGAGGGAAAATCACCGTGACTTTATTTACGACTTTGACGACGGCCAACAAAGCAGCAACAACAACATATAGCGAGCGCGGATGGACAGAGATGCTGAACAGCGGGAGAGGGAGGAGGGAGTTACAGTGCAGCGGAATTTTCGGGCGCCTTCGTGCTTAATGCATAATGCTCATTGGCGCGAGCGCATGCCCAAGCCTTTCGAGATGAGGCCCCAGATGGCTCTATCGGAGCGTGCTATGGCTTGCATGCATGATGTGCAGCGCGCGCCCAAGTGTTGTTGTTGGGTGCTGTTACCGTTGCAGCCGGCGAGGCGTTATACGACGCAGCGAACAGGCGCCGCCTGTACAGACTCTGCTCGTGAGCCCAATAAACGACCGGACACGCACCGAGAGGCATCGATCGATGAGCCCGGCGCGAAGAGGAGGTATATCATAATGTAAACGGTGGCGACCAGGCATAAACTTGTGTAATCGGATGCGGCTACGCGCGGCGCCGCTCGATCGGGAGCACGTCGTCGTCTTTTAGCCGCTTCGCCATTTATTTGTATGCTACTTTCTGTTTCCGCGCTCTCAGCGTTGGGGCAACATGCATGCTTTAGGTATACGCAGCCAGCCAAGAGCGCTGCTCTTTGAGGTACGGTGTTGCTTATGAATGGCGCTGTAAGACGGAAGTGCCGCATTTTGACATGAACGTATTTACGTCATGAGTATTTCACGGACTGGGGTGTGCCTTGTGTACTCTGTTGTGAGGTGATGAATTGACTACCCGACAGATTAGTTTTTTTTTTTTTTTTTTTTTTGTATGCTGATGATGGGTGGCTGCCTTCGAGTATAGGTATAAATGCGTAGCAGCCGTCAATGGTATACCTTAGGGCGACAAGGGGCGGTAGCTATGGAATGAGAGATATAACACACAAATTCTAAGTGGTTGATATTCAGAATGGAAAAATAGCGATCACCATTGCATTTATTAGTCAAAGTTCCCACTTTTTACGTCTTTGAATTGAATGTCATTATAACCAAAATGTGCGGTCAAAATTTCAAAGTTCCTTGACGTCCTAGAATATGGTGATTGCGTCAGCGCTCATGACAATCATCATCAGCCGTGCTATACACATTGCAGGGCGAAGGCCTTTGCCCTATTCCTCCTATTAACACAGTCCTGTGCTAGCTGCATCCATTTGACCTCTGCGAACGCCTTAACCCCTGCACCATCACGGCGGGGCGCTGAGGTCATTACTTAAAAAAAAAAACAGCCTTGTGCGCACAGTACACGTGCACAGGCCTTGAAGCGTATTGAAGGAGTCCTAAAAAATCCGGAGTTCCTTTAGTAGGATGCGCACCGCTAACGGAAGTGCAGCCTTGATGCTCAAAATATATTCTGATACCCATGCGACCAAGTGGAATTCCTATAAGGCCCCTAAAGAAAATATCAGGAAAAGCTGTGCACAAAGAAGCACATGACAAAATAATGTAGTATTTTTATTTTTATTTACAGATATGCTTACTTATTTACAGATATGCAACTTAAGAAACTACTTTCAGTTCATATGGGCAAAATTCTGGAACCATTTGCGAGAAGGCTCGCGATTATACCACGCTCAGTGGCATCGCTCTACGGCGCAGCGAACTCCAATCGGCAGCATGAAGCCACAGCGATCCCCAATTAAAGTGACTAGCTCAGCTTACCCTAATCCCACTCCCATTTTCGGTAAAATGCGATATGGTAAAAAATAACAGCCATTTTTTCTAATTACTGACGCGTCAATAACTATTGTATAGTAATGTTCTTATTGTTTTATGATGAGTACTAACAGTCAGTTAGCATTGTGTATTGATATTTCTTACTGTTAAATGAGGTACTAACAGTCAATCTACATTGTATAACCATATCATTCATGCTCCTGTTATTACCACTATTTATGTAATCCCCCCCTCACACAATACTCCAACGCTTGGAGCCTGTGAGGCAACCTAAATAAATAAATAAATAAATAAATAAATAAATAAATAAATAAATAAATAAATAAATAAATAAATAAATAAATAAATAAATAAATAAATAAATACATTAAAATTAATTAATTAATTAATATAATTAATAATTAATATACTGGAGGTTAGCCCCCTCACACAATACTCCAACGCTTGGAGCCTGTGAGGCAACCTAAATAAATAAATAAATAAATAAATAAATAAATAAATAAATAAATAAATACATTAAAATTAATTAATTAATTAATTAATATAATTAATAATTAATATACTGGAGGTTAGCATAGGTGACTGAACAGCTCTGAATTGGTTTAACCGTGCTAGGGCTAACCGTATTTTTTAATACTTTTGTACGGCTTAGTTGGAGCGGGCTTTATATTTCCGTCGGTCGGTCTTTAACACAGCTATAACGGGACGCTAACTAATATATATGCAGCAGAAAATGGAGGCACTATGCAATCAAGGGTTAGGGACTAAGCGAGTAACAAATCACGGATACACGAACTAGGATCTTCAATTTGAGCGGCAGAGGAAAGCCTTTGTCGATGTCGGTGAATACCTTTAAAGGTGAAGCCTGTGTGTCCACGCATTTTTTTCTTCTTTCTTTTTTTTTTTTTTGCGGGTATGCATCTACCCTATTTTTTATTTTTTATCTTTTTTGCCTCTGCGCCAAATGAAAGCGTAGCGCAGATGTAAACTGCGCGGAAAACTGCGTCCAGTCCCATAATGTAAAACTTGTGGAGGAATGCTATATCACACAGCATCTCGGCTTCAGGTTCACAATTCACATTGACCATAGTTGATTATTATGATCTTGCGTGCAAAGATTATGTTTTTTTACAACCATCCTAAATAAGTATACGTGGGTGTTGAGATCAAAAACGCTACCGATTACAAAACAAAGCGCTAGGCTGTTACTTCCGTTTGAGTGAAATGCACACAAAATAAGCGATTCCTAAGAACTGCTTACATGCTTGTCAGCTGTGTCGTCGTCTTATTAGTAAAGGGTCGCTTTTGTGACTCACTTTTTTTATTTCTTCTCTTATTGATAAAGCATACGCTGGTTACCCATCGTAATAGCTAAGTGTGATTATTGAATAGTAGCTATCGTTTAATAAAGTTAAAACGATGTCTTGTACACACTACTGAGAAAACCATTGCGCAGATTTTTAGGGCCTATTGAGTATCCTGTGCTATAGACCGATGGAATTCAGCGTGCCACAACGGCCCCATCACGCCCGCGCGGCTCTCACGCATGCGCGCTGACGGCGAGGTACCATACTATAAGCATGCTCTCCGGGTGCGTGCGCCGCAGTCTCAGCGAAGAAGCAATTAAGCGAAACTCGAGAACTAATAAATAGCCCTCCCGGAACCGCGCGGTGCCCGCTCCGCCGCCTTACCCTCCTCTCCATCAATCTCTCAACGGCGTAAGCGACGCCCCGCAATAAAGGTGATCATAATGGCGATCCGTGGCAGTTTTTTTTACAAGTTAATTTTTTATTGTTGCCTTTATTCTTTCGTTGTACTTTTAAGTGTACTTTCTTATTATCTTCTTTCACCTTCATAGCCTAAAGAATACCACACCGAATCTGTTCTTTGACCAGCTACATAGAGTGCCTCCAGCATCTATCAGCGAAAAGAGGATTATGCAATGTGCGTGTGTTGGGGTACGAGTGCGTGGGTATATATGGCCCTCTATACGAATATATGCAGTCCGAGCACAGGGGCACACGCACGTAACGTATAGGCATGAAAGTGCACTATAAAACGAGCAGAATGGGCGAAGAACATTGGAGAACGGATGACGAGACTGCGTTCTTAAAGTGCCTTTAAAGGACAGCTGCATCGCTTTTCGAGAATTGTGCGATATTCAAGAATTCAAGCATATTTAGGCTGTAGGTAATGCATGAAAAGTGTTTTTGTACTAGCGTTCAAAGTGATGGCGTTATCGACGATTAAAATTTGAACTTCTCCTCACAGCAATGAAGGATCGCGGAGAAGCTCAATAATGACATCCCAGGTGGTAATATTTCTAATTTTCATTGCCTTCGTCCACATCGTGTGGTGCGTTTTCTGATGTCGTCAAGCAACGTTTCTAAAGCTTTACATTCGGTAGCGTTATTTTTGCTCCTGCAAACCTAGCGTTTCTATGCAGGAAATGTACTGGTACCGTCAGTGACGTCTCATGCTTCCCCACCAGTTGAAGTGCTGTGCGGAGAAGCCCAGTAGCCTTGGCAGTTTTAATCGCTAATTGCGCTACTGTTTCAAATCTCAGCGCCAAGCTATTTCGCACACATAAACTTCAAGGACTTCTCGTTAGAACACACCACACAAAACTCATTGAAATCTGAATTAGTGGAGTTTCCCTTCAAAAAAGGAAAAAAAAAGAAAAAAAAGCGTACAGAACCGTACGCAGAAAGATATTGCACGAGAAAGTACGAAGGAAAATTTGTCGGCGAAGAGGACTGAAATGATGCGGACCAGTATATGAGAGTAACGAAAGCAGCATGTGAAAGGACATTACGCCCGACGCCCCCGAAGCTATTAAAAAAAAAAAGAAAGAAAATAATAGTGGGAGGCTTGTAAGTCTATATAATACATCGCTATTCGAATCTTCAAGAACCCCGCCTCAGTGTGGTTGCCTGTTGCCTGTCTGCTAATTAAGCCTCCCCACTTCACGATCACAGCCGTGGCAACAAAGCAACAAAGAGAAAGGGGAGTTATATAGCGAAAGCAACTAAAAGGGGGCCGGCCCGCAATTCCTTTCCCGGGTCAGGAACTCCGGCCCGTGCTCGGGTCTCAATCACGGATCCCCCACCTTCTTCCACTCTTCGACAGCCAGCACAAGATTGAAACATCGAAAAGCGGAAGACAAAGGGACGCGTCGCTTTTGCTGTTATAATAGCTTTGCATGGTGCTGCTGGTTTTTCATTTTGCTTCAAGCTACAATCTGTATATATTCTTGCTGAAGTGTCTTACGCCTGTTTTTTTTTTTTTTTTTCACTGCGAAATGGCTTTTACTTTATTTTAGTCCTTTGATTTGATGTTTGCTTGCGTCAATCTGCTCAACTGGTGAACAGGCCATATATTTTTTGAATGTGAAGCCGTTCTTTGGATGCCCGCTTTGCAATGTTGCACGTATTAATAATGGTTTTGTCTTTCCGATATCTGTGTATACTTGTGTAAACGCACATCGACAGCAACGAGGGAAGTAAAAGATTATTAATAAGGTGATATTCACTCAAGTTTAGATTAGTTATGCTACTAAACAGAAGGGCGCAAATATCGAAAGTGAGCCCACTTTTTAAAATTTCCCAACCAGCGACATGATTGGATATTTCAAATTCGGAAAAGTTTTCAAAAAGTCCATTAATTTTGCATTCCCACGTTGCACATTCGTCAAAAGGCGTCTTTGCACACTGTGTCGTCGCGAGAAAAAGGTCAATATTTTTAACGTCATAAAATGTACTAAGTGTGCCGTATAGTACTTACTGCATTAACAATTCGACGGGCGTCGTTTGATCAGCATGCGAAGCTGAAAATCTAACCTAAAGATTTTTCAAAAAGCTTGTATTACAGCGAACCACTAGCCGGTACTGACATTTTAAAAAGTGAGCTCACTTTCTATGTTTACGATCTTTGAATTTGCGATATCGTCCTGCGCCTTGAAATCAAGGAAAGAAAACCTGATTCACTAGTTTTAGTTAATAATATTTCGTCGACATCACCTCACAATCAACATGAATCAATTGCATGACAGTGGGTGCTTACAGAAGTAAGCGTAAAAAAAAAAAGGCCTTGAGTGTTTTTCGTTACGAAATGTGTAAATAACAGGACCAGACGGAAATAACTTTTCCCTGAAGATAAATGGTCAACGACCTTTACAAGGGCTACAGCGGTGGTGGGGAGTTGGACTCATCGCAAGCCGTAAGTGAAAATAAAGTGCCCCCGTCGTCACTGCAGGGTCGACCACGTCATTTTACTCCAGTCGTCGGCAGCGCAATATAAACTC
Organism: Amblyomma maculatum; assembly: GCF_055883805.1. NCBI lineage: Eukaryota > Metazoa > Arthropoda > Arachnida > Ixodida > Ixodidae > Amblyomma > Amblyomma maculatum. The sequence continues at coordinate 18,157,507 of NC_139347.1, read as the reverse complement.
ACCGTGTTGCGGCGCAGTAAATAGCCTCACTGCCATGTTCTCGACATCGATGAGTGGTCCATTTAGGCCTAGCGTACGGCTGAGGTAAGAATATATACATAAAAAAAAAACAATGTCCAGCACCAGGTGCAAAATGAAAAAGAAAGCGCGTGTGCACGTAATAATAATAAACGTCGCTATACATCGCCGGCGCGACGGAGCAGACGCCCTCTGGGCGTGATCGCACTTGTCCCGACGGGGCCCGGGAGAGAAGCTGTAGAACTCTCGCCAAGATACACGGGGGTTTCATGGGGTAGAAGAAAGGCAGCGGACAGCTCAATAAACAACTACACTAATAACAAGAAGAAAGAACCATCGGCTTGAGAAAGGACTACGATAGATTAAGACGCGCCAGGAATGATAGGAAGAGACGGCCGACCCACTAGCCACGCGGGCTGCTGTAAGGCCGTGCCGTGTACACCAGAGGCGTGCGTGCGAACCCGTATGCGCAGCACATGCATTTATATATATATATATATATGCGCGCTCCGTAGCCTCTTCTCCTCAGGGATGGATTCTTCTCTCGTTAATGCGCGCCACAGGCTTCTCTGCTCGTCGCCGCCAGCGTTGCTGCTGCTGCGAGGAACAACGGAGCACCCGGCGAGCAGCGCCGTCGGCGGCGGCCGCCGCGAAAGTGGGCGGTTTCGCCTCCGCCCCGTGAAGCGACGGATGGCCTTATCGCGGATATTTATGGGCTTCTCGGGGGCATCTGTAACGCCACGCCGGCACGCTGAGGGGTGTGGAGGCAATGCTGCGGCAGGTTCGGTTATATCGTAGTAGCGTCGTCGCCGATGCTTGAAGGAGGTGGGGAACATCGTGCGTGGCCAAGCCTCCTTCCTTTTTCTTCGTTTGTGCATTCACTCGAGCACGCACGGGGCTCTCCAGCGCAGCCTTCCTCGAGAAGAGATGAGCCTCCACGACGAGCCGCTTTGTTCGTGCCCTGCCGTCTTTGCTTTGTTTAATGTTGAGAGCAGCACGTTGCGTTAGCTAGTGAAGAAGGGCGATCGCTCTGCTCGCCTTTGGGTCTGTGTTTTTTTTTAATACCTGTTTTTTACTTTTCATAATTCTTAACATGTAGCTGCAGCCTGACCGGAAGTAGGGGAAAAAAGAAAACAAAGAAAGAAAGGCAATCGAGACAAACAAGGCGAAAGCGAGATAAGAGGAGAAGGGCAAGGCACCCATGAATTATGGTGGAGGTGTCGTCCGACTTTAATGTCTTCATCGAGTGCCGGTGTTATGTATAGCCACCGACCGACTGGGAACTCTGGTATTATACACATCCTCTCACCTCATGTATTCTTGTCCTCCACACTATCTGGCTGCCGTCGTTCTTGGTTTTCCACCGCCCCTCGCAATGAACGGAAGTGTTGTGCAATTTATAGAGTAACAAACTTAAAACCCGCTCTTGGCATTTCCTCGCCTCAATGGTGCGCGGTAGAACCTCACACGCACGTTGATAGGAGGCCCCATTCTCCATTTGTGGTCAGTCACGAGGCTTTCGACATTCTCGTGAATTAAAGGCAGCAGAAGCTTGTTACCCTTCCTCCAGTTCTGCCTCTCCCCATGCATGCACGCGTGCTTAGTTGTGACATCTCTGTTGCCCCTTAAGTGATCTTATTCTCATCTTACCCCTGTAACTTTTCTGTTGCTTTGATGGTTTTCTAGACGCCCCCTTCCGTGCAGCCCGCACCCACCTGTGATGCGCGGCGGCGCCTGTGCGGTGTAAGTGTGTTGGGGGCGAGCACGCCATCTATCTAGGGAGACGCGAGTTGCCCCACCCACCGCGGAATAGAGTTACATCGCTCAGACGCGCGCCTCTCGAGCTCATGTCTGCGCTACAACACGATGACCATCATCATCCTCCGGGTGGCGGCGGCGCGGTGAGCTGCGGAACTAGGTGGGAGGGTGTGCGCCGGAGAAGACGGAGGAGGGGGCGGGTGGTCCGGGCGTAATAAAATGCGCGCACGGCTGACTCCTGTGCTTTGGCGGCGGTGCCTTTCCTTAACCATGCCTTCCGTGCGTGGCGCAGTCATGGTGTGGGAGCCGTGAGCAGGCGCTCGCACGCGCGCCAGCTGTATGTCCGGAAAGCTCGCGTGTGCTGCTTAGTTGGCCGCCCTTTACTGCTTTCTGAGGGATGGCGCACATGGCGCATCTGCTCATGTTGGCCACAACAGGTGTTTGCTGAAAAGAATCCGCAAGTTCTTGTGCTTTGTTCCTGTAGTATATAGAACAAAGATTTCAGCGTGGTAACTTACTGGAACTTAACAAAACATAAACAGAGGACGGAACAAGCAGCCATGAATTATAAGAGCAGTGAAACATTGGCAGATGAGATGAAGTACGGATATGTAGTGGGCGATAAATTTGCAGCCCTCATTGTTGGAGAACGACAGATTCTAATGTCTGACCTTTAATACTTGTTGTGTAACGAAATGATTTATTTCTCTTTAGGAAAGAGAAGCACAATGAAAGTGTGCAACTGAACCACGGCTGCCTTTCGGACGCCTTGTAATAACGGCGTTACCCCCCCCCCCCCCCCCCCCCATCCTTTTCCCTTTGAGTGAATACATGCATTTATGCGAACATAAACGACATTTACACCACCACCACGAGATTGTGTGCGTAAGTCATCGAATGCCCATGTATCAACGTATCGAAACGTAACAAACAGAAATGCCAGCTTGGGCAACCTCACCTGGGAGTCCTTGAGGCCGAGCTTTTCGGCGAGCTTCTTGCGGTCCGGCTTGCTGATGTACTTCTGTATCTGAAAGCGCTTCTCGAGTCCCTGCCTTTGCGCGTCCGAGAACACTGCCCGCCGCATCATTCCGCGCCTCGGTTTTCCCCGCGCAGTTGCCGCCCAAGGGAAGGTCGCCGGCAGAGGGAAGCCGTGGTGCAGCGGACCGCCTGGTCCGCCGGCACCTCCTGGCCCGCCATGTCCTCCCGGACCACCCGCGCCCCCTGGCAGTGGACTCCGTCCGGGCCCCAGACCGAACTGTTCGCCACCGCTCAGTCCAGCTGGTCCGAGGCCTGCGATACAAATGTTTCATCGGTGATTTCACCCGTTCAATAATACAGCTGTCAGTCAATATTTTTTCTTGTTCGTGTAGTGGCAGTAAATTTTACTCAGAGAAGAACGTTCTGTGGACATAACTGAATGGGGAAATTTTGATCAAATTGCAAGTACCGTATACTATAGCACGACGCATTGCAGGTTTAATATAAAGAAACACTGAATGGTAAGTTGAAGTTACCCTCTATCGACAGATCATATGGCATCGAAGAGAGCACTCCAGCCGAAAACAAAACTTCTATAGTCTAGAACATAGGAAGAGGGTGACGTATGTCACTCTCATTGATCGGTCTGAAGGTATTGGTTGCTGGGAGCATCAACGCTGAATGTTTAGCGTGGATCCAAGTTCGTTAAACCTCCAAAACCATTTTTTTTTTATTGAGCGAGAAGAAAATTTTGAAATTTCATTTGCTTAGACACGTATTGTCTTTTTTTTTTTTTTATTCCGCTGCTGGGCAAGGGTTACGAAGCTTACAAAGCGCAAAGCAATAAATTTTTACGAAAGGCCTGCCGCATCAACACAGCCGTGGGGATTGCTCCAGTAAAGTATCAATTTCTTAGTATCTGTATCAAGAACGCGTTTAAAACTCGAATATTCATATTGTTAAAAAAAAAAAGAGAATATTGGATCAATCCAACTGATTGACAAGCCCGCGCACAGGCTTGGCTAGCCATACTTCTTCTCAGGTGTTTTTAATCCCTGTCTGAGCCATTACCTCGAAGGCAATAATATCACTTGAAAGTTTGTTTTCGCCCTAGTAAACCTTCTCAGTGTAGTTCCTTTACGTTGTATGTCTTTTACATGTGCGAATTTTGTTGCTATCAATAGCAATTGTTACTCATTAGAATAACTATATATAGCTGTCTTCAGTGCCGCTTTGACAATCCAAACCGGCATCTCGGCCGTGACTTTAACTTCACGGGTTTCCTTTACGTGCGTTCACATCACAAAACACACGGGCGCCTTCATGCATTTATCCCCTACAAAATACTGGTCACGGAAGGAAACTATAGAATATGCCACGGCAGGCATGTAATAGCACTCTTCACTGCATTGCATATGAGTAGAACTGATATTAAAACACAGTTGGCTTTACTGCAGCATTAAAGGCTGCAGCCCTTCGGAAAAACTAATTCAACATGTTTCACGAAATGAACTAAGACTACATAAATAAAGTATGAAATAACACTTGAAAACAGACGCTGCAGCTTGCCCCCATTCTTCCACTAGTAAGCGCAGGCTGTAATGTGTTCGAGAAATTGCGATAATGAAAAGGTAGCATTGTTGGATGTTGTTTACGTTACGTAACATATAATCGGATTATTAAGCTAAGTTGCTTTATTCGCGTACATGCAGCTAGTATTCTATGAAGAGAAGGTTAGTGATCGCATTACGTAATTGCCAATAGAATTTTATTTTCTGGGTCCTTGAAGTGAACTTGCAGGCTGGGGAATATTGGGAGCAGTTAAGAGCTCCAAACAATAAAATAAGAATATAAAATAAGGTTTAAAATCAAATAATACACGAATTGTAAAATATATGTAATAAATGTTAGAAGAAACAAAAATAAAATTTCCTGTATACAGCTTACGTTTGACACGTTCGGGCGTGCGATCTTATAAGTGAAATTAACGATGAGATGTCGCGCGCCCGAGCTTTTTCACCCATTTCACGTCTACCAGTTTTCTGACAAGAAGAGAAGGACTTGTGGTGTGCTTGTGTCTTGTAGGCTGTTTCTTTATCGTTTTAAAATGAGTGGGCAAAGTGCCGCAAAAAGTGTGATATCTCACATGCGAATTTAGTTAAAATAGTCGTATAGCACTATTACATGACACAATGCATTTAAAAACGAAATGCAATTTTTTACTGTATATAGGTTTGCTGCTTTTTTATTTTTCTTATTTTTTATTTTTTTACGGAGATGGAGAAAATGCGAACAGCGATATCAAGCAAGTGCGAAGTTCGAGCTCGAATGCCGTTAATCGTGGGAGAACTTTTTCTTTGCGCAGAGTTATAAACTGTTACGTCAGTGCCATTTATCGTTTCTTATTTGCGAGATACTACAATATTACGTAGCATTACACCAACAACGCCGCCATGTTTAGCATGTCATTTCATCGATTATGCAAGCTTCAGAGACATCAAAGATGTGCAAGAATAACTCTATACAAATCATTTGCTCACAGCTGACGATAGGAGTAATGCGAATGCGAAATGGCCTCGCGCGCTAATGTATATCGTGTTAGACGATTTCTTATGCATCCAATGTCGGCATAACAGCAGCCTGTACACAGTGGCCCACACCGTAGCGAAGTGTTGAAATCTAGTCGTCAACAGCATGTCTCGGGAACCGTGCCCAACCTCAGCGAGCAGAGATATCAGAAGTGGGGCAAGTGCAAATAAAACGGGCGCGCGCCAAAACAGAGATCGTTCCCTCGTTCGTTCACGTCGTTTCCGCCTTTCTCCCTTCTCCTTGGCCATTGCCCGATTCTTTCCCCTCCATTGTTTTTCAAACATGGCCCCCAGCAGCACATCGGCTTCACAGCACCCGCGACGCAAACAGAGTTTTGTTTCCGTCGCCACATTCACTTCGCGTCACCAACGACGTCGCGAGCAGCAGCTACCACACGGGACGAACGTACGGCGTTCAGCAGAGAGAGAGAGTGAGCGATAGAGAGAGACAAATGACGCGTGAAAGCTTTCTTTCATTTGTTCTCCGCTCGTTTGTCGTCGGAAAGACCAACGCTGGCGGGAGCATACGGCGGCACGCCGACCATGCGCGCTCGCTTGCGCGTTCGGGCGAGTGTGCGCGAGCAAAACGCGTTCCGAGCGAGCGGCTACGGCGACGCCGCGAGCGCATAGCGCTTTTGGGCGCTACGAAAAAGCCGCGAGGCGGATGAATTTATGGGCCGTTTTTGGGAGGCGCCAAACCGCTCTCGCTGCCGTCGGAGCGCGGCAGTTTGGCCGCAGTTATTGCGAGCCGGACTCTCGGTCTGCCTTTGTTTTCTCGGCAGCCTTTGTTATTGGGCCGTCGGTGAAAGCGCGCGTGAGATGGCCGCGTGCTCTGTTTGCACCGCCGACTAACGGGCGTCGGAAACAGGGAAGTCGTCGACTGCCCGGCTCATACGACCACCCGCATAACACGTACACGCTGAATGTATCTTATTTAGAAAAGGCGCAAACATCGGTGAGAGCACGGCTTTGCTCAAAGGGACCTTTTTCGAGGCTGCTGAGGTCCCCGTGTTTTTTTTTCTTTTTGTTGCTTTTGCCAGTGCCGGCAGCGCGCATCTGATTTCTTTTACGCTCATGTGTCTTGAAAAAACATAGGGGGCGTGGCCTCGATTCTGACGCCAAAAAGGCGAGACCTAAACCTGCACCGCCCCATTTCGCGAGCGCTTGTGTTTCGTATTTTGTAAATGATTCTGTTTAGGCGCCAGAGGAAAGAAATCGTCCGGGGTGGCCCTGGATAGGGCTCAATGGGGAGGAAAAGAAGTCTCAGATAGCCTAGGAGAACAAGTTTGATCGGAGGCTGGGTGAACGTTTGGACGGGCGATATATGGAGCGAAAATACAGAGTACACGCGCCACAGCGTCAGCCTACGCAGCGAAAACGCATGTGTATGGGTTAACAGGCGTGGCTTGTATGACGGGGTTGGATAAAGAGTACTGAGCAATCTTGGCAAGCTGCTGCGCCCTTCAGAGATCGCACCTGATAACTGTATGGCGTAAACTTTGCATTTTGAGCTTATATATTGGCCGAAATGCAGGTTTATAACAACGAAAAAGACATACGATGCCTACTGTCCATGCAAGTAGTAGGATGTGTGTATATTACTACAGCAGCAGTTTGGCCGTGACGGCACATGTCTGCATAGTCAGCTGCACTGCACCCGAATTGTGGCTATATGCTAACGATGGTGTGATTGAAATAAAAACAGCCATCTTCCAGTAATGTCATGATTAAGTTCCGATTAGGTGCCCTTGACGTTAGACCTCCTTCGTTCCGGACTATGCTCCATCAATCTTGGCAAGCCAACAATAAGAAACCGGAGCAGTGTACGAAAACGGCGTCAGCTTTCTGGCATGGTCCTTCAGTTGCTGCGTATAGACGTATGGATGCGCCTCTCAAGCTCGAATGCATATTTTTAACCTTTTATTTTCACGTCTTTGGTGAGAAATACCTGCTGTTCTTGACTCATCGCTCCATTTGCCATTATAGCGCAGTTACGTATCACTCATCCCCGGGGAGAGAAAAAGTGCCATAGTTGAAGTGCGGTGAAAAACGAAGGGACCGCGCCGATGGAAGCGGAAAACGCATCGCTTAGAAAAGTATAGTCGTTATTTCTTTCACCTCGCCTCCAATCCATGTGCCTATACGTTTCATCACATCCATGCGAATTTGAATTACAGCATACCTACCGAGTGTCTCAGCTAACTTGAGCGAAGGACTAAAAAAAATAAAATATTGGAGGTAGGCGAAAGAAACCGGTTACATACAGCTGCCAGCCATCTTGCGCACCACTGACAATTTTTTTTTGTTTTGCAATTAATAAGTTAATTAGAGTTATTTTTCTAAATGAATTAATATCTACTTCAAGCGATAAATATGATTTGCAAAGTTGAAGAGCACTTTCAGAAACCCTGGTTCATTTACTTGCAATAAAGAGACTCCTGTGTGTCTTTGTTATTTTCCGAGCTCGAATGAAAGCCCTCGAAAAAACAACACAAAAATCACGTGACTAGCGCATTCACTATTTCATTATTTGAACGAATGAAATCAGCTGCGGCCCCGATTCGATGACCTCGTTGCAGCAGTAGATTGATACGCTAGCCATGTTTGCAGCAAGCTCGCGGCGCTCTCTGCAACTTGCACTCTCATATGCGCCGGCTGGATGATACGGGTGAAGAGAGCCCAGTACGCATGTCGGCCTGCCGTTGCAACGGTGCTGTCGAAAAATTGATTTCGTTCACTTAAACGTAGATTCATAGCACTACAATCCGGGCGTGCGAATACACTAATCACGTGATTTTTTTATTTTTTTTTATTTCGCGGGCTTTCTTTCGAGCTGGGAAAAAATGACACACGTCTGGTTTCTCTTCTAGGGAATAATGAAATAAAAATTTCTGAAGGTGCTCTCCAAGCTCGCAAATGGCATTCATAGCTTAAAGTAAATATTTAGTAATGTAGGTAAATTAATTGAAGTAACTAACTAATTAGGAGCAAAACAATATTGCACGTCGTGCGCGGACGGCTAACAGATGCATGCAACTATTTTCCCTATAAGTAATGCGTCTAGACACGCTCGTGCAGCTTGGTTAAAGCCAGGCTGCTCATATGCATGTCGTGTTCTTTCAGATAATGTGATCGCTTACAACTGCATGCTAGTGAGTATGTGTGAGATAACAGATTAATAATTAAGGGAGTAGTCATTAAATGAGATAGCAAAGTGTATACTGCTGAGGGGTGAGGATACGCGAATGAGAATCCGGTGACTGACGCCATTAACGCTTCAGCGTTATACTCTTGATGGAGGAACTTTATTGCCCCCCAAAATTTCACCCGGGGTTAATTATAAAAATATAAAAGCACGAGGAGACATACGTGAAACATTTGAACCTATCGTGGGAAGCTAATCGGGACCCATGCAGAAATTTGCTTTTGACAATGTGTTGATAGTAGAGGAAGTACGAATACGAGGCGGTGTGATTATTCTTTGTGTGTCCCGCCGAAGCCACCATGTGTTGATAGCAGAGGAAGAAAGGATGTATTCACACGTGTGAATGCGAATAGGAGCCGGTGGGATTATCCTTTATGTGTCCCGCCGAAGCCACAGTAAAAACAATGCGGCCTGAAGAATCCTCTGGTGCGCACTGTATTCTAGCCGAAAAGTAGCCGCATTTACAATTGCGTTGCTGTATACGCCACAACTTTCGACTGCCCTATGTATAGGCGTTAGTGGTGAACTGCATGGGGCACTGTCGAGTTAAGACCGACCGTGGTATGCTTCACGCGTGTGAATCATCACGTGATCACCGCGCACATATGTACAGTGTCAATCACACTTAGCGTGAATCCGGTCACGACTCAATTCAGAGTGCCGCACTTACGGGGACCTCGAAGTGGCGCTTTGTGCCTTCCGCCATTTTACAGGAATTTCTTACTCGGTTGGGCGCAGTGATGCTCCGCACGTTTGCAGCCACGCGGAGCCCTGTTTCCGCTAAGTGTGGCTGACACTGTACGTTCAGTGCCTGTACGAATCGGTAAACAAAAGAAAGTGAACGCCAACTGCTATATGCTATACTGGCCAGACCAGCTGAACATCTATTCGTGCTTAGGCCTTCGCTTCCTGCAGTCTTTCCAAAGCTTTTGCAACTTATTTGCAACGAGAACGCCACGCCGCCAGCATACGCTCTCTCCTTAAAGACTCCTATTATACAGGCTCAATCTCGCGCTATGATGCGCCGTGAATAATGCGCGCCACCGCATTCACTTCCTATGGTTCCGAAGCCAGGTTCTCGGTGGCACCATGCAAGAAGCCTCATTCATGACTTCATCTCATCGTCACGAAAACCATGGCGCTGTGATTTTGCGATAAGCGAATCGTGCCTTTCGATTTACGGACATCGCTGAGTATCGGTTTGGTGAGGAAAAACGTCCGGCCAACTGTGTCGCAAATGCCGACATAGTATATAGGGTCCTTTACTCGTAGGGTGAACATGGGAACAAGCGGTTGCTTTCCTGCAGAGTCCGTTCCGCCTGACACAGCCCAAATGGAATCAAAATGGCACGTGCGCACTGATGGACCAAGAAGGTGCATGTGCTTCGCACGGCTTAAATATTGCCTTGGAAGCGCAGCCGGGTCGGATGCATTGGCGCTCCAGAGAGAGTTGTTACGCGCTCGCGTGTTCACCCTAAGAGTGGCCGACACTGCGCTTTGCCGTCAACCAGCCTAATGTTTTTTTTATTTATTAGTCAAAGCATGCAAGACATGGGAGTCGTATATCCCATGCAGACTAAAAAGTGTCGTTGTCCTATAGCTTTAGTACAGGTCCTTGAATCCGTCAATAATCGATTGTCATTGACTCCAACGTGGACGTCAGCAATTTGTCAGTGACATGGCATTTGAGGGCCTCAGCTTTGGGAAACGAATCATACATGGTGCCAATAAGTAGCGCAACACCTGCACATAAGAATATAGTGGTAAATTCAAGGCTGAAGGCCATCACGAGGTTTTCCCCGAATTTTCTGTTTACAAGAGGGGAATAGTCACCCTCGCATACAGCGAAAGAAATCATCAAATAAACATGCATAACCAGTGCTGTGGCATGAGAGAGCGCTCAGTAAATGAGCACGCATGAGGGATATTTTTTTTCTGCATGTAACTATTATGTTAAACGATGAGGTATGGTATAGTTTGCGTGCCGTAAACGACTAGAAAATAGTTCTGAAAGTTTCGCAGTGGTATGCGGTACGTCAGGTCCTCGCAGGCCTTTAGGAACGACAATAAAAAGCAGATATTCCTTTAGGCATTCAGCATTTAAGGGGGGGGGGGGGGGGGGGGGCTTGCTTCCCATAGGAGTCCGGCTGATTGATTAATAGATTAGACATCATTAGCGCACGACTCGGTTGCGAGGAATTCCCATTGTCTCCAGTAAATGCCTGCATTTTTTCACAGAGCCTTACTGTTCTCGAGAAATAGGTTTCGCTGGTCAGCCATAAAGATAGAGTGAAAAAAAAAGAAAAGACCGCACACACACAAAAAAAAAGTGATTAGAAGAAACCGCCAATACATTATTACTTTTTGCCAGCATCAGGTCTCCATATCCCGTTACAATGCCAGCGATAAAAGCCTCGGCTATCGCGTATAATCTTATCCCAAACAAGAGCCGGATAATTCTCCGAAATAACACGCTTAGTACAATCTAAGCGAGAAATCGCGGTTATAAGCGGGCTAGGTTGGTCACGAATTCTGGAACGCGGTGGCTTGTTTCAGGAGGAGGCGTCTGACCGCATATACGATCAGCTCGCTTAAGGTCTGAGAATCGGGCGGTGATTGAGTGATCACGGGAGAACGATGAGGCATGCGTGCGCGTGCTTCGGCGCCAGTCATTAATAATAAGCGTTACACGATATAGCCGGAGCGACAAGGGTGTTGTGCCGGCACGTTCATAAAGACGCGCCACAAAAACCGGTGATCGAGCCTTCAGATTTAGCTGTACACCGTCGCGCGCAGTGTTATGTATGCATGGCTGGATCGAGAATCATTTCTTTTGTGCCCTGCTGCGAGTTAAGAGCGTGAGGCTATTAATCTGTCGTCGCAGCGAGATTAATCTACCAATCTCTGACGCGTGCGCTTTCGGAGTGGCAGGTCCACTGTGCCTTTTAGGCTATTGTTCTTTCAAGCAGCGCTTCAGCCTACGATGTTAAGCGGGACACTCTCGTGCAGTGTTCACGAGACGAGAACATCAAGATCTCCTCAAGCGTTTTCTTCCTGGTTTTCTCTTCTCTGTTCGTTAGAACAATGAGCTGTTAGCTATGCATCTCTGAGCCGCAGCCCGAGCCGAGAAGCCATTGTGTTCGTGTGAGGCACCTCAAGTGCCTCAGCTTAACAGGTATCTGATGTCTTAGTTACTCTGGTAACTGGAGACGGTTAAGAGCTAACTTGTGGGCATCGCTGAGCTTGGCAAGTTTTCAAGGCGGACTCTGCGCTGTTAGGGAATTTCAATCCGGCGTCAAGCTTTATTTCTAGCCTGACAAAAATTTTTATTTGACTTTGGAGGGCACTGAAGGGCATTAGTGTTGGAGGAAATATTTATCCGGTATTAATATGGTGCATACGTAAACTCAAACACGACCCGATAAGCACAACCAAATTAGCTTCAGTGGAAGAAAAAGGCAATGTTTTGAACTTTAATTTTTTAAATATATTCACCCAACGGCATGTAGCTCAGGATGAAAAATATTTAAAAGCTCATTTCTCAACTGAATTTAGCCTGCTGTGAGCATACTGACTATACAGAAATGAAAAATTATCGTGGGCTAGAATTCAAGAAAAGAAACGTTTCTAGTGTCCCCCAAGATCTCAAATAAGTTCTTTATGTGTCAAATGTGAGCTCAGACTCGGAACATGCTGCAGTGGCGTAGGACTCGGAAAAAAAAAAAATCTGTTACCAACTTGAAGGTATACAAACTCACACAGCATGTTTCATTTCCACCTCTTATAATCACAAACTCATTGTCCAGAGATTAGAAAAGAATATAGGCTGAGACTCTCTACAGACGGATAACATTAGGATAACTTTTGAAACGCTATTATGAATAAACAAAAGCGTTGATCACGACGTTTCCCTAAAACCTATACCGTATAATTAAAAAGAAAGGTCATGCCGTTAAATCGCGTAAACTTCTGATTGTACATGCGATTTGGCATGTTTTTCCTTTACGGACGGTAAGTTAATGCAACATCCTTCTATACGGGATAGTCACTATAGACAGCAATATCTCTCCAACTACTTGTAAAGCCCATTTACTACCGCTTGAAAGTATGGTAGTGCAACTATAACTATTTTTAGTGAGGATAACGTTCAATACTCCATGCGTTTAGATTATCATGCGTTTGTGCGGTATTATGAAGTCCATCTTGCTGCACTGTAAATCTTGGCTATGTTGATTTCGCTTGTATAAAATACAATCCTTGTGCAATTTTTGCATAACAATACCGTCAATACGTAAAAATATATTTGGTGTGTGTGTGTGTGTGTGTGTGTGTGTGTGTGTGTGTGTGTGTGTGTGTGTGTGTGTGTGTGTGTGTGTGTGTGTGTGTGTGTGTGTGTGTGTTCAGTACAGTAGAAAGCTTGGTCAGTTGGTAATGATTCATGTTAAAATGTCGCACATAAAATGTGAAGACGCAGAGAGAAGCACAACACGGACAGGCACTGCGCTCCTGTCCGTGTTGTTCTCTGTGTCTTCTTCTCCTGTGTTCGCCGTTTTAACATGGTGTGTGTGCAACATACACACACGCACGCGCACACACACACACACGTATACATGCAAGGAAATGGCAGGGCAGTATACTGCCAAATGTGGGGTTGTTAGCTCAGAGAGGTTCGGAGCATGGCAGAGCAGATCAGAGAGGGCAGTTTCAAATTCGGCATCGTATAGTTAGTGCCACATGCAATTAGTGGACGCTGTGTTTGAAAAGAAATTCCTCGTCTTTTTGAAAAACAAGAAAAGCGTTGGACTCCCTCGCCGTTGTACGACGTCAGAGATAAGTTTTTTTTTTACGTTTCAAAAACTGATATAGCATGCACCGCCACGACCCGAATCTGTCTATTTATAAACAAATAAACTGGCTTTGTTAATAGGTTAATTAGCGAGATTTTGTTAACCAGTCATAATTTTAGTAGTGTTACAAAATTACACCGACCGCGGATTGAAAATTTTCCCGGAAAATGGTTTTGTAATTTTAAACTCTAGAATATTAGAAATTTCTGAAAACGTTTGCTAAAACTGCTGGCAGATGTCTTTGGTGGGGAGCACATCCAGCTCCATGGACTATCGGAAATCCTTCATCGTGTGCGGGAGATGGGAGAGATGGGAGCAGTGGGGTGTCCGCCAACTTAGGGTTCGGCGCGTACCTCTTGACACGGCGATTGCACTCGAAATTTTATCTGAAAAGAGCTCATACAAGCTCACCGAAGCGGCATAGAAAGCGAAGGTATGAACCCGCCGGTGCGTTGCTGTCCAGACCACGCGGCATACAACGACCCTCCTTTCCAAGCCAGCACAGTAGCAAAGGATAAAAGCCATTATGGTAGCGGCTGTCTGCCACAGAATAGGAGGATTTGTTTCATACTTAGGACAACAAAGTCCTTCGTCCTATGAAGGGTGCACGCACACAGTGTATATATGCTCTCGAGCAGCGAAATATCGTAAAAAATAACATTTAATCCTGACACTGGTGCTGTTGCAGGCTCTACTTGCTGTTCGCTCCTATTAGAATTATACGTCTTTTTAAAATCCTGATATTAGCTATGCAGGGCATACCTTACGGATTTGCAGGCGTAATATGCATGATTGGATTGTCGAGACTTCCTGGTAATTGCAAGCAGTTGGGAGTTCGAAAAGTCTACAAATTCCTTGCCACATATAGCTCGCACTACTGGCCAGAAAAAATTATACGGCTACTCAGAATATACTTTCTTGATGAGGCATACATGTAGCAGCAGATGTATCCCGCGTACTTATATTTATTCTCCCAATTTTGTGCCTATAACGGAATGCAGCATCTGGGTTGCGCAATTCGTCCAGATGACCACAGCTCCCAAAAGTAAACAGCTTTCTCCATCAAAGCGCCTCAGTGCAGTTACCCAGGTGAAACTCGTACCTGCCTGTACTGACTTGGCGGTGGCATGCCGTTCAAGATAACTAAACAATGTCGACGGGAACATGTGTGAACAATCATCCTATTGCGCCCACAGTAGTGTTGACGTCCGCAAAAGCAAATTGCAGAAGCAATGCACGAAGACAAAGATGTTTGGCGAGGGCGCCAGCTATAGCGATCTGCAAAACATGGACTATAATGTACTACTTTGCAGGGACATGGAAAATGCAGGGCAGATTGCCCGAGACCCTTCATAGCTACAAGTATACAAGTAGCAAAGCATGGCATTTGAGAGTGCCAACTCAGGCTAGAGAGTTTGCACGCGTTTTAACCATTTAATCTGACTATCGTATACACCAGTAGGTGATGGTTACCAAATTGGTAGGAAGATAGCAAATCCTGCGTATACGATGTGCCTTGAACAGTGGGCCCCAATTAGTGGGCGTAGACTTGCCGCTTGATGCGAAAGAATTGCGAAACAGAAAACATAAAACTGGCTGGTATACAGTATATATGGTAAGGGCAGAAGATCACTGCGAAGCGACTCTTCCCTAATCTTCCTTGCCAATCCTAAGTGTCTGGCTACTGTATGGGCCCGACTGACCGACGTGCCACATACATTTCGAGCCCTTAATATGTGTACCTTAACTAATACAGTTTATTTTATCTCTGCCTTTGGTACTATGTAGCATGTAGCATGTAGCATCAGAAATGTGGTGCTCGCCATCTTTTTGTCCGCTGCTTGTTTGGTCAGAAGGAGAGCGACGTCAAGCGCAGGACACAGTCAAAGCCAGTGGAGGCATGCCAACAGCTGCGTCGAAAGCTGTGCCGCAAAGCAAACAGCGACGTAAGAAAGCTAAGTCGACCCTACACGATCAACTCATCCTCCACTCAGTGCCTTTGGCCTGCGGTCACTCAATGACGGTGCTTGTATACAGCCACGCGGAAAACGGGAGATACAATACGAACTGGCAAAACAGCACGCTAGCGCCGTCTGATGTTGCAGCGCCTGCGTTTGAGATATGCATAAGGTGCCCCCCGTATTATTATGCCTGCGCAGCTGTACGGTTCAGTGGGGCACACCTCTTTACGCATGAGCAATCGCAGCCATCACAGTTCCTGTGGTCGCTCTTATTTTTTCCACGCCTGCTCGTTTCGCTACAATTTAGATGAGACTATTATTACGCATTACACATTCGAGTGAAGCTGTAAAAGACGCTGGGACGTGCTACTCACCGGCAAGGTAGGACGACCTGCAGGCGACCAGCGACTGCAGGGGAGAATCGAAAAACCCTCGAGGTATGGGCTTCGCCAACCCGGGGTAGGAATTGGCCAGCTGAACTGCCGCCGCCGCCGCTGCTGCTGCTCCGCTACAGGACACTGCAGGTTGAGTATGAGGCGGATATGAGAAGCCGGTCGCTGTTCCGAGGTACAGACAAGCGCACACAAAAGCGTTCACCTTATATGCGGCTACTCTGAAGGAAGCTAAATTTAAAAGCACTGAACGTAATAACTTACCGTAATTGCACGATATATAACAATTTATCACGCAGTTGTATTTTGCACTGAAATTCAATTTTTTATCCTATTCTTATGCTCATGCAATTTAACAATTGTTTAGGATTGATAAAACTTAATTTAAGCAAAATAGCTTGGGACTCGCAGATCCCTGGGCCCCACGTACGGCCAAAAATCACTTTTCCTCTGCTTAGCGGGAAGCATGATGTATACTGATATTAACACATGCAGTGGTTACTCTGATTTAGAACATTTTTTTTTTTTTGCTGTAACCGTTAGCATAAACAGAGTAGATATTGCATGCCTGGGTATCTGCAGTGCATACAACTGCACCTCACGATGTTTTTCTCTTTGTAAACTCACGATATTTTATTTGGAAGTTTTACGTATGCGAAGTCAGCACTGGCCAAGAATTCAGCGAATCGTTTACCATGAAGCTAAAAACACGCGAGGCAAATTTGTCGCACTTAACCTGATATCACCGACGCCTCGCTACAAGTCATGGCGTTATGCACATCAGATGAACTGGGCTTTGTCGAGGTCGGCGTGTGGTTCACTTCCCATCTCTCTGGAGCAAGCATCTCGTTTTGCTCTCGATGCCACAACAATGAGTTGAGTAAGCGCTGATGGCCGCAGTTGCGATATACTTGAAAGTAACTAGATCTCTGATAAGATGTGTGAGGTCTAAACGCATCTTGATATTTGGGAGAAAGCAAAACGAAGGCGTCCTCGCTGTGTATATAGTTGTGCAACAGGCATTCCCCATGTATAAACAAGGCAGGATTTCTGTCCAAACAGATTCGATGCAACGAATATGCTTAAGTAAGACATTGAAATAGTGCTTCAGAAGTGCTTCAGTAGGACACTGCTCCAGTAAGGGGGCGAGGATTGGCAGCGAGATACTTCGTTGGGCGAGTTGGTTCGCGCTGTTTTTATTAACAATGGCGAGGATTGGACGCCCTTGACGATGCCGCGATAACAATGTTTCTGTTGAGCGAGGAGGTACTTTGCGAATGTTTACGTGCTGCTGTCACCCTCCGCAATCAATCGTTCGAGCTGATAACTACTGTTAGATTCTTTCTAGGCTATAGAATTTCTCGCTCACTGTGAAACTATACCGCCATTGTGGCCTTTCAAACCACATCACCAGCCATATAATGCATGAATAGAGTCGGTTGCACGTTTAGTTACAGCAGTACCACAAAACTTACTCTGTATTGAACTGTATTTCAAGGGGAAGGGGCCTGGGAATGTGGGCGGAAGTGTAACTGAACATCTATTCTTTACCAACGACATACTAGTGTTTTTATGCTACCACAGATCCACAAACCAAACGTTTTGTGCGAAGGGATTATTTTTTCTTTCTCGTTCGGGATGTGCGGAAAGGAATATTGCAGCACTGTAAAGAGGCCACCACGGTGTATAATTCCAATACTATTTTATTCCAAGCACGCGTTGCCACGAACATTTAACTTGGCAACTCTAACTATTTGTCTCTATTGTTACGCGAGGCTTACAGGTAGATCAAACTAGATCATTTCGCCGAATTCTCAGTTAGATGTCCATAACCTGCGATCGCACCATATAGAAGGACAATTTCATTGATTGCTTAACCCGCAGGACTTCGATTATTGTTGTTGGATTTCTCTGACCGTCCTGCTGGGGAAATAGCGCGACCACTGTGTTTATGTTGTATTGACAATCTTTTTCTGACCAGCACGCTTTCGGTGCTTAAGATCAATAACCACGTACAAAAAAACTGATGCGCGCAGAAAATAGAAAAGGCTACTCGTTTACTGGCAAATAAGTTTCACATATTATAGATAAAGATAAAAGAAATATCGGCACTGCTGTGCACTTCGATAATCTGCTCTTACATTTACTAATATATTGCCCGCTTTGGTGTCCAGAATTGTTGGTCACCAGACGGGTGAAGCTGAGGAGTGATGTTCAGCCTCCGACTGTTGCTGTCTCATGTTCTAAAAACGTCGATATATCGGAAGGCCATAGAATCATTCCGATAAACGCATCGTCTGCAACAATCATATTTCAAGGATCCAGACAAAATTGGCAGTGAAGTAATAACCCTGTCACCGTTTGCCACCGGAGTACTAGCGAGGTTGTCAAATTAAACTGTTCACAGTTGTAGAACAGTGGGAGCATTGGATGGAATCGGACACTATCAATATTGTAGCTGTGTCAGGAAGCAAAGAAAGAATGTATCTCGAAAAGTATAGCGCCAGTGCAAAATTGACACTGAAAAGTTCGAAGCACATTCCCCAGGATTTACGGTGTCGTGTTTGTAGTTGCTGTGAAGACTCCCGACGTGAAGGCTTAGTGTACAGACCTTTGAAGACCGAGGGAGGTATCGAAATTTCTCTTCTCTGGACAGTTGGAAACCGATTTCTCTGCGTGCAGCTTCCACAGTGTTCGCGCGGGGTGAACATGACTGGAGAGCGAACAACATGGCAGCGTCCAGGGAGCCCAAAATGCAAAGGTTTATAGGGGAGCTGGAATATTTGTTTTGGTGTGGGGAAAAGAAAAGGGGCGGAAAATATTCGTTTACGGCTTACTATATAGTACCACTGAAAGTGGTAAAGTAGTTGAACGGCGGATAAGAACTCGTATGGTTATAGAGGGCAAGACGGGAATTAAACAGATTGTATGTAAGGATGAATAAAAAACGCTTTAATTTTTATTTCTGAACTAAGGTCAGATTTGTCGTGAAGCAAAAAATAAATAAAACATTTCAGAAGAATCTGAAATATTCACAGCAAGACTGTAGTGCAGAGTAGGATAAGACACATGAAGAGACGAACAATACGAGCCCCGCTAACTTCTAACAATTTTTTTTTCACACATGCAGCATATTAATATATTTTTTAGACCGTTGCATACTCTTAGGTGCTCGTTCTTGGCTCGAGCGTCGTCGCCTTCGCGTACCCGATGGACATCATTATAGGGCGATTCCTGAGCCACCCTATTACATTTGGCACTGTCATGCCTGGGGAGCCATAATCGTATTGGCCTCCCGCAACCTGCCACGGTCATCCGGAACACAGACGGCTCGGAGAGTCAGAATTGGGATCCCGAGGGACCGCGTAACGCTATTGCGTCACGCTTAAATCTGAAGCTTATATAAGTGCATGTATGTACCCAGGATAAGATGCTTCGGCCGTCTACCCTACTGCAAACATTTCAAGCTACGGCAAGAATTGTGGATGGCACTGCTGTGGTGCCTAGAAAGTGAGGTGGATAACAGTTGAAAAGGGGACGGCGGTAGTGTAAGGTGAAAAGCGGAGGCAGAGGAGGAGGGTAGGCGGTTATATAGGCGGTGGCGCGGTGGCTTATGTGAACGAGGGAAAAATCCTCAGCATGTCTTTGAGATGTTGGATTTGGAAAGTTACATCGATTGCAAGAATGTAGGGTAGAGATTCTTTGCCAAACGTCCAACTGTCAATTTGCCAGCTGCCAGATGAAAAGGTGACACTGGAATCGAAACTACAACTTTGGGATCCCGCGCAAAACATGCAACCTGTATACCACTCAGGAACGTTTGGCGGGCTTGAAGCAGGCAGGGTTTTGCGGATGGTCTTTTTCATAATACGGCTTGTTAAGACTATGTGTTATGTCCGTTTGAGATGACGCGCAGTATAACAGAGGCACAAGTTTAGAGAGTAGGGATTTAGCAAAGTGCTTGAATGGGAAAGTAAGAAACGGAAGATGCAGACAGAAGCCGTTAATGCGGTCGCATCGTGCGTTTCGAGACGGAGCTTCACAAATGAGTAAAACATCCATGGTAAAGTTCAGGGGGACAGTTGAACTCCGCCGTTAAGGCTTATGGCATGATAGGGTTTCACACACTGTCAATGTTTCTCACTTTAATTATGATTAGTACTTTTAATTTTTTAGAAATTTTAGTCGTTTTCAACACCGATAATTAGCATCAGTAGACATTGGCTTTCCGTTCTGGGATGTTTGGTCCCTTTGAGCACATTCTTATTTGTTTAATTATGTCAGTTATTTATTCAAACAATGCCTCTAATTTTCCTAATTATCAGCATCACCGGCCTTTCATTCTGGGCATTTTGTCACTTTTAAACCCATGTTTTCAATTTTTTATTTTTTATTTTCAATTATTACAATTCATTAATTGATCAGTTACATACTCGAAAAGTTCTTAATTAGCATAATCAATCGTTGGCTTCTCATTTTGAGAATTTTGACACCCTTGAACCCTCTTTTCCCAGTTTTTCATTTTTAAAATATTTCAAATATATAATTCAATTTCACTCTAAACTGTCTAATTTCCTAATTGACTTTTACAAAGACTGGCTTTTCATTCTGAGCATTTTGACAATTTTGAACCAAATTTATCAAATTTTCTAGTCACTTTAATTCATCAGTTAATTAATTACAATAATTTAATTAACTCCTCATCGCCTATCACACGCCAGTTAATCAATCACCAGAACTACAAATTACCGTAACAATTTTTACGCAGCCTGCGATTATTTCCGATACGCGGTACCGACTATACTACTGTATACACTAATTCTGGCAACCCTTAATATAGGTGCACACATTCATAAATTTGTGCACCGATAGTTTTAAGAGTTACGGCGTACCGTGCAGGTTTTAGCGGTTACGCTGTACTATTGAATTTATTGTCGGCCATGAACTAGTTGCAGGTTACGCTGTAACCCTCACATTATCTTTCAATGTTGAGAAATTTAGAGGTTAAGCTGTAACCCGCATTCGTATCGTCAGCTGTGAATATTTTGAAGGTTATGTTGCAACCTTCATGTTATCTTAGTACGTGAGACGTTACACGTTGCCGGTCAATTTTTACAATTATTTGATGCATTCGCGCGCTTTGACGTAACTGCAGATAGTCTCGTATGAGCGGTTTTTCAGCCGAACGAGCTGCACCGCTAAATATTTTTGCTCAGGAGAATAAAGTGCCCGCGTCAGCGAAGCGCTACTCGAGACGAGCTCGTCAAAATACTGCCGAGTGTTTGGCAGGTGTCATGAAAGCGCCCCCTCTATAGCAACCAAGAACTGGGAGAAGATTACGAGCCTTGTGAAGGATGATTATGGAGGATAATCCAGAGTAGACCCAAACTTCACACGTATCCCTCGAATTCTGTACCTGCAATATTTCAAAACTAAATTACATTGATGCGTTCGAATTCCGCTTTACCGGATGTCGCAATCGTTGACATTTTTTTCTGGTTCCTCTCTATCGAGCGGAAAAAGTAGAACTATTTCGGAAGAGTTCTTGCTCTTCTCCGTATTCGGGTTCATGCTTTCCTAGTTCGGATATACGCTTTTCTTGAACTTCGAACTATGTTCGCTCGAGATTGCCGAGAAAGACAGTAAAGCATTCAATGCGTAAAGCTTTCACCATTCTTTTTAATTAGAAACCTATGACATTCCTGCCTATAGAAAGCACGTGGACACCCACTCACTAGCTCGTTAACTTATTCCCTGTCAGTATACGGATGGCTGAATAATACCATGTCTGCATTTTGCGTACCTCGTGTTAAAATGTGCGCGCCTAATTAAGATATTTTTAGCTTTCTATAGCGACGCTAATGACTTTTTTTTTCGCATGTGATTCGCTCCAATTAAGTCTTCTACCGGTCGACGCCAGTACAAGGGCTTTAGCCACGTTCGCCATGCGCGATGAACTATGGGCTGCCCATATGGGTCAGGGGACTGGCTGCGTCGATAGGTAGGCTAAATTAATTCCTTACGGCTCAGCGGTCACTCGACATAGGGTGCAAAATATTGTAAGTTCTTATACTCGGAGTTTCCATAACTGCGCACCAAATGAGAGAGAGAAAAAAAAAAAAAGAAGCTCGGAGGTGCACAAAATTTAAGCTGGCCTATGTCAAATTTAAGCGCTCCGATAGCAATTTTTTACGATCAGACATTTTAATGAGCTCTCCATTTTTCTCCTTTTTGTTCTATTTTTTTTTTTCGGCGAATTCCTATCGTGACCTGCAGTGTGAAGCCGTCCAGTGTGTGGGCGCTTACCGCTTCCTTTTCGTAAAGCGTTTGCTACAGTTTTAATATATTTTTATCCCTTCACGTCTATTGCCTGCACCTCTCCAACGAACCCGTGCAATAAGCTTGCGAGGAAATTTGACGAGTAAAACTTAGGCCCGGAGAGCATAATTCAAAGTTACGCGAGCGAGCCTACGCCTCCAACGAAAGAAAAATGTAGAAAATTGCTTAACAGGCTACTTTCGTGACGATGGCTTGTATCGCTCGCTTTTCATTTTTAGCGCTCTTTTCCTTTCTCCGTACGGTATATAAAAAGCCAGTAGCGTGCGGGAAGCTATGGAAAGCGAATGTCAAAGTTTGCGGTTTTCACGGAGTATTAACCCTAAACATTAGTGAACTACGGTCGGCCAGCGTTTTTCGTTGCTTTCGGTGTCCACCTTCTCGCTCTCTGGCCCCCTTTTCTCTACTACAGGAAAGCGACTCTCTTTTTGGAATTTTGAACACCTACGCAGCACTTGCTGGAGATTAAAAAGTCATTTATCACGCCACGATGAAAACCGCGCCTCGATGCGCGGCAATTTTCCTCAGCGGTTCGCGGTATACTCGGCCCCTGTTTCGGCACTTTTCTTCGTTTGTTTCTGGCATTTCTACTTGGCGGTCAAGTTATTAAATATTTTTTTTTTCATTTACCGCACCTATTGCTCATTAGGCGAGCGCGATTAACCTTCTTCGCCACAAATGGGCGACATGCGGAATTGCTATAATGGCCCTGTGGGGCATACGATTCCGCGCTGTATGTATATAGAGAGATCCGGGTCACTTTGAGCTATATACAACCGCAGTCAAACGTTCATGAAACGCAATATTGTGGCAAACATAAGGAAACGAGAGAACACAGCTTCGAAGACGTATATACAAAATAGTTTTAATTAGGCGAATAGTGCCGTGCACTTTAAACCTCGAGCAAATCTCCATGCATTTACGGATGCAAATAAATTAATTTTATTATTCGAAGCCGCATTCTATAAGCTTTGCAAGGGAAATGTGCATAGACCATGCCCCTATTGGTTCCCTGCCCGTAAAGTGCGAACCAACGTTGTTGTCCTGGAAAACAAGTGCCAACAATGTCAGAAAAGATTCGCTCACGCCTTTGCGGTTTGCGTATATATATACTGGAGCACAGCCGGACGACGGCGAACTATCGTCTATACCGGTATCCTTGAGGCCCCGTGGGGAGCGAACGTGTGCGCAGCGAGCATCTATTGTAAGGGACACAATTTTCTTTTCCGCAAGTCGCATATACAGTTTTGACCGGAACAGCGCGCACTAAGACAAAGACAAGAAGAAAGACACGACACACACGAGCGCTGACTTTCAACTGGTGTTTATTGTTTGGAACGAGGCATATATACACAATTCCAACAACACAAGGAAAAACAACCATCCTTCATAGAATTATAGTCAATTCATGCATGTCACACTGAACAAGGACGATAACAACATTATCATTTTCCCTTCACTAAAAATGCCAATTCTTTTGAACTGACCGATAAAGAGGGGCTAAAGACGCATGAGTCAGTAGCCCCTCTTTATCGATCAGTTCAAAAGAATGCCAATTCTTTTGAACTGATCGATAAAGAGGGGCTAAAGACGCATGAGTCAGTAGCCCCTCTTTATCGATCAGTTCAAAAGAATTGGCATTTTTAGTGAAGGGAAAATGATAATGTTGTTATCGCCCTTGTTCAGTGTGACATGCATGAATTGACTATGAATCTATGAAGGATGGTTGTTTTTCCTTGTGTTGTTGGAATTGTGTATATATGCCTCGTTCCAAACAATAAACACCAGTTGAAAGTCAGCGCTCGTGTGTGTCGTGTCTCTCTTCTTGTCTGTGTCTTAGTGCGCGCTGTTCCGGTCAAAATGAGTTACCAACTTGCCCAAGCATCTGTTTTAACGCATATACAGGTCGCGAAAAATGAATCTCTAGGAAAAAAAAAAAAAAAAAAAGATAACTAGAATGCCGCCGGCAGTTCGCAAGGAAAGTGTTAGGTCAACTCACCGTTCTTGCCTGAACAGAAGCGATGGATTTGACAGTACTTCCAGTTACTCTCAAGGAACTGTTCAAAGAGGAACATTGAGCCTTTCCTTTCCTTTGCGTCCTGTGCTTAAAGTGTGGCTCCCTCGTATAATATTGAAATTCGAATATATACGTGGAGAAAACGATAAAGCGGAATAGAGAGAATGTAAATTGCAGCTTCTGTTACATATACCACCTTTTACAAAGAGAATAACCATTTTAAAGGGAAAATATTGCTGATTTTATGGCTCATATACCTCAAACAAGCGATTCTCAGGTTATGTTTGTGGGCTCGACAATATCTGAAGTAAAACAGCTCAGTGTCAAAGGAAGCATTGCTGCTTCTGACAAATGAAATGTTAGTCGCGAAAAAGCCATTTTTTTACTACTACTCTTCACATCAAAGAAAAAGGCAGTCGTTCTGAGCAGTCTCTATTGGCTGGCATTGTAGCTGTGCAGCTCAGGGTGGTCAATTCTGGACTCACTCTTGGTTTGAGACAAGAATTTACCCTTTTCTTCCGGCTTTTGCGTAGTAACTACTGACAAGTATTTTTCCCGTCTTATGGTTTTAGAGAACATGCTAACCACTGAAGTAGTCATGGGGGGAGGGGTGTTGTTGTTCGAACGCCCCCAAATTTTCTGAGCGCTACATTCTCCTCCCCATACCCATCCCTTTGGCAGTTTCTCGCCCGTTTTTTTATTTCTTTTTTCTTTTTAATTTTTGACCAGCGGTATTAACATCCCCAAAAAGTATTTCTGGCTACGCCACTGATACTAACGATCCCTTACTCATAATCAAAGAGAAATTTTCGAAATGACAAACCAGAAATGTTTCCAGAAGCAGAATAAAATTGGTTATCTGTTTCAGATTCATGCAGTACTTAATCCTAGCGCGGTAGTTCTCAGATTCTTTTAATAACTGTTTATACACCCAAGGTGAGGTTTTGTTAAGGTAAGTGGACCGGAAGTGAGACACGATGCATAGTTTTATCACATATCAGAGGACGGCGTTTAGCGTCCTGTCTCGTCAACTGTTCGAAAATAATAGAATTCTAATGAAATATTTTTGAACTGAAAATTCAGCCGCATTCGTGAACTGTTTAGTCCGTGTAAAATATATATATATATATATTTTTTCAGTATAAGGACAGACAAGAGCTTGCTGATATGACATTTTCTAAACGTAAAACCTGCGCAAGCCCTTTATGCTTCTTTTTTTTGTGCTTTGTAGTTTTTAATGACTAAACAATATTTTTAGTAAATATGCTAGGCAAATACATTCCATTAACTCAGTGCGCTTCTGCTATGTATTCTGACTGCTATCATCTGCATCGACTACCTTTAAGTAACGCTCGATTTTGTTTACAAAATGGCCAGCCATGCAATGTATATATGTATTTGTCTTACTGTCGAAGCTCCTCCACCACGAAATGAGCGCGCTCTAAGCACTAACCTTCTATTGTTTATGTGCATGCCAGAGTCTTGTTTGGAGCTAATATCGGCATTCGTAACGGAGCACAGAAACAGTCGCACAAGACGCCGAACAGTAAACGCCTTACTTCCTTCCCGAACATTTATTTACATAGTCCATTGATTTTCTACAGCGTTCTGTCAAGAGATCTACAGGTTATAAATAGATTTACGGTCCTACCCTTTTTTTAGGTCTATTCTGTGACAGAGAAATTTAGGGCTATTTGCAGATAGTTTATAAGCTGGCTATAGACAAAAGAAGACAAAGAATGCCATAGACTCCTCTGTGGCTAGTCTACAGATTATCCGTAGACGAAAGGAAATGAAGCTATATATATATATATATATATATATATATATATATATATATATATATATATATATATATATATATATATATATATATATATATATATATATATATATATATATATAATTGTAGGGGTGTGCTTATTCGGTAAACCCAGATGGATCCAGCCGCTCAGGAGGGACTCGCAGCGGAGCGTCAGGCGTGACGAAAGAGCAAGGCAGCGAACAACTTCTTCGTCCTTGGGAGCGGCAGCACGCGACGCATGTCAGTGGTTATATCGATGAAGATTACCACACTACAGTTTATATATATATATATATATATTCGAATACATCTCTACAAACCCTGGGGTCCCATGCACGCATATATGCATATTTATTATTAGAGCGGCAGGCGACCAGCGGGGTGCACTGCTGCAGAGGGTCCATTTATTAAAGCTTCGTTAACATCGCGAGCACGGGCATGTGTTAAACGCGCTCTCCTAATTGCTTCTTAATAGTTCCTTCAAGAAAGAAATTCGACAAATACCCAACACTATCAGCCAGGAGGTGCTGGAAGTCACGGTCTTCACACCACACGCGCACTTTGTTACTCTATCTTCTTCTGCGTTTGTTCTGCTTTTAATCGAGCTCGATGAGGATTTGAATAGAAAAGAGAAAGAGAAGAAAAAAGGAAGAGGTGCACTTTAAAATGAGGAACGTACAACAATAGGCACCTGAGGAACATCCGTGCCAAACGCAGACTAGCGCCTCTTTCGCTCTGTATAATTGCGGGCTTCTTATTGCGTTAAGGCCCTTGCGAGCGGTAAGAAAGGTGAAGAAAGATTAAAATGTGCTGTCTTCTCCGAACAAAAGGCTTTGTCCCGTTCGGAAAGCCTGCTCATCGGCTCGCGTTTGTTCGCTGCTTCGCGAGTGTACTCAGCGGCGCTTGTTTCTGTGTTAATTTGAGTTGCGCATTTTGATAGCTTGCGTTGACAGCGCATATTTTTTAGTAGTTCGGTATATGCATAGTACAGCAACGTGTATTCGACAGCACTACAATGACAGCAATATTGACGTTGGGCGAGATCAGAGCAAAGTAGATGCAACAAGCATGGCAGTTCATTGCTAAAACGATGAAACACGATGAAATTCCTTTGGGGCGCAGTGGATCTCTCATGAGGTTTATTTGTCGAGCATGAGGTTTGATGCGGGTAAGATGCAAAGATTCCCGCTTACTGAAACATTGGTGCGTAGTAAGTACACTCCAAGTGGCCGACATTGATCGAGATCCCGTAACGTGCTTTAGATCATTCACAGTGCTGCTTTGAAGTGCACAGTACAATTAAATGTTAGCCACGTAAGAACCATTGGAATTCCTTAATGACTTAATTCCTTGTGTACTAAATTCAGCTGCATTGCTTCTCTCTATAAGAGACGCTAGGAGAGTGTTTCCAAACTCTCAGCGATACAGTGTAGGAGGTGAACTGTACCTTCTGTAGCTGAAAACATGAGTATCGGAAAGGTAAAGACAAGGTTATGATCCTCCATCAGGGTGTTACCTCTTTCGAGGTCCTTTATCGCCACAATCCCTGTTTAGTACCGTTCCAAACTATCTTTGAAGTTGGTACACTCGACAGATTGTAGTTCGGAGAACTGTGCTCTTTACAGTTTACAGTTCGCAAACACGCGCTCGGGGAAGACGAAGTGACTTGTAAAAAAACAAAAACAAAAAAAAAACAAAAAAAAAACAGAGGCTTTAATTTTCGATGTAAGTTTAAAAACAATGCTATTCACTGTGCTTCTCGCAGCTACAAAATGCTTCTTTACCATATAACAACGTCAGGCCCATCTGATATGAACGATAGCTGATATCAGTTAACAAAAGAAATCTTTGAAAGTTGCAAACAAAAAAAGTTCCGAGAGCACTGAAGAATCTGCAGTGGAGAAATGCGGAAGCCTGTGCGTTGTTTCTGCATATGATGCATTGCATTTGCTCTCGTTAATCAACTGAACGCATCGTCATTGTCATTATCACTAACTGCAGCGTCCTTGTCATCGCTACTATCATGCTCATGCTAGAGAAGGAGGATTACGATGTGCTTGCGTGACGCAGTTGAAGCTGTGTGAACTTGTGGCATCTGTAATCTATAGTGGCCAGCAGCTTATAGCTTACCACTGCAGCAAGATAACGTTTAACGTACATTTAATATAATAGAAAGAAAAAGCAGTGTACGCTTGAGTGATACACATTGTATACGGTTTTCTTCGTTTAAATTTTTTTGCCTTGTACTACCTCGGCAATCGTCACCGCTGTCATTATGACAAACATCAATCTAATTATAACTGAATTCTTTAATTTGATTGCAAAGTGTGATTTGGAGTCATTATATACAGTAAGCGGCATTTTCGTTTCGATATCCAAAGGTCTCATTTAAAAGGCATATTTTATGACCCTCTGCTGATTGACGTTTGTTGTGATACATGCATTATACAAAGTTCATTCAGCGATTTTCATCCCCTATGATCATAGCCTCTTTTTGCAAGGTTTTCCAGGTACATAGCTTTTGCCCAAAGCTATGTTCCAGGTGGTCATTGCGTTCACAGTGCGAGACGTTGCTAAATGCATAAACGATCGCCCTTTGTGACGTGCATTGCATCATATTCCGCAAAACCGTTGGTGCGTCGACAGCTAAACCATCGCAAAGGGCACTCACCACCTCGGGACTTGTGAGAACGCGAACACGATGGTCTATCCCTATGACTTAATTGTATTACGCAACTGCGAAAAACGGTCGTCGTCCAGCGTTTCTACGTAGTCAGTTGTTTTTCGCTAGAAGAGTTGTTTGTTAAGGCTATACTTAGGAGACTGGGCTTATCCGCGCTTGACATACTGGTCATGCGCTGCTTTATAAGTTCGAGCATTTTTATATATAAATGTTAGTTATAAAAGAAATCCCACCTTTTCACTTAATTCGTCCCCTCCGCCCAATGCATACGAAATATGGAACTGCTTTTCCCATGACTTATACGTATATTATCGCCTACTCATCGACGTTATGTTAAATCGTTTAAAGAATTCTATTAAACGAACTCTTATGATAATCCCAACCGTATCATTCCTCTCATCTGAAGTGGGATACCATATAGAAAAACAGAGACACAATGTTGCGAAAGCGTCACCGTTGTACTCCGGTGGGGTGTTTTCGGGCTCTCCACATTGAGTTATGTGTACTATACGCAAGTACGCATACGTACGTAAGTGCGAATACGCATGCAAGCAAAACACAGAACATTCAGAGCTTAATCATATCGCCATGTCGTTGCGTCGGTATGCATGTGTTGACAACGCGATCGGCTTTGTCAGCTGGACCTGTTTGATCACATTTATTTCATTTTCCAAATTGGTAGAAATTCCTCTGAATTCACATATAAATTGCCTCTTTTAATGAGCCGCCGCTTCTCTAGTGCCGGCGTACACTCAACCTGTTTCCATAAAGCTGCCGTTCAGGAGGAAAGCCCGACCTGCGAGATCTCTCAAGCCCGATGAAAAAAAAAAAATAATAAATAACAAAGAACGAGCTATACTATCGTGCACCGTTCACCGCATTTCTCAGTGTCCGGTTTGAAAAGGTGCGAGCATAGATATATACGCCCATTTCGAGGCCCGTCGTTAATTACAGTCTTTGCGATACAATCAGAGCGCCACATACTGTCGAAAGATAATAACACGTCTGAGATGACAGTTAATAAAAAGGAGCTGCCCGCTCGACGCTCAAGCGGTAATGAGACGGGCGCTAAGTCGGTCGGTCGTCGTCATCGTAATTCGTTAAACCGTGGCCCGCATTAATTAAGCGCCAATGAGGACAAGGGTGGGTATGAATTCTCTACATCCTCAGCCGCCGAGATGAGGCCGCGATCGTTGTTCTGACTCGATAAGTATGTACGCCGGATTGTGAGCTTTTGCGCAGTCTAGCTGATATCAGTTTTTACATGCATCGGGGAAAAGCGGATCGAGATAATTGAAATTCTCTCCGTGGACGAGGCGGACCAACCAGTCATGTTAACTTCGTTTAATTGTTCTCGCCTCGCATTGTTTGACTCGCGACGCACGAGTGTGTTATGAGCTCTGGTAATGATGGGGCATTTTATTATTAGACTATTTTCTTGATAACTCCGACATATGAATATAGTGGGCAGAGAATTCTGCGAGTTGGCTCTTCATTACGCTTATAGGAATTCGTTTTTCTTTTTTTTTTTTTTTTTAAGTAGCTCTCTTGCTTATATTTATATTAGTGGTAGGGGACGTTAGTGCTAGAACGCGAGCGTGAAGGCATCATGATTTTTACGCGTCGGACGAGGACAACCCAGGTTCACACACTCATGCCCACAGGGCTGTTAGTATTTCTTATTTACGTTACTCCACAGCGACGAAAAGTTTGTAAGAAACATTACAGATGGTTCTAGCTGAATCTGAGGAGCGGGCTGATGAATATCACAT
The DNA here is from genome assembly GCF_055883805.1 of Amblyomma maculatum. NCBI lineage: Eukaryota > Metazoa > Arthropoda > Arachnida > Ixodida > Ixodidae > Amblyomma > Amblyomma maculatum. The sequence goes on along the minus strand of NC_139347.1, from coordinate 18,127,148 downwards.
ATTTAGGAGTAGTATAGATTAATGTATACAGACTTTTCCTAAAAGTGGCAACGTACAAAACTGTTTATTTGACAAACGAGGAACCAAGTAAAGCTCTACAGACTATTTATTTATTTATTTTAATTTTATTATACCCTCAAGGTACATAGTGCATTATAGAGGGGAAGGGCAAAAACAAGACAAATTACACAAGAACTAGAATACAAATATAAAAGATACAAAAAAAAAACAAAAAAAAGGAAAACAGAAACATCAGTGCTTGCAGAAAATATTATATTAATATTCTCTAGAGTTTCACAATGGTAGCACGAGCAAAATAGTACAAAATACAGTGTAAGTAAGTAAACAATGTTGCTACGCACAGTAAATAATTGGTTACATTAGTTTACAAAATAAAACTTTGTACGGCAGTTATCAGTGCTTGTAAGGGACGCAGGTAAGTTGTTCCAATCTTTGCTTGTTTAGAGAAGAAACGCATAGCTTACGGTGCACGTTACTATGAAGAATATTCACTTTTTGGCGGTGGTTTAGGCGATGATGAAATATATATGGCGGTGGTTGAACCCAACGAACACGTAAGTATGAATTGTATTATGTCTTATGAAAAAGGCATACGCGAGATATTTTTCTGCAGATGAATAACGACGAGAAGTGTAGGAATGATTTCATTTTCGTAACACTGGAAGTCCTTTGGCAATTGTTTAGGATTATGGGACAGATCGATTTTGAATTGCCTCTAAAGATTGTACGAGGTTGGCATGCCCGAGGTCCCAAACTGATGACGCATATTCAAGTTGTGGACGAATGTAAGTTGTGTATAATAATATTTTTATTGATGATGGAGCCAGTATGAAATTTCGACGAATATATTCCAGTGTTCGACTAGCTTTAGAGTTATATGGTCATGTGTATTCTTTCACGCACAAGTACTTACATTTAATTGTACAGGTGCACTCGCCAGAGTGCTCAACTTGAGGCATCCCAGAGATTGTAGACCATATATTATTGGTGTGCCCAGTGTATGCGTGCGAAATAAGTGTGCTAGCCGCTTCTTTGAAGCGTTTGGACAAGAAGCCTCTGTCGGAGGAACTGCTGCTGGGCGCTTGGCAGGACAAGGGGAAGGGTGTCCAGGCAGTGCGTGCCTTTTGCCGTTTTTTATGTGCCAGAGGACTTGATTCCCGCTTGTAAAGTAGCTACTGTGCCTGTATATATATTTCATATGCCTTCTCCCACATCGTCACCCATCATGATCTTCTTTCTTCTCTCCTTCCCCTTCCCTAGTGCAGAGTAGCAGGCCAGATTTGAATTATTCCGGCCAACCTCTCTGCCTTTCCTTTCAATAAATCCATCTATATGTCTAGGATAGATTAGTAGCAATATGAACCCCCCGGTACCGGTGAGAAGTTACGCTTTCTAATGGATCGTTATTAAGCAAGTATGTTGGACACGTCATGTTAGAGCGAGGTATTGGAATACCCTTACATTTTTTAATCTTTAATTCCAGATGCCATGTGCAACACCACTCGTTAATATTTTTAAGGTCCTTCTGAATGACCGTAATATCTAAGTGATTAGCATTTTACGATATAATACACAGTCGTCAGCAAACAGATAAATTTTTGATGAAACATGAGCGGGCAAGTCGGTAATATAAATTAAGAATAATAAGGGAACGTGTACTGAACCTTGCGGAACACCGCAGTCAACATGGGGCTGAAGGTGAGTTAGCATCATTAGTAGTTACAAACCGAGCACGTGACGCCAGAAAAGCGCGAATCCAATCAATTAAGGCAGGGTCTATGTTTAGAACGCTCAGTTATGAAGGAGTGCGTGGTTAACTTTGTCAAACGCTTTTGAAAAATCGAGGAATACGCAGTCAGTCCAAATAGGCATGCAAGTCATTAGTAAATGAGATGAGCTGGATGTCCCACGAGAAATGTTTACGGAGTCCATGATGCGGAACTGTGAAAAACTTGTTATTTTCAAGAAAATTACCCAGGTTTTTTTAATATTATATGTTCCATAATTTTGCATGGCAAGCAATTACGTCTCTGCATATGCTATCAGGTGCACGCGCCTTTTGGTTTTCCTATTCGATACATTAATTAGTGCGACGAACAGTGGCTATGCATCCAGTAGCCACTTCACTAGCCTGCCGGAGGGTGTGCTGTGCAGTAAGAAAAGTGTGGAGTATCAAGCCCAGAACACTCACCAGGGACGCAGGGGATGCCGCTGGGAACCTTCTCATCCTTGCAGGGCGGGAATTTCGGCCTCTCTGTTACGAAACACCGCGGGAGGAAGCCAGAGTTCGTCCGCAGCTGCTCGAACAGATCTCGAAGGTCGGGCTTTCCTCCTGCACCACAAAGAAAAAGAAATATTAAATGGAAGACGAAACACCGCAGAAAGATTATGCTGCGTGAATTTAATTGATTATCGATGATTCGTTTTGAAAGTATGCTACTGTTTTTTTTTTTTTTGACAGGTGTCGAACATTGTTCGTGGGGTAAATACATAGTTGGTTTGGTTTATGGGGTTATACGGCCCCAAGCGACTGAGGCTATGGAGACGCCAAGACATAGTCGCGCATCTGTTTTATTGATACTGATGTTGGGCGAACAGGGAAGAAAATTGATACTTATAATGCATGAAACCTATAATTACTCGACTAATTTCTGAACTGACTAATAAACTTTTAATTTAGCCCGGTTCAAAGCGCTCTAAAAGCTAACGGCCACACAGATGGTAATGACTGTGCTTTTTCTTTGCACCAAGCAGAGAAGCAAATGAACGTGCACGCATATAGAAACATAACGTTTTTGTAAGATTTCGTTTTCTTTTTAGAATTGTACATGCGACATTTGTGATGACGTGGTGCAATAGAGCATGCAGTTTGAAATGGAGGCTGCATTGCAATGAGTCATCAATGAACATGCCGCTTCTACGGAGCCTTTTGCGCGTCTAATGCACTTAGTTCAATTCGGAATTGAAAATTTGGGCACCGGATTTCGTCACGCTGCAAGGCATTAGAAAAAAAAAAATCAGAAAGTGATATGGTATCGTTTTGTCTACAGCTTCAATTTCCCATTGGCACTAACAACACTTTAAAATGAATTCACCGCAATCACGTGCGTAATTAAATCTCACTAATAATTTTTGTTTATCATTTTGGCGGCTATTACAAACAGGGATTTGGAAGCTGAGAAATTTTGCCAATCAGTTTTTCAAACTTTACGTCCGTAACGGCTGAGTCTGCTTCTGAAGTTATTTTTTGCATGTAAAATTTCCTCTCTTTATTAATTTTAAAATGTCCGCTAAAACACAGACCCTATAAGCTCAATGAAGCCAATTTCATAGCCTACAGATGGCTATTTAGTTTTCTGGACTTAAAAGGCAGCTTTTTTTTTGTTTGCTACGTTTTTAATCTTAAAATAACTTAATATATTTCACCGCTACCTGTAAACCTCATTGAGTGCGCTTTGTCAGCTTTGCCGATCACATTGAATATGATGAGGGCTTTGGGCAGAAGAAATCGCTTTGACATAGCGTTTAAACGCCAGCTGAGGATCTAACCATGAAGTATCGCTACACTGCAATTTATCAATAGATGCTCGTGTAAATGAAAAAAAAAAAATAAAAAGAAAAAGAAGAGACATAAACGCGTGAACGCGTAGCAAACCGAGGCAGTGCGTAGCGGCGATGTAAACGGGAATATCGGCAATAGTCTGCAGTCGAGCACAATCCTGATTGCAGCAATTTTTCGTAATGTCACATGATATTTATTTTGGCTTAAAGCAACCAGCGTTATAGAGAAGCGAATTGTTAAATGTGGGAAGTCTGCTTTTCACTAAATTTTGTATTAATTCGAATCCAATAAATTTCGTGTTGCTCAGAAAGGACATTAGACGTCACAATAAATGCAACTAATGAATATGCCGCACTCAGTCAGCGACGAATGCTGTTTTTAGTGAATCTAATTGAATTTCGGTGTGTCAGAGAAAACGATCGACATGATTGCAGGCCGTCATTCTTCGGAAATCACACTGCATATGCCAGGGTGCAGGATAGGGTCTGCATCTATGAGAAAACGGCAGCAGTGGCGAGCACCAGCTTTCACACTACCGCGTAATATACCTATATGGGTGTCCCAGTTAAATCTAATCACGGTCTTAACAAATATAGTGAGCCCTGGACGAGTCAGACCAACTAAGCGCGGTTGAGTGTCACATATATGCTGATCTGCAGTATTTTAGCGTTCACCAAAGCTAATTAATTAGTCAAGAATAATTAGCTATTTTTTTAATAATTGCCGTTATAGAAAAAGTGCTAATGTTAAAATTGTAGATCGGCCTGGAAAACGGCTGGCTACATGAGGCTACGACTTACGTAGCTCTATTTATAGGCATTCAAAAAATGTCACGTGACCAGCTGTCATTTTAAATCATTCGCCAAATGCGTACTATCAGCTTCATCGTATATATCACTGCCCACAAATGCTGATTTTGTTATCTGGAATGCGTCTCGGTACCTTAATGTGGCACCACTGTCACGAGAAAGTTTCTTTTCATTGCGCCAGGGATCGTTTTCGGCTGGTAAAAGAAATCACTTTACATAAAACTCAATACTGCAGATTAGCACAGGCGACTCTGAACAGCTTTGATATGGTTTCACTGAGATGCCCTCTCTTTCTCTCTCTCTCAAATATATATATATATATATATATATATACACACACACATTAAGATACGGGTGGAGTGCTGCTTCGTAACACACTGTGCAGCTGTCAGCACACAGTCTGGCTACAAAAGTTCATTCAATCAATCACTCTTGGTCAGTATAGTTTGCAATGCATTAGATGTTGCAATAGAGGCTGCAATAGATCTTGAATTGGGCATTGGAATACGTCCTGAAGCTTCCCGTAGAAACCATCATTTGCAGCATATAGAGAGTAAAATATAATTCAAATTCCGTGAAAAAATATTTCATAGCCGGGGAGTTAAGATACGTGGTAAGGTCTGGGCAGGCGGGTTGAACGGCAAGACAGACATTTATGTGACAATGCGAGGTTGAATAATAATTATACGGCTGAAAGTAACTAATCTATTTACTAAATTTTGTTTACAAATAAAACATTATATAGCGAAATTGAACGCCGCTAGCAGCGAAGACCTATTTAGTATTTCAGATTATGTATGGTCGGAGTCGGCACTATGCACGTCTCGGGATATCGAACATGAAAAATACTGTTTTGAAATCTCGCTAGGTTGGCTTTCCTATGTTGCTGATTGATCGGTTTCCGTCACTCGAACATTTAATTCAGGAAATACCTCAGCGATTATTTAGTTTATTCATGTGCTCTGCTAAGTAAAATATGCTAGCGTTGCTTAAAAGACTGTTTAGCAATGCCTTTTGTAGCATCCGTATAGTGGCAAAGCCAACTTAAAGAACTTGAAATATATATATTTTTTCTACATTCGACGCCTCGGTCGACATTGGCGATTAAAAATCTTAATTTTTAGACGTTGTCGTTCTTTTCTTTAAAAAAAGGCAACCGATGAACCAAGAATAACTGAATATGGGTTATATATAGGTTTCAGCAAAAGGCTATCTGCATACCAGGTTGATTTTGCCAGTGACGCTTTCGTGGTTGTGGCGTTTCTACCGCGATCTTAACCACCAGACAGAGCTATTTTCGCCACTCGGTGGCTCCGGCTTCGAGCGATGCTCTTCAGGCAGAGCGGTTGGCGCGCCGTGGTGTACGATGAAGGGAGAACTCCTCGAAGGGCGCAGACGGTCGTAAACAAGTTCGAATGTTTCCACAAATGCGGAAAATCGGCCTTAGAGGTCTACGCACCACAAACCTTCGTTCTACGGTCATTACTTTCACAGCATAGGTGACAGCGAAACATATCTCGGGGGAAAAAAAAGTCGTTATTGAATAATCTGAATCGCCTACATGGTATAGTGTAGTTATATTACTTTGCCCTCGAGGTTTTGAGGGAGGTATAGATGAGATACGGCCACAAACACACAGAAGTACATAAACAAAGAAAAAACGACTTCGAGGCCGCTGAAGGATATCATTATTGATTTACTGCTCACAACGGACACAATAAAAACGTCAATGACAGAAGAAGCCTTGTCGTCGCTATCGAACAGTTGCGCCTGGTCCAGTCGACAAACAGCGAGGGCAGTGAGTGGTTGGGAGAGAAGGACTGTGCATAAAGCAATCGGGCCAAGGAGTAGCAAGACGGTGGGCAGGGGATCGGAGGAGTCGGGAAAAGATGTGAATAAAGAGTGTGGAGGCTACTCGGGAGCGAGAGGATGTTGTAAGAATGCGACACAGGAAAGGATTGAAAAAAGCACATTGAGTACCAACCGCACAACCCGTGCCCTCTGTCGTCGTTATCGCTCAGTAGAGCAAACGAGGCTATAACGTGTCCCTGTTCTTCATTGTTTTGTTATCTGGCGCGCTAAACGACGCAGCTCGCGAGAGCGTTGAATGGAAATACGAAACTATCGGCGGACGATGCGATAACGGCTGCGAAGAGCGGGACTGGACACGCGATAGACGAGGGCGAAAAGGAAGGCGTTGTGCTTTTTTAGTTTCGGGCGCTAAATTTGCTACATGAGCGAGGGAGAGAGAGAGAATAAGTCGGAAAAGAAAAGGCGTTATGTTTGAAGAGGAGGTTGAGGAAAAGGAGGATAAGGCACGATAAGTGTGCTGGGAAGCGGGAGCAGTGGCGCGATCTCTCAGCACGGACGCGTTGTTCTCTTCTCCGGGCCCGATGTGCCACTCGCGGCCGCGCCCCATTAAACGTCTATTTGCTGACAAATGACGCGCGGACGCGCGTGGCTTGAAACGCCGTCTCTGGGCTGCCTGCCAACCGCCCCTTCTCGCAGTTTCTCCTTTCCGCTGTCCCTCATGCCCTCTCTCTGTCTCGCCTCCTCTCTCGTTTTTTTTTTCTCCTGTTTTTGCCATTCCCTTCATATCCCTAGCTGCCCTTCCTCAACCTTACTTCATCCCCGTTTCACTCTCACCCCCTTTGTGTCAACTACGCGATGCCTATGCTTGCTACCATTGAGAGGTGCGTAACGCACGCACGCGCACAATGTGGGCGTTTCCCACAGCGATCGGATGTCGCGCGGAGCGCCGAGATGTGAGGCCGAAGAGTGAAAAGGGAAATGCAGCACATGCGATGTTATCGGGAGCTACAACAAGCGGCAGTGGCAGAGATGGGGTGAGAGGTCCGAAAGCAGGCTTGTGGGGGCCCTCCTTGCCTTGTCCTCTTGATCACCTACTTTCTCTCTGTATTTCTCTTTCTGTTTCTTTCGATTTCTTTTATGGATGCTCAGGCGCAGGCGCTTCGCAACGCGTGCTGTTAGCGCGAGCGCCGTGTACGGGTGGAGAAAGCGCTTCATGGGAACTGTCCGATGGGTCCTCCCGGAATAGCCGCGCGGGTAAGGTTAGCCGCGGTGTTTATAGCGTCGCGTGTCTCGATCAGCGACCAATAGAGCGATGATGGGCTTTGGAGGCACGCGACCCCGGATTTCCCAGAGCGATAAAATGCGCCGGCTGCGGTTTTAGGGTTTCGGCCAGGCATGGCGGGGGACATAGCCGTGAAGCGGAATTCGAGGTAGTGCCGCGCACGAGAGATGCGTTGGAAGATAACGCGCTGTATAGTCTAAAATTAACGCAAAAGCGAGAACTGGGAATGTCGGCCCGTGGGAAGCAAATCGCTCCTTCTATTTTGGCAAGAGGAAATACGAGAAACGACCGAGAACAAGAAAAAGTTTTAGACACTGAAAAGAAGGCCACTGTGATGTGAGTAAAGACGAATTATGGGTCTTCTGAAAACGCGCAGTTAAATTAATTTGTGACCATGATTTGTCGAGTCAGGGGTACTGCTCAAATGCGCAGTCAGTAAGGCATCGAACGAAAGGCGTGTATGGCAATAGACTCATAACAAAGAAAATCGGAACATCAAAGCTCCAATCGGCTTCGATCGGCAGAACTCTCTCCACATGAAGGTAACTCCACTCAATGTTTGTGACTGGTAAAAAATGTCCGACTTCTTGTGCCTTTGTGGGAGAACGTGAGGAAGCGAGAGACACAATGATTGCTGAGACATTTTTAATTTAAGAAATAATTTTGTTTCCTGCAGCTCGAATTGAAGATTGCATCGAAACTATTAGAAACGTCGGGCTGGTGAAAACAGGATAGAAATGTGGTACATAGCTTCAGAGATCGGCACTATAAATATACTGACGTTCGATATTTTGTATCACATTGCCGATTAACGAAATTAAAAGCTGGTATCACCATTTATTTTGATGGCCTTCAACTTCGCAGTATACTATTTCTCTTGAAAAGTATAAAGTAAAACAAAGATTAGTTATTTTGAATTCATTATCTACTCATCGAGCTCTATTACATTAATGGCGTCCGCCTTTTTATAAGCTGCACATAATTTACCGGCGTACATCTCTTTGCGTGTAAAATACAAGCTTATAAACTTCAGAAACCTCTCCGTATATGTGAGGTTACGACCGCTTTTTCAGTTACAGCAACCACTATATCTTTAAAATGCGGTTATGATCTGATGCAGGCGCGTCCGCCTTTTTCCAGCGTGCATATAATGATATCTATTTGCGTGCAAAACGTATATCTCTTTGCGTGCAAAATACTTCAAAACCACTCCGTATATGTGAGGTTACGACAGCTCCATTTTCAGTTACAGTAACCACTATATCTTTAAAATGCGGTTATGAACTGATGCATGAATACTTCAGTTGACCTCATGTGTCGCTTTCAAGTCCAATCGTTCATTGGGCACGTGCAATGCCCACGGGGCGTAATTTATATTCTTTGAACTCTAAATCAGGTTTAGCTACTTCGAGGTCTCTTTCAAGCTTGAAAGAGACCTCGAAGTAGCTAAGCCTGACTTAGGGTTCAAAGGCTATGAGTAAGCTCCGCACAGGAGATCAGGGGCTGCGCCACTCATGCTTTAACGAACCTGATCTTGTTGAGTATAAGGTGTGCACCAGCGTTCGCGTTCGCTACCAAATATGTATTTGGTTTCTAGTGTGCATGATCGTATTATAACGAGGCTTTGACCTTCTGGCTCCGGTCGATGTAGAAATAGTCGAAGTGTTTATTTTCAAGTAAAACACACCTGATGAAAAGAAAAATACGCGGTAGACTTTTCTTCTATGCGCCGAGTTTCGTTTTGGCCGAATATAGATAGACAACGGAATGCCCATCCAGCTGTTATTGCTGCTGGCTGCACTTAATACAATGTAAAAGTAATCAGCAGTTTTATAGCTGAATCGTCTAGATTAGGTCAAGACATGTGCCATAAAGAACTGCCCGTGATCTTTCCGTATTTTGAGCAAGAAGCTTTCAGTACTAGCAATGTGCATCCATATGAACATTTGCATATTGAACATAAAACGCACACCGTTATGATTTCTATATTAACTACTATATGCAGCTTATCCTACAAAACAGTAGTCATCAGCTGCACTATCAATGCAGTGGAAATTATGTAATTTAACTGGTATATATCGGAAAGCGGCCCTGGGGCAATTTTAAGAGTCCCAGAAGTAAGGAAACCACATTAAACACAGCGTCAATGAGGGCACCGTGATGATTTGATGGTGAGTTGCAGCTCGTGCGACTGACGGCCAGCCGTGGCAAGAACAAAACCCGCTTATCTCAGCAGCCGAAATAAACTCAGACGCAAGATGGAACGTGAAGTATATAGCTATCGGCGGGGGAAAAAGGAGCCCCGCTAATTTTGCGCTTGCGCTGCAAAATACCATGAGGCCGGCACAACAACAAAAACAAAAGATTAGAGGGTCTCTAACGTCTTAAGAGGAGAACGGCAAAAGCGTATACCCTTCTTCTATAATTTGCCTCTCATCGTTGGACATTGGTCGTTTCGTAGTCATGTGAGTCATGCTTAGTAATTTTGTTATTGTCACTCAGCTAAACATTTCTACTCATTTCCAATCAATTGCGGTCATAACTAATAGTCGTTTGAATACTGGCCGTTTCGTAGTCATTACCATTCATCGCTAAGCGTGTTTACCCATTTCCAGTCAGTTCCGGTCATTACAAGTCGTACCTTGACATGTTGGTCATTACAAGTCATTTTTAATCATCATTATTATTCATTAGCATTAACTCTAGAAATGTGTATAACTTTTATTCATTACCTATCACATCAATCGCTTTCATTCTCAATCTCCCTCCCCACATGTCCGCTATTTGCGAGTGACACATCAGCGCACAGATTTTCGCTCCATGTGCCTAGCAAGGCTTTCGCCCTAAAAGGTCCAGGACGGTGGGCAGGGCAAGAAAGCATGCACGCCGATGAAAAAAACAGTGCCATGCTAGCGCGCACACACGCAGAACAACCGGCGAACGCCTCCGCTACCGCCTTAAGAGCCCCGTCAACACCTTGCTTGCGGCTTATTTTAAGTGCCCGTCGGGTCACGTGTCGCTCCTACGCGTCAGTGAACAGTATGCCCGACATGCGCTGTAGAGTTGGCACCAGACCAGTGCCGCCGGGTGGGATCTTCATACGCGCGCTCACGGGTTCGTCGCATGCGTGGCCCCACAAGCGTCAATACAAGCGCAACAAAATACAAAGACAAAACAGAAATGAACACCACGAACGCCATGGCGTTGCCTTCTGTTTATTTTTCGTCGTCTTATGTTGCGGTACAGTGTCTTGAAGCGATAAGGCAACGCCAAAAAAGCGCACTAATCTTAATATATGTTATCCACGCACTATAAACTGCAGCACAGAGCGTTTGTTAGATGTTTCTCTTACAAGTTTCCGTTTTAGGATTATGCAGTCGGCACTCTCGCAGCAGCCGCGGTCCAGAGGCTCGTTACCGGGTGTAAACATTGTCAAGTGCCTGATGCCTTTCGTGTATATGCGTCTTTGTCTCTTACTTCATTGCTGATAACGAAAACATGAGGCTGAACTTGTTAGGGGAAACGTTACAGCAATTCAGCAAACGTGTCTGCCGGGATAACTGGCCAAGTTCCTCTGTCCGGTTTCAGGTGCGTTATGGCTCCTATAGGTTGCTGGTTATTCTTCTAATCATCCAGTTTTGATGTGTGTGATTGCACTGTTTAGGAACTGTCGACAGTCTTGAACGTGATGAATTGCATCTTGCGTTTCATTATCACAAAAATCTGCAGGAAGAGCGAGGTAAATTCCTTACTTGGTGCATCCATTCTGCCATGCAAGAAAAGTTTATGCAAAAACCATCTGTATACTGCGCCAAAAAAACAAAAAAAAAAAGAAAAAAAAAAAAGCAGCATCAACCGGTCTCTATACATCTTAACAACATATATACGCCCAAATCCTGCGTTCAACCGAAATGATCGCCAGAATAGTATGCAACTATAGGCTTGCGCTTCCACCCCTTTCGGCCCCCATAATGCGACCATCCGTCATGCCTGCATGAATATTCGCGTATAAACCGATGGGCCCCTCATTATAACACAAAGATGAAGAGAAGGGGTGAAAAAAAAGCACTATATAATTTCAAGACGCAGTTTTTTTTAGCACTGGTGTAGTCGGTATATATTTTCGACGATATGGGATCAAAGCTTGGAGCACGATTGATCGCTTGAAAATATAAGACTAATCTGTATAGCTATGATTCACCTTTTATAGCGCAAGGTCATCTTTTCTCAAGGTGACGATGACTACCGTGATTTTCTCCGTTTGACGTTCGCGAAGTTGAAGAACCATGGTTTAAAAGCGTTTCACGTCACGCGGAGAGCGCAGCACTTGGCCAGCTATAGGGAGTAGATTGTGTCCATTTTGAGAATCAATTGGTGCATGGCAAAAAAAAAAAAAAAAAAAATATTTCATTGGAACGAAGTGACCAAAAAGACATCATGAACGAAGTCATATACGTTCATATACAACATGGTTAAATGGACTTTATTTTAAAACTGGCACCCGTATTTAGCTTATCTACCGTGATGGAGCCAGAGGTGGTTAACAATTAAAGTTATAGCCAAACGAGGTTATCAGAGTTAATAAGAGATAGGAGAAGACGTTTACTCCAAACGTACGGCTGTCAAGCATACAAAGGTCAATTCCCAGCCATGACTGTAAAGCACCGAACCACGAGAAGTAAAAAATATTTTCTCCTGCAGTCCGTACTTGTAGGTGCGTGCATACGGTGTCTGCTTGCTCTGAGTATGATCTTAGTGGGATATAAAAAAGAACTGGGCATTTATTCTGAGTGATATGTGCCGTGTCACGGCATGTGCATTGTTTTGCGCAGAGTTAATTCGTGGGAAATTATCGATGCTGGCTTTATTTTTTTTTAACGTTGCGATAATAGAGCATAATTTTATGCGTGCGTGCGTACGTGCGTTTGTGTTGATCACATTAAGGCAAAGAGGGAGCAGCTGCTAATAAAGACACCGATATTTGCTCTTATCACATCCATATAAAAAAGGAACCGGAATGAATCTATTGGACGAAACCCGGCGCTGGAATCCTTGGCTACTGACGAAAACAAAAAGCTATCGCCCAGCTATGCGGCCGTTACTCACAAAGAGTACATATTCCTCACTTTGAGGAAATACTCGCTTGAACGACGTGCATGCCTTTCGGCTCTTCTCGACTCTTCGCTCTATAATAAGAGAAGATGAGGCTTCTACGGGGTGGCTAATGCAAGGAGTGTTAAGATGGATGGTATGGGTTGCACGATTCACGAACCACGCGCATTATACACTCCTTCCTTGTTGAGGAATGTAACAGCGACGTGCAATCGGTTATACAGCGGGCGAGGAGCACCAGCGCAGCGGAGCCTGTAATCAAAGTCTACTTTATCTGAGCGCTGAAGGTGTTGAAAAAAGGGTAGAAGAAAAAAAGAAGAAAGTTTATCCCTATTGTTTATGTAATAGCAGTCACACCACGACAGGCATCTTATATTCGACTCACAAATCACGATAGGGCATATCTATATTGTGCGTCCTTTCATGAGTAAGTCGAAGACCCCGATATAAACCCGAAGAAAAATATGACGTGATTACTATATACGGACACTCTGTCAGAACACAATCTCAAATGCACCGTCTTGCAGTATGTGTATCTCATGTAAAGAGTTATCGCATGTATACGCCACCTCTTTCTTCCTACCATGAACTGACTTTTTATTCTTACGAATCTGATCGCCTTCTCTCCATTGAAATTTTAAAGCTCATTTTTAGCTGGGAACTAAGTTGATTTCGCGCTTGACCGCTGAAAAGCTAACAGAAAGATAAAAGGCAAACCAGAAGATGGTTTGAGAGAAAAACGTACACAATGGCATGCAGCGGTGCTGATGCAACGACGACCAAGTCTCTGCAGCGACTGCGAACCACTCTCATAGCTGCTCGATGGCGGACACCGTATATATATATACACTAAGATAGCTAATGCTTTGAGGTGCGGGAGGCGTCTCTCTCGGTCCCCGTCCGTCGGCGTCGACGATAGAGCGGGAGGGCGACGCCGGAGTAGCGATGGATGGCTGTTCCCCCTCTCGTCCGGTGCTCCACAATTAAGACGTCGCGCAACGTAATTAGCATTTAATTGGCTGCCTGACCTCCGAGCCGACAGCTCGTGTATGTGCTCGTGCGTTTGTTGCGCTGTTGCAGCGCGTCGGAATATTTCGTGCGTGCTTTCACCTCTCTTTCTTTACGTACAAGCGTTCCTCCGCGCGGAACGCGCGTCATGTGCGTTATATACGCGCTTTACAGTATGCGGTTTTAGTATGTCTGCGCATGCACGTATTAGAGGGAGCCGGGCGAGTGAGGAGGTTAGTGGAGTCTATACTAAAGCTGGTACATACAGGTAGGGTGCGTCTGTGCGTGCGTGTGCTGATCTGTACCACGGCGCGCATGCGTGCTACGCTCTGTGCTGCTGTGCTTGGAGATCGCGGTTGCGGGTAGTGAGGAGGGGGAGGGGGAGGGAGGTTCGTTTAGTCGCATTGCTGAAATTAATGCTGCGGCCGCATCTATCCAGCCCGGCTATGACTTCAAGCGTGTCGCGTGCGCTCCACTGCTGACGTGAGCGGTGGGACCAGAGTCCGGAAACGTCGCCACGTCGGCGCGTGCTGGGTAATTTAATAAGCGTGGAGGACAACTAGTTAAGCGGGGACTCACTCCTGAACGATATTGAGGCAAAACAGTAAATGAATGAAGAAAAAGTAAAAGCGGGTTTAAAAGTTTCCGCGGACATTGTTTTGTACGCGGGGCCGACAGAAGACTTGTTCTCAAACAATAAATAGGAATAAGAGAAGCATAATAAAATAAAGCTGGCGAACAAATAATGCTCTCCTTTTCTTTAATCTTCTCGGCTGCAACACGTTTTGAGGGGTACTGGCCCGTGCAGAGTACGGCCTTTTACTATAACGCTGTCATTTGCGGCCCTGCAAGTCCCGCAAGCCTTTATAGGCAAGGTGAATTTACAAATCTCGGCAAAGTGTCTGTTTTTTTGTTGACGGAAATCTTTTGATTAAGGTCCACGCTTTGCACTAATGGCTCCTAGGAAGATGCGCTTAGGAGTTTTCACGTTGCGTGTGCCTCGAAACTATGCTTTTCTTTTTCTTTTTACCCTACAAGCATCATACTCCGATCCGCGTATTAATGTGACGACTGAGTTGTTGGTTAACGGCGGTTACGTTTAATAATGCGAAAACATTAGTAAGCTATATTGGCGCAGGAAGTGTCTGCAAAATTCGTCGTCGAAAGTTGGTCCCCTTATGACGTCATCACCATGTGACATCATTCAATGACCGAATGCTGTATCATCAACGAGTCATGAGTCATTAGTCACGTGACATGAAAGTGTAGAGTCATGTAATTCATGAGTCATGGATCATGAGACAGAACAGTGCTGAGTCATGTCATGTGGGCAAATAGATGTAGAAAGGTGTCGACTAGAGGTCGCCAACGTCGCCCCAGCGCTAATGCTTTCGCATTCTCCCAATGCAGTTTCCGCTGTTGTCTGCAAGTTTTTCCTTTTATTAAAAAATAATAAAATAATCTTGAAATTTTAAGGCAATTTGTACTCATCATTATTTAAATATCCTGCAGTCTACTCGCATTTCCCAGTACATGTCAACATTAATCATATAAGCTCGATAAATAACTGCCAAAATCTTCAGATAGCCAAAACAGATCCAGATTAGGGTGTGTCAAAGAAATCCATGTGAACATATCTGGATCTCTAGCCCAAATGACATGATATACATGCGGTGGCACTATATCCTTCCTCCTATCTCTTTTAGAATGTTCCTGTGTGATAGCAATCCTTCTTGTAGACGACGCCTATCTGAGATGTCTAATTTTGAAACGAGAATCCAAAAAAAAAAAAAAAAAAGAAGGGCGACGTTATCAGGCTAGATACAATTTCGAGTCATAAGCCCGCCCAAGCTGAAGCCTTGAGTCCTCTCTTAATTTTGCAGTTTCAATACAAAACAATTTTATTGACATGCCACTCCAGAGTGGTGTCTTTGTACCCGCTTTACCGCGCCGGAAGCTGCGTTCTGTTCATGTCAACGCAGTCCCTGAAGGAAAAAAAAAAGTTTCAGAAAAGGGCTGTTTCATTTATCAGCTTTGTGATGCATGCAGGAACAAAGCGGCTCAGCAGAATTCTGACCCAAAAATAAAAACGAGTTTCAAATTGTCTGAGCAAATTTCAACTCTGAGCCCCTGCCCCGAGGTCCATGTCGGTGTAAATAAAGTCTTCTCTCTCTCTCTTTCTCTCTCTCCGCGAGAGAATTGCATTAGCCGCGTAATTACAGGTAATTACTTTTCCAATAAAATATACTCCACCGATTGCTCTCCTCCTACCGTGCTCGAGGAATCGTGAAAAAAGGGGGTTATTCAGAGCGAATACTAATAACATTGCTTTCAGAGCTCATTAGGTTGGCACCGACAGAGACTTCACTTGTAGGGTTTACTACATGTTAAATAGCGTTGCCTAAACGGGATCGTATTGATATGCGTTGCTAATGGTCTGTAAAGGTGAAGCATCAGACTCGACGATTATTGCCTTTCTTAAGCAAAACAACAGAAACAAAATGGTAAAAAAAAGGACACGCCTGCTGGTGCACCGAAGTACCGGTAATTTATTCACTAAACGTTCTCGTTAATGAATTCCTTTTTACGCACTAAATACTTACTGCATAAAATGAAGCGATGTGTATAGCAAACCAATGATTAGCCCCGTTTCTTCTATGACGTTGCGACACTTTTGCGGTAATCTTGGTTCACACCAAAAGCAAAAAGTTTGAAAGAACCAAAAAAATCGAAATAAGGGACACATGATTTGCGCATGACGAAGTGCTCTTAACGAGCTGCAGCGTAATCACACTGGAATGATCTCGACGCAAAAAAGTATAGCGTTCACAGTTCTCATTCGGGGATGCAGGATAGTCGTTCAAAGGTTAGCGTGGCTTTCTGAAGACGATATGTTCCTCATACAGGAGCAAAAAAAGAAAAACAAAAATGACAAAAACAAAAAAGAGAAAAACAAAAAAGAAGGTAAGTGTGTACTCTGCTGTATTTAAGCTGTCACCCTTTTTTAATATCCTAATAAAACGGACGATGTCCTCTCAGCTTCAGTATCGGAGAGCAGTGGTAGCTACAACGCGCAGCATATTTAAAGGGACGCAAGCGCGGACCATCTAGGAAGCCGTAACCGGTCGCAAATACACTGCTTAAGCCGGTTATTAATGGCTATTGCAAGCATGGTGTTCGCTGCATACTTCCTTCTTGAAGACTGACCTCTGCGATGAGCGCGGTAATAAATTTAATCAGATATTTATTTTTTGCGAGGATGTCTTAACCGTAGTACAAGCCGCAAGCCTTGCTAACTGGCAGAAATTAGCCTCAGCATCATAGCAGATCGCGCAAGAGAATGTGAGGGCTGCTAGATACTTTTACAGTGCTGGCTGTATTAGTCTACAGTTCCCCTGTTTTTCCTGGCTTCTCATCCGTCAACCACCGATGCCCTCGATCGTATACCATTAGCAAGCTCCATCCATTCCCCAGAGACTCATAGCAGAAAATATAATTATATGCGTATATGTACCAAGATGCCGGCTTTCTGCCACATCCCTTCAGTACTCTGGTTTGCACTGTTTTGGAAATGCCAAATTGGGTAATCAATATTCCGATTTCCAGAAGCCAAGTGCACTTGCGCGCTCTTACCGTAAGCATGTCAGGCCGCCATTAGCGCATTCCCGCGATCACAAACTCAAAAGAAGCTCCGCAGGTTTGGGGGGCTATGTTCCTATTTTCGAAGGTTCATCCTTGCCAATGTCGCCTACCTTCTGAAATCCCTTCTCCAAAAGAAAATGCCTTTCGACTGGACCTCAGATTTTGACGCTCCTTTTCACCAGTCGAAGTTTCTATACTTACGTCACATCCTAAACAACGGCACTTCAACCCTTACACTCCAACGGAAGTCCACAATGACGCAAGTAGAATTGGTGTCGGTGCTATGCTTGTAACCCATTCGGAAACCGGCGAGCATGTAATTGCGTATACGCAAGCCGTTCCCCGGCGCAGGAGTGCTTCGCTGTCTTTTCGCCGTTCAGAGATTTTGATGCTATGCCTATATGGACGCAGCAACTGCCATAGTCTTCTGTGAACCTGGCCGAACGCCATCGCGGTCGACAAGATGTCCGAGTACCAGCGCTTAATGTTCGCCAAAACGGCACTTTTTAGAATTCAGGACAAGGCCCGCCGTCTGCAGGCAATAAAATAGCGAGTTGCGTGTTATGTTCAGTAAATGTCCGGCCAAAAATGACAACATCGTCTAAATAACACATGCAGATTTTCCACTTGAGGTCACAATGTACTCTGTTATAAATCTTTCAAATGTGGCTGGCGCATCACAGAGGCCGAAGGGCATCACATTAAATTCAAATATGTCGTCCGGAGTAACAAATGCAGCTTTTTTTTCCCTTGTCCGCAGGTTCATCAGAATCTGCCAATACCCCAATAGCAAATCAACCGAAGAGAAATAGGACGCAGAGAAAAGGCAATCCATGGCACCATCGATGCGCGGGAGAGGATACACATCCTTTTTAGTGATGGAGTTGAGGCGACGGTAGTCGATGCATTCCATGTGTGTTTTTTTTTTTTTTTTTTTTTTTTTTTACCTGTATCACGGGAGCAGTCCAAGGACTGGAGGACTCCTGAATTACGCTCCTGTTTAACATGTTTTGGACTTTGTACGGCTTGGATGTGGTACGGCTTTTGGCGGATCGGATACGCAGATCCCGTGTCAATCATATATGTCGTGCGTGAGACACCGAAAATCGTTGTGAGCCGTCGCACTGCGCGAAATAGAAAACGAAGGCGTGCTGGTATAAAAGGTTCTGCAAAATCTGGTGTTGTGGTGCGTTTATCGATGCGCTGATCGATACCCAACACGTCCACTAATTTGTTAAGACGGAGGTTTGATGTTTGATGAAGTAAAGTTTTTATTCTCCCTCTCTCCGTCCGGGCAGCGCGAGCTGCATCGTGGTGGTTAGTGGTGGATTATAGGATAACTTATGGTAAAATCAGTGTACCTGGACAGGAAGCTGTAACCAGGATATTCACGAAAATTACACATTCTATTAGCCATGAAGTTTTATGCCTTATCATTAATAACCTATACAGCACTCCGACTCATTTCCTTTGTGATACTTGCAATTGGTGAGTTAGGTGGGTCCATCAATATGGTAATCATTTGCCAAACAATTTGCGCTGACCACTTGTCGCAATATGAATACTATAGGGAGCGGTGGTTTTCAAAGCTTCGTTATGCGAAAATCTTTTTGGCTTTGTTGTCAACAAACGATGGTATGAATAAAGATGCACCGGAGGACATCCATGCGGCATCCGAGTTCCCCTATTTATGTAGGTATCAAACTTGCAACACAACATAGTCGAGTTGGAAACCAGTTTGCGTTAGAGGTTTGAACCGAAGGCATATGTCTTTCAAATGTACGTCTTTATCACTTCAACACCAGGGGACGTAGTACAGCTGGTGCCTGTCAGAAGAAGAGTGGAGAGGGCGCCGATAGAGAAGCAGGAAGAGTACAGAGGGCATATCATTACCGGGAAAATGGTGGCGCGCGCGCCAAAGGAGGAAGCGCGGGAAACGGGCGTCACGGCAATCAAGCGTGAACCAGCTTTTACCATCATTAACATGTGCGGTCTTAATTGTCTCTGCTGACTTTTTTTTTTCTTTTTGCGCTCCTGTAAGGTGTTGATAATTCACCGAACGCTGTTTTTTCAGTAAAAATTCATGCTTAAAGCTGGCGTTCAAATCCTGTGCTGGCCGGTCGCAGAAGAAAACAACGAAGTGAACTTGGTTACTTGAGCAGTTACAACGGTAGGCAAAATCCTCGTTTCGCGTGTCTGAGCCAGAGCCATGGCTATATATCTCACCACAGCTATGTCCTCCAGCTTAATCTTGTGGGCTACCTTGGTGTCGCACAACAAGGTCATGACCTTGACGTTTTGACCTTTGGGTGGCCTTTTGACATTGGATTAACTTTGAGTGGCATTTGACCTCTAATTTTTTATCTTTGGATGACCTTGACCGTTGACCTTTCGGATGACGATTACCTTTCAAATATGGTTTGCCAGAGCGATTAATGGAGGGGAACTTTATGATTGGTCACATGATTGACGTCACCCGCGCCATCGTATGATGGAAACAGCCAAGAGGTCAGCTACGGCTTCGAATCGCGCCTTGATTCAGAGCCCGCATAAGATTAAGCAGTTTCTGAATAAAGAGTTCTACCAAGCGTAACCATGTTGTGGAGCTTTCGCTGAATATCATGTTTAACTATTCAAATCATCTGTAATTTTTTTTTTTCAAAGTGCGGCGAAAAAAAAAAAAAGCATATGCGGCGCAGGCACTAACGCCTGGCCGTTCTAAGATTTATATGCGACGGCTTATTGCTGCGTAATCGACTGTCATGCCCGTTATACCTAGTGGCACGGGCAGAGGCACATTATTTTATGTTTTTTTTTTTTTTGGGGGGGGGGGGTAGCCTCACCATAATATATGTCATGTTTCAGCTTGCTATGGATTTAACAACATTGCAGAAACTGTGCGGGCAAGGATTGCGTGAAACTGTAAGTTTACATTTTTATGACTGGGTTTACCACCCCAACCCGACTCCGATGAACGCCGCAGTGCAGGGCTGGAAAATTTAGGGGCTTACGTGCACTCATACTGGCGCCCGTTGCTTCTCGCTTCCATATCTGCAGCGGCCCGGATTGAACCTGAGTATTTGGCTTCCTTAATCACGTACCATAATCACTGATCTACAGCAGTGGGGGCCTAGAAGGTTTGTGTGCAGAGAATTTACGCCGCAGTAACAAGGAAGGCACGAAAATTAGTTCGCATTCCGCAAAGTGCGATATGTCTTCTTCCCGTTGAAGGCGGATAATAAATTGCATTGTGATCTGATTGAGGGAATTCGTTCTGAAGCGGAATTAATGCATGCGTGTAGGCTTCATATTTTTTCACATCACATAGTACTCTTAAGTTTTTGTTTTCCTTTTTATGTTATATGATCCATTTCGCTTCGTAAAAGCATACCTTTGCCAGAAAACATCATATTATTCTTAATATATTTTATCTAGTTATAACTGCGACTGGGTGGCTTATGCTTTCCGCGATCATGCCTTTTCTTATCTCCACCTGACGTTCACACGCAATAGCTGCAAGGTTCGTGCGCCGATGCACATCACCATTATCAGGTGGGATAATGCACGAAACTCTCCAAAATGCCCAAGACTTCGTATAGTGCGAAATTGCAAAGTGTGGCCCATGTGTTCCAATACGGAGCCTGCCCGACAGTGTTGATAAACGAGTATCGATTACAAACGGACCTTGGCCCGCATCGATAGTGTACACCGAGTTCTGTTGACAAACACGGTGCATTTAACTGATAATGGAACTTGTATATGCTGCAATAGGTTAAAAAATAGAGTTTGAAAAACTGCCGCTGTCGCCACCGACCGTTTCCGATTTCAAGGTGCGACGACGACAAGACAGTTTTCTTACGCATCTCTGATTCCGAGCTACACCGACATTCACTTCCAAACTGTGCTCGCTGCAGTGTTATTTTCGCTCGAGGGGTCTGAAATGATTTGTAAAACAAAAGTTCTAGATTTAAATTCGATTGATGAGATCATCACTGGCTCGACCAATTACGGAATTTCGTTTTTGAAGTTGACTGGGTTTGACGAGTCGAGAAGGACACGACATCAACTTTGCGGGCGAGCCAAGGTGGCTGTATATATATATATATATATATATACAGCCACACTGCGATGGGTACTTCATGGTCATGTAACCTTATACGACACTAACACTCTTTCGACCATTGATGAAACTGGTCTCCCATGCCGGCGGAGACATGCTGTGGCGGGAATTCTAACCCTGCCATATTAAAACTAACACGCTTTCTCCCTTCTTCTTTTCCGTATAAGTGTGGACACATCATAGTTGATGGGCCAAGTACACCCCCGGATGGCCATTATCATGGTTTCGTGGTTTGAAAAACCATGGGTATTGAGCGTTTTAATATCTGTTTGAGGAGGGCGAAGGGGGAAAATGATCCATTTTAAGCAGTTCCCATTAAATAAACCTAACACCAGTTTCAAAGAAAGCTGACCTAACGGAAAACTGGTCAGCATCCAACCAGGCACCTCTTTCGAATGCGAGGCGGATGCTCACTGGTCTTGTGACCATCCTCTAACCGAAAGACTCTTGGCCTCAACAATTTTTCGTAATATTTAACGTTCGGAGCAGAACCCGTCAGACGCCACGTGTACACAACATAGGGGTATGACCCCTTCTTAAGAAGTACTGTTCTTCATTTTGTCATCGCAGAGTATTTATAGTATAATACGCATTATTAAATTGATTTGAAGTCCCAAGTTGTTGACGGTCGCGTTGCTCATTCGTCAGACTCGTGACTTCGCGATCGTTATATATATATACCGCATTGAAACGGACCTCGCCGTGCGTGCGAGATAGGCAAGATTTCCCGGTAATCATCCGGCGTATGAGGTAGGTAATTCTAGTTGGCCACTCTTCGCGCACGATTTTCAACGCTGCAGCAGTGCACGTGGCACGGCAGTCCCCTTACAAAAATGGATATTGAATTTCTGTTACCCACGTAATGTGTTTTTGATGAGTCATCAACCACTCAAAGGAGATTCAAGATTAGATGTGTTTTAACATCATATCCGCGGCAGACTTTCCTTTGAGATCACACATGAAGTTTTGTGCTTGGAAAACGCAACAGTATTTTTGGGTAGGATCTAATGTGGAAATACATTGACTTTCTCAAATGAGGAAATGTATACATCACTAAGTGAATATATATTATTCCTTTGTTAACTGCACACTTTCAGAGCCCTATGTTTTCATTTCTGATTAGCATATGTAGGATGTTGCCTAAGAAACAATTTTTATGTGTTTTAACATGAGATCCGCAACAGACTTTCATATGAGATTACGCAAGAAGTTTTGTACTTGGAAAACACAACAGTATTTTTGTATAGGAGCTAATGTGGAAATGCATTGACTTTCTCAAATGAGGGAAATTATACATCACTAAGCGAATGTATATTCTTTACTATGTTTTCATTTCTGTTTAGCATGCACTATAAAAACAAAAACTACTTTTTGGACATTTGTTTCATTCAAAACACGCTTACACCCTGCGTCTTGGGTGTTTGTGCCATTGCAAATCACTTCTTGCCAAGCGAATGGGTGCTGTGGTTGGACAATATGCTTGAGGGTGTTACGGGCAAGGATATTGTTGTGTACGCGAACCGACGCACTGCCGCACCGCCTCCAAGCAAACGGACGCAAGGCCGCTCCATTTCCAATGCCTCCTCGCACCTGCGAGCAGGCCGTTTTGGAGAGGCCTGCGCCGACGACGACGCGCGGACGTAACCCGAGCCGTTCGTTGACTCGGAACTGGACCGTCCTGGGAGCAAGTGCGCGACCAGGGCACGAGAAGCAATGCCTTCTTTATAATGCATGATATTTTGCGTGTTTCTTAAGCTTTCGAGCTCCTTCTTGCTCTGCGTATAGATTAGCCGAGCCCTCAGTCATCGCATCGCTACCCGAAATTTTTAGATACAAATAAGATTTTGTTACCAGTAAAATAGTGTTGGCGCTGCTGCGCTTGCCGGTATTGAAGCTTGGTCGCACTTTTTTTCCTTAAAGGTTCGTGCTACACCTCCGTGTTCAGCGAAAATTACGCCCAAGGTAGCAACCACCGAAGAGCCAGCGCTGATAAATTTGCCAGCGATGCCAAACTCGACATGGTAAAATGACTCCAGTGGACAAAATAGTGCGCATAGGTATCCAGAACATTAGATGCAAGTTCTAATGGTCAAGAAGTTGTAATTGTTAGAGCAGCCGCAATGGCCTGTAAACTTCGAAACATGCTTCGAAACATCAAGTCCCAATCTTATGAATGCAGTCCAGACATAGGAAGCAAATACGGTACCAACGTTACCAGTTCCCCGAGTGGCCGAGTGGTTAGCGTAGAATGCTACGGAGTAAGAGCTACCAAGTTCGAATCGCGCTTAATGTGCAGTTTTTTTTTTCGCTTAGTTTTCATTTTTTTTATTTTTTAGCTTTTTTTAATGTAGTTGAGATGCTTCGCTATGTTTTAGCTTTTACTTTTTATCCAAAAGTGAAAGCCATGAGGCGCTCATTGGTCAACACACAAGAAATGCACACATTAGGTACCAACCAGAAACACTGTGGCCAACTTTCTTGTGAAACTCATTAAATATGCATCAAGAAAATGTATAGAAATGTTAATGTGCATGATGAGAAATGTAATTAACATTCAATCAGAAACTCATTAAGCTTTTTTGTAAGGGTCTGCGTGAGCAGTGGTCGCGAAATAACTCGTTGGCGATATAAAATGGACAACTATAAATACAGGCGAAAGCTATTATACAGCCCACTAAACATACTAAAGCCTACATATGTTGGAATACCCTAAATCATCTTGTTTTTGTGCTCTGGTATAAATGTGTGAAAATGACAGGCGCAACTGCAAAGCGTGCGCGGAACGAGCGGATGACACGACAAGAAGTATGGGCCTTCCGCGCTATTGCCAACACGTTATATAGATATACGCCCGCCCTTAACCCTTCGATCAAAGTGACAGACGAATGTAAAGCTTTTCGTCACTTATTTTTTTTTTTTCCGCCATCGCAGCTCAGGTGCTGCGTGCTCGATTGCTGGCAAAAATGGTTTCTCAAGTTTGAGTTATTTTAATTAAGAGGACATACTATACCACCGGGTTAAATGGAGAAATATGGGAGAGGCCTTCGCCCTGCAGTGGGTATAGTCAGGCTGATGATGATGATGATGACTATACCACGAAAAGCGAACAGATTCAGACAGAGAGAATGATGCAGGTTGAATCTGTTGCGCCGAGGGGCGCGCGACGGCGTTGGAGTGCTTGTGCCTGTAATACTTGTAGACCACGGTGGTGTCGAAATTCTGAAATCGAAAAGCTCCATCGACCGATGCGCGTATAGATGAGTCTCAGAAAATGGCGATGTGTACTCCTTATATGTATACTGCGAAAAAGTATTCGCGGAAGTAATTTTATCCCCATATATACAATGTCTGTAGGTCAGTGCCTTTCAAAAAAGTGTAATTTGAACGAATGATTTCCAATGTTGAGAATTCCTTAAGTATAGACACGAACTACATCAATGGTAGCTGTCTTGGTCAGTTTGCAACCTTCTTCCCTGGCGTGAAATTGAGTTTTCCGTAGCCACCGATGAAAGTTCGTCGGAAGCTCTGCGCCCCATCTGGCGTCTCAAGTCATCTCTATATGCATAAAGACAGGGTGCCAGTGATCTCCGTGCACACGCACACAGTACTTTTGCAGCTCATCTGTCCATATAATATTAATCCGCTTGTACAGTCTATGCACTGCAGGTGTCCAGCATGTCTTAAGCCGTTCGGTTCGAAGCAACGTTGCTTAT
Source organism: Amblyomma maculatum (assembly GCF_055883805.1). NCBI lineage: Eukaryota > Metazoa > Arthropoda > Arachnida > Ixodida > Ixodidae > Amblyomma > Amblyomma maculatum. Next base: position 18,102,067 of record NC_139347.1, on the reverse strand, counting down.
CGCAATATATACAAGATGAACCACCATTCTAACACGAAAGAGTAAGCAAATGTAGAGAAATGCCTTCCTGATATAAGGTCAAAGAGACCTGTCAAAACGCAGAGCCCGAGCACTTGGCACAAACCTCACTCCCAGGCCCGACAAACTGACCCGAGTGCTTCACTCTGGGCAGAAAGAGAAGTTTGGAGAACTCTTGACGTCCACGCCACCGTGTAGCTATAAGTCACCACTTCGGGCTGCATGTCGCGGACAAGAAGTCGAGTCAAGCTGGGCGGTTGTTCGCAAGCCAGCTGACTTCAACACAATATTCCTGCTTCCCCTCGAACGTTTCTTTTCTTCTTTTTCCCTCTTTCCACTGTCTTTGCACGCCGAGACCGGTGGTCTCCTCATTCCCACAATGCGAAGCACCGCCTTTCTTCTTACGCTTGCGGTTTTTACTTTCATGTCGTCCTCTCCGGCTCTTCAACATTTCTTATTTTTTCCCGAAATGCCCAGGTTTTCTTGGGCTTCCCATTGCTGCTCCCGGCAATGACCGTTGTCAAGCTTGGCTTTCCCCCGCTCGGGGTCACTTGGGGAGCTTTGTCTAAGTCCCGGTCCACTCGTTCTTCATCGGTTTTCGGGCGTCAGTATAGCCACCTCACTTCTTTTTTCCCCTTCACTGCCCATTGCCTGCACCAGGCAACAGCCCCTCACTTCCCAGCCCCTGACGTTCTTTATGTCGTCCAGTTCGTGGCGTCGAGTTGGCGGCCTGTTGTCCGCCTTGTCGTCAGTCGCGTCCTGTTGTGTTCCCAGGTTCCTGTCTCGCTCCAGATTGGTGTTTTGTTTCTTTGTGGCCTGGGGGCCATAAGAGATAAAAGTGCACAAACATATACGCCGTCATGAAAGAAAACATGCAGGGACACCTGTTGGCGTCTACGGCGCTATATACACACGCCTGCCGATTTGAGGATGTGTATAGATTTCAGCTTGTTTTGGTATGTGTGCTGTAGCTCCCTATAGTTTTATTTAATTTAAATATGTCGATCGACAGCGAGCTCTTGTTGTCGTGTGTCTACTATAGCGTTGTTACCGAAACCAGTACGTCTTGAGAAATTAAATCAATGTTTCTTGGTATTTCTAAGTACTTTCGTTACACTCTATTGGTATCGAACATTTTCGGCGGGCGATAAAGTCTGCTCTAGCCCAAAAGCAAACCGAAACTTGGAATTGTGAACCCAGTGTTGTTAAGTATACAGAAAATGCATTTAAATCAACACAATATATCGCGTTAAAAATACCTACATGCTTCATATAGTGCTCCTCATGGTATGTGCCGACACCTTAGAGCGGCGCAGTATGCATTAATTCACATTGGATTTCAGCAGCGGGGGCGGTACGTGTCAAGACTAAAGATGTGTCTGCACGTTCCAATATATAGCGAACAATATTTCAGACTTCCTTTCATTTGTATCACATGCTATTCTATGTAAGCAAACTTCTATTCCGACTTGTTTCCCGTAAAAGCAAAGTTGTCTTGATCCACCGGAACTGTAATGAATAGAGTAAACGTTAAAAAAAAAAAAAAAAAAAAAAGGTTCGAAAGGGGGGGGGGGGGGGGGGGCAGTATATACTAAAGAGATTATACAGCATTTGCCTGCTGTCATGCTGTGACATAAACACAATGATTCGTTTGATGAACCGCGTTTTCCGATTGTTAGAAAATATTGCAATTATTAAGGAACAAGAATAAATATTGTGGTGATAAAGGACGGCTGTTTCGCTAGTGAATAGCGTGTGCTGTTATATATTAGGTGAATTTGTGATCTATACATTGACGGTTTCACTGAACCAAAGCGATCAGCATTCAAAAATTTAATAATAATAATAATAATAATAATAATAATAATAAAGCTTTCTTTGTTTGATCTGATATTTTTGTTCGGTGAAGTTTTACGTTCTCTGATATTCACAACTATATATATGAAATGACTCCACAAGTGCAAATAAGACCATGCTTCCTTTTTTGTCTATGCAAATGCGTAGTCTCGTAGTCTGCTATCGACCACTTACGTTTGCTAAAAATAAACCGAGGTTTATTGTGCTCATCCCGAACTATTAAAATGCAATATATTGCTTTATCTGACTCGATTCGACGTTGCAACCGAATAACACATGACCGTCTGTGACCTGAAAATGGCGGCGGATGAGCAGAGACTGACCCAAGGCTAGGAATCACTGGGCAACCAGAATTAAGGAAACAGCTCTGCAAAGAAACAGTTATATCTGGATTCAAAAGTCCCTTAAAAAATACAAGAAGGATGGTATGTTTTTGAGTGGACGTCTGACGACAACAAACTGCTAATATCGCTAGTTCTATACTGGCGACTGAACATCCATATCCTGGCCGTATAGAGCGTTTATAATACTGGCTTCGCAAGAACACCAGTAAATAAAATTCGTGAACATACGCGTGAACCGAAACGAGAGAAGATGCTTTGATAATTCACGTTGGAGCGGCTTTTAATACCCGCGGAATCAGTTACTGATGATATATAAAGTGTTATGCAGGAGATGTGTGGAATTAGTGCATATATTCTACGGCACGACCAAGCATGAGTGTGGCGGCAGTTTGCGAGGTATATTCAAAATGCTTGCGTTGCGTCTTGACTGTATATATACAATCATAAGCGTCCAGTGGGCCAGCCAGCCGGCGGGATTCTGCTGCCGATTGGCAGAGTTACCGCTTGCCATATGTGCTCCGGCATTTAAATATTTAACCCTACAAACCCCTTGTTTTCGTATTTTTATTCCTGACGAGTTCCTTGTCTTCCCTTCTTTTTTTTTTCTGAAGATGGCGAAAAAGAAACCATATCATCACCTACGCGATAAGACGAAGCAGCGACAGCGGAGGGGAGTTCTCGCCTAAAGGGTCATGAATTGAGTTGTATTTATCTGTTTTCGATGGCTATATACATAGGGCACTCGTATCGTGAGTTGGCCAGTCCTAAATTGTCACACACCTGCGACGCGCACCGGCCGGCCGACGCGAAGTTCCCATAGACAACCATACTGGAGTGGCAGCGGCGTGCGCTTATAAAGAATATAGATCAAGCAACTGCCACTGATCGAGGCTTCTTAGCACGCTACCGGCCTCGGCTACACGTAGCGCCGCCCGTGTACTCCACGAAATCCTACAGTTACGTCCACCATTATCGGTGCGGTGAAGCATGTTGCTGCTAACGCCTTGAACACTACAAGATTGCTTTAACTGTGACGCAGAGACGTTATGAAAGTATACGGGTATAATTCTGGTAGGAAAGGGAATTTTCAGCTTGCGCGCAAGAATGATTCTTTTTTTACTTATATATGGAAATTCATAATGTCTGGCTCAACTTGTCCGTCTATTGTAAACGTATATTTAGAAGAGTGGAATAACCATGCTTACACTCGTACCTGTGGAAAATCAGAGGAGTAAATGGGGTTGTATCCGGACAATGTGTTTTCTATTATATGTGAGGTTTATAACTTTGAGATACATGCAAACATCAGTCATGTGCCGCAGGCGGCAACTGCAGTGTCTCACGAGCGTCTTTCACAGTGAAGCCAAAAATCTGGCCTTTTTGATAGTGCGGTACACCGAGAGAATGCGGAGAAAGATAAATGTTTTGTGTCAGTGCTATTAAAATCTCAGTTTCCTCGATAAAGAAGGTCCAAGGAATGCATTGAGCCAAATACAAACATGGCCATCTTCTTCAAATTTCACGTCCACGCGCCCGTACAACCTTTTCAAACTCATTCTTTCCGAGAACAGCAACTGACTGGAACGACCTTCCCTATCAAATCTTTGGCATCACATGTGCCTTGATGTTCGGACAAACTGTTGTCGCGTATCATGTTTAAAAATTTTTATTGTATTTTTGTCCCACCCCTTATGCAATAACCGGGTTTTTAAGTTAATAAACTGAAATGAAATAAATAGGGTTCTCTTTGTCGACGTCGGTCCAACAAAAGTTATCCATAAATTCTGCCCTGCCTGTCGAAAACAGGAGGCGTGAAGGTGGCCGACAGGCGCCATGATCCCATTCATCATCATCATAATCATCATCGCCACTACCACCATCATGACCAACAGCATTAATTTTGTTTTTCTTAAGGACGCCTGTTGAGACACTACAATGCATCTATCAGGTATTGCATGTCTTTGCTGGGAAGAAACAGTCAGGTTTCCAAAAGGAGCTTTGATTGAAAGATTATTAAAGAACCTACGTGCATCTCCTTGTAGTGGTGCTTAAGGCGAACATGTTAATTAACTATAGTGCACATGCTAAGATACGTGCGATCCAATCTGCCTTTTTACAGACGCTGTACCATGCTTACTATAAGATAGACAGGTCTCTCTTTTTACAGCCTTCTAGAAATTAAGTAAGTTACAGGATGAATTAATGAGTGACTATTTAGGAGCATAAAGTGCTCTGTGCACCAAGAACCAAGTTCCAGAGCAAATTGTTAATTGCTTTATAATTCTTCCAGTGTTCTGGCTGAAGCAGCATTTTTCAACATTTATGTCTGCGATAGTTCCAGCAGAGAACTCAGGCATGACGTGCTGGCACGACAGGCTTAGGCTATGTGACTACTTTTTGCAGTGGCCAGAGTTATCATAGCCATGGTCTATACTGCGCACTAGCTATTAAGTTTTCAGCGGATAAAAGCTACAGGCTGTTACACTATAGACGTACACATAAATAATCTTAAAAAAAGAAAACTCATTTTACTTTTTATCTCTCTATGAACTTCACGTATACGTTCAGTGCGTTCGTGACGCCACGTGGATAGCATCTGAGAATTACTGTTTTCAGACTCGCGCTTTATATTCAATATACTTATGGAGCATCTATGACTTCTCCTTATCACGAGCGGAGAAGTGAACGGCACTTGAATATACTTGAGATACTGATGTGAGATGCCAGCAGCCCTGCAATTTCAGCAGTGCGAGATTAATTAATGGGCAACCTTGGGAGGGAGCGGAGCGCTTGTGGGCGATGAGTGAGGGGAGAGTGGTCTCCAGTTTGCACTACGCATCCTTGGAATTCATTTGTAAAAAAGTTATGACAATGCTGTCTTCCCTCTCAGGATACCTCGCTTATAGAGATACAGTCACCCTCCCTATCCCAGCCCTGAATTTCCCTTCGATGTGGAGAGATCAAAATGAGTCACGTTATCGGAGGGAAACAGTTATCGGTTATGGCATAATACGCTGAAGCAGTTTGCCACGAGGTAATACCTCAAGCAGCCGTCACTAAAATAACGAAAATAAAGAGCAGGAAGATAAAGGAGTCAAAATATGATAGTAATGTAACAGCTCGGTGAATTTGGTAAAGAAGAAAAACAAATGCTGCTCGATTGCAATCCTTGTGCACATCGCAAGAGCATTGCGGTTAACGGAAATAAAATGCACCGTCAATATATACTGTCTATTATTTAGCGGTGCTGTCTAATTGCAATGTAATTTCGGTCGGCCTTCTTTGCTTTGTCGCTGTTTGTTATTGTGTTTCATGCTGCAAAATGAATATTTTTTTCAGCTTGTGGAAAAATATTTCTCGAATACACGTGTCACTCGGAATGACAGGCGGCACTGGCCCCGCACGTAACTCTATTATAAATTAAGTGACAAGTGTCGTTGAAGTTTGCTTGCCCCAAGATTTTACTAATTGATTACTGTGAATGTGCATACTGCTGCTTGAGTTTTCGGTGCTTTTTAGTCGCACTATGAATGATTACAGATTCATTTGCCTGAGGCCATTCATATGTTGTTCATTTTCCGTCCATGCATGTCCAGGGTAGTTTGTGCGTAGGTCCCGGTCTAATGACCCCCCCTCACAGTTGCTTGATTTACATGTCAACAAGAGCTGGCAACTTCTGCAGCCCACCTGGACCACCCCGGAAATTTATATTCGGATGAGAGGTTACCACCATTTGGTGAAGATGATGACTATCTTTAGCTATAGGTAAAAAGGAATGTAATGGCAGACCAGTTTTCGTTACTCGACCTGGCAATGCCATCCTCTTTCACAAATTCTTGATTAAAAACAACTCACTCGGTTGTTTTGTTTGCTTTGGAGCTTTATAGGACAAGCGGGCGACGCCGGCAGATGCATTGATGAAGGATATTATTAACATCTATGGAGTACGTATATAACTACCACCTCATCGGTGTTGCACTGCGGAGTCCAAATCACGAAACTGAGAGTATGACAGAGAATGGAAGCACCCCCGCATGTCACGGGGAAAGCAACACCACACCAGAATTCGACCTTCGGCGCGAGATGGTTCTACAGCCTGAACAATGTCTATAACCACGTGACAGTTGTCGGCGGTGAATAAACAGCGACGCAGGCACACGTGGTTGCACTGTCCACCGTCCCAAAGCGCGGAGCCGGAGTTCCGTTACCCACCTGTGGCCGCTGCAGCGGCGAGCAGCGACGCGGCAGCCGCGCTCCTCGCAGCTCCTCCGAAGATGCGCTCCTTGTCCCGTGCGTGCACAGCGGCGGCTCCGTGGTCGGCCAGGATGGCCGTCACACCGAACTTGAGCGGCGGTGGAGGCGGGGTGCGCAGTTCGTCGTCCTCGTCCCGGGGCGTCATGCCTCCTGGCGAACAGCAGTCCAGTTGATGCTGCTGATGTTCCTGCTGAAGTTGAAGATGCTGCTGCAGTTGCTGGTGCTGGTGAGCGGCCACTACTTGCTGCTGCGACACGAGCGAGCCGACCAAAACTGGAGGGGACGCGGCCTCGACGCCCCGCGCAAGCAGGTTGTCCACGAGGAAGGAACTGTTGGGCCGATGCGTGAGCGTGAGCGGCCCTGTGGCCGTCGGGTACATCGGAGCGCCGTGCGCCGTCCCCGCGTGCTGCTATGAATTATACACGAGTCGGTTCGCCCGCGGTCTGGGATCAATGCATGGGACCCCGCCGGGGATCGGGGCCGTCCCATTGGACGACCGCCCGGCCCGCGCACATTATGCGGGGGCCGCCCACCGCGGAGCACCTCGCCGCCGTATACGTCCCTCGCGGACGGCGCCGCGCACCGCGCACTCGCCTCTCCACCTCCTCGGACGACGAGCGCACTCGATCGCTCGATTTTCTCGAGGGCTAGCTAGCGCACCGCCGCCGCTTTTCCAGCGTCAGGCGGTGGCGTGGGAGTGAGGTGGTGCGCGCTGCGTTGAGGTGAGGAGCCGCGAGAGCTGCTCATAATCGAGCCTGCGTTTATATAGCGCGGGGGAAGAGGTGGTTTTCGAAGCGTGTTCGGCGCTCGTTAATGTACGGAGTGCCGCGGTCGCGGAGGATGACAACTGGGCACACTCCCGCGGTTCGGCACTCGCTTTAGCCGGGGCCGTTCACAGCTGAGCAAGCGAGGTCATGCAAGAGTGCGAAGGTGGCGGAACGCGTCGACTTATGTGCAGTTCGGCTGACTTAGCTGTAGGCTGCACGTGATGCTGTTCTCCTTGCTTTCCTCTAAATAACACGCAGTTTGTTACCACATATCTCCTGTTTCAAAGCATGGAAACCTTACAATTTTTCTAGCTTATATTGCAACCGTTGTTTTATTACTTTATTTTCGTTGTACAGTCTAGAGCGGTTAAAAAACACACGGATTAATCATTGTTAAGTTTTATTACTTTACTTCGTCGTTCAACCTAGGGCGGTTATATAACACACGGATATTTCGAAATATTGGCTATATCGAACGCACACAATACTCCCTTGAAACCCCTGTGCATTATGCCGTACTATGATTTCGCCTGTCATTCGATTTATCGAACTGCGCTTGCTTCTCTGCAAGTCACGCTTCTACTAATTACGCCTTTGTGGACGTATACAAGCACAGCTGCGCGACCATGGCGAATTGCTGACAGCGCTAGCGCTCCGTAACTAGTGGCGAGGGGAAGGGGGGGGGGGGTGACTTCGGTCTCGCGCACAAATTTAACGCCAACGTTAGATTCCCCGTTATCGAGAGATAACGGCGCCGGCAGCGTTTTGAGCAAAACGTCTGTTTTGCTTTTGACCCCTTCCTCCAAGCACTTCACCCCAGAACTGCCGAGCATCACCCGGAGAAAAGTCTTGTACCTATTGAAAACCGGTGGGTACCCGGCGGCATCATGGGGACCGAACTTGGTATCTCTCGAATGCAAGTCAGGAGCTTATGCCTCCTGTGGTAGCTGGCAGGTGACACAGCCAGCTAAATTGATCGGCCGGATAAGTTACATCAATTCAAGCCAATAGCAAAAAAATAAAAACAAATAAAAATACCCTACGCTTTCATTTGCCTCGCGAAGTGTTAGCCTTTTCAACAGGATAGTCTGGAGGATTTGGATGTTAGCCTCTTCGTGTATGATAACGAGCCCAACATTTTCCTTCAATTTTCTGCCGGGTAGATCCTGTGAGATGGACGGATGAGATGGGAATAAAAACCTCCCGTAATTTTGGAAGCCTATCTCGCACATAATATATGCGAATGAGCATGTGTGAGGTATGGGATGCATCCAAAAATCTTATATGGAGTTGGTGATAAAGCAGAGTGCATGTGCCCGAACGATGATCTGCAATGGGAGGCGCGAAAGAGAGTCGTTAACGCTGTCGCATCATCCGTTTGAAGGCGGAGCTTAAGTGTCCCGCATAATTAGTTCACAAATGCATCGAGGTTATGCACCGCAGGCAACTTGACCAAAACTTCAAGGTGGCCGTAGCCTGGTATTTTTGATGGTGCATACGTTGCGTAAACCATTTGTAACTTATTTTAATGAGCTGGTTATAGTATTTACAATTAAGCGCAATGTACTGTGACAGGTTTCGAATTACCGTCCGCTGAGGCTTCGATGCGAGGACTATATACTAAGCACATACGCAGCAGTATACTATGCAGCCAGTACACCGACTCCATCGTGTTTGATGTAGCTTTGCTGAACTATATTAACGTTTATTTCCCGTTAACTAAAGTTAACCTTGTCTCTTTGCAAACGCTTTTGGTAATGGACAGTTACTATATAAGTTGAAGCAATGTGACAAATCTGGATAAAGCAATTTATAAAGTGCCATTTATTGTAATTAAAAGCACTATTAGCAGGAGAAATGCAGTGCAGGGTAATCATCGAAGGTCGCGAATTTCACTTAATATAAAAAACTGAAATAGTTTAGCAGTCAGATTAGGACACGTAAAAAAAAAAACCAAGTAGTAACTGCCGAAAAAGATGATTATTGCGTAGTGTATGAAAAAACGTACTAGAATAGCTGGCGTTGCTGAAAATGTACTGGCGATTGTTATGACAGAAGGTGAGCAACATGAAATATAGGCCGGTATTTTACGGGCACTGCTCCTGTGGGAATAGTATATATATATATATATATATATATATATATATATATATATATATATATATATATATATATATATATATATAATTTCGTTTCATATAAAACTACTGTATCAACTCGCGCTTATTTCTTAATGGTGGTAACCTCATGGCAGGTAGCCGGTCTCGTTTTATGTTAGGTGTAAAGGGAAACAAAATTTGTCAATGATTACCTATCCTCCTAACGCGAAATTTGAGCTCAGCTCATCAGCTATTTCAACTTTCCGATATATAGAGGCGAAAAGTTCGAGCAAGACATGTATGTACAATTACAGACAACTTGCTTTTAAATTTTTAACACGCATAATCGTTCAAGAAACACTTCAATAACAGTTCTTGACAGTCATGAAGGAAGGAAAAACGCACAAGAAATGTACACGATTGTCCATTTTCTCTCTTTTTTTCACTGCCACCTTTCTCCTTTTCTATACAGCTTGGTTAAGATGTCCGTGTCGAATTGTGACAGATATTACGACTTTTCTTTACTGTCAACCAATTTTAAACGCCGCTGATGCCTGTTGTACTGAATCTATTTCTATATGCTCTGTGGTGCGGCGTTCGAGGAAGCACCGAATGAAAATCGCCGCATAGATGCCTGGATTGATGGCGGGGCCAGCTTCGTATATGCTGTGACGTAATGACCGGATGTGACGCCATTATCACTTCCGGTTATTAGGCATGGTCGGATGTGACATCATGATGACGTCACATCTGGTCGTGACTTCACGGTAGATGACGTCACAATGTGATGGTGTCATGGTCAGCCATCAGTCATTACTCATGACTATTTAGTCATGACTAATTAGAAGTAGTTAATGACTAGATAATTATAAGTGCTGGTTAGTGCCACGGAGGAAGAGGGGGGCTGAGCTGGGGGCGGAACTACGAGGTCGACGGCGACGCCAACTTCGACGACGACGCGAAACGCAGGAACGGGCGCCAGAGCTGCGCTCTAAAATTCTAGTGGGCACGACCACTAAAGTGAGACGAGGCGTAAGCCATTATAGCGTGGTTGTTGCTGTGGCTGTAGGAAGAAGGAAAAGAAAACTGGCTCTGTAGCTGAGCCGTTGTTGTTGTCTCTGCCCTGATGGGGCTGGTGCAGGTGGGTCACCGCTGCTTGCGGCGGGGGCTGGCCTGGCACCGAATTTTTATCTGTTGTCGGCCGTCATTGCACACGCCACCACTTCGGTGGTGGACGACGGCTGTTGTTGCGGCGCGCGTCTTTCTTTCCCTCTTGCTTTTGTTTCTTCTCTATATTCTCTTCTATCTGCACGAGGCAGCGGAGGTGGCTCAGCTACAGAGCCAGTAGCAGGCCCGCGCATTTTCTTTTCCTTCTTCCTGCAGACACAACAACAACAGCCACCTCCGCTGAAAAAAAAGCTGATTTTATTTATAGGAAGGGAAAGGCGCGGTAACTGTCTCACTTGTCTTTCTGTGGACACCGCAACCGCGCCGTAAGGGAAGGGAGGAAGATGGGAGTGAAAGTGGAAAGAGAGAAAAAGAAGCCGTAGTGGAGAGCTACGAAGTAATTTCGACCACGTGGGGATCTTTAACGTGCGCTGACATCGCACAGCACACGGCGCCTCTTCGTTTCGCCTCCATCGAAACGCAGCCGCCGAGGTCGGGTTCGAACCCAGGTGCTCCAGCACAGTAGTCGGGCGTCTTACCACTGCACCACCCCTGCGGGGCGCACCTCCGCTGCCTCGTGCGGACAGATGAGAAAATAGAGAAGAAAGGAATAAGAAAAGGGAGAGAAAGACGCGCGCCGCAACAACAGCCGTTGTCCACCACTGAAGCAGCGGCGGGTGCAATGACGGCCTACAACAGATAAAATTCGGTGGCTGGCTAGCCCCCGCCACAAGCTGCGTTGATCTACCGTCCCAGCCCCGTAGGGCCAGGAACTGCCCCCATTATAGCGCGGTGGCCATTATAGCGCGGTGGATCCTAGCCCTTGACTATGACGCCTCAATCTCCCTCTCTTCTTTCCCTCCCACCTTCCTCCCTTCCTTTACGGCGTGGTACATATGGGTCTGCGGAGAATTGTGACAAATACTGTGCCTTTTCTATCCTGAAAATCAATTTCAAAAGCCGCTGATGACTGCTGTACTAACGCCTCCTAGGCGTCTGGGTCTATTTCTGTTTGCCGTGTGGTGCGGTGTTCGAGGTTGTTGTTGTTGTGGTTGTAGGAAGAAAGAAATTTGGCTGAAGGCTTAGCTTGGTTAAGCCTGGTGATTGCAAAAGCAATACCGTTGCTACGCTCAGTTCAGCTGGTAGTGTTGCTGGTGGTGGTGCTCGTGATTGGACTTGTGGTTATGCAGTGATATTACCTGGTTATTATGTGTACAACTAGTAGTGATGCGAGAACTGCTGTGGCTGCAGTGATATACTTGGTTATAGGCGAGGTTAATGAATAATGCATAACTGCTGCTCCGGCACCGGCTGCAACGGCATTCTTTACACCACTAGAGAGCACGTTAGAAACACTCTTAGTAGCTGTACTGCCCCTGGTGGGTTCACCTCCTATAGACTGCAAGGCCACACCGCCTACAGAAGTAGCAACCGAAGTGCCGACAATCTTGATGAACCCACCTCTACTACGTGCATGAGGATGTGTAAAACCTCCTGGCGGAGAGAGCGGGAGTTAGGCCGCCGTTCATGCGCACCGCCGTCTCTCACGGACGGCGCGAGTTGGTCGCCCAGCTTTAAGGCGTGACGTCACACAGAGGTCATGCGAAAGGTCATTTCATGTGCACCGCCGTCGCACTGCAAAGGCTTGAAAGTGAAAGTAGTATTGCTTTCGCAATAAAAGAAAATGCACGGGCCTGCTACTGGCTCTGTAGCTGAGCCACCTCCGCTGCCTTGTGCGGACAGAAGAAAAAATAGACAAGAAAGAAAAAGATGAGGGAGAGAAAGACGCACGGCGCAAAAACAGCCGTCGTCCACCACCAAAACAGTGGCGGGTGCAATGACGGCCTACAACAGATAAAATTCGGTGGCTGGCTAGCCCCCGCCGCAAGCGGCGTTGACCTACCAGTCCCAGCCACATAGGACCTGGAACAGCCACCCTTCACTCCCTCCCCTCCCTCTCTCGCGCGCCCTTTGCGGAACACAACCAGGAGGTGGTGATGGTGTTCCCTCCACCACGGCTCCTCTTTCTCTCTTTCACTTTCACTCCCACCTTCCTCCCTTCCCTTACGACGCGGTTGAGGTGTCCGCAGAAAACAAGTGAGACAGTTACCGCGCCTTTCCCTCCCTTTAAGTCATTCAGGAGGTGGTGAAGGGTGGCTGTTCCTGGCTGGGACTGGTATACGTCAACGCAGCTTGCGGCGGGGCCTAGCTTGCCATCGAAATTTTATCAGTTGTAGGCCGTCATTGCACCCGCCACCGCTTCGGTGGTGGACGATGGCTGTTGTGACGCGCGTCTTTCTCTCCACCTTCTTTCTATTTCTTGTGTACTGTCTATTTTCTCTTCTGTCCGCCCCGCCGGGGTGGTGCAGTGGTAAGACACCCGACTATTGTGCTGGAGCACCCGGGTTCGAAACCGACCTCGGCGGCTGCGTTTCGATGGAGGCGAAACGAAGTGGCGTCCGTGTGCTGTGCGATGTCAGCGCATGTTAAAGATCCCCAGGTGGTCGAAATTACTCCGTAGCCCTCCACTACGGCTCCTCTTTCTCTCTTTCCACTTTCGCTCCCATTTTTCTTCCTTCCCTTACGGCGCGGTTGAGGTAACCACAGAAAACAAGTGAGACAGTTACCGCGCCTTTCCCTTCCTATAAATCGTTCAATCTCTTCGGTCCGCACGAGACAGCGGAGGTGGCTCAGCTGCAGAGCCAGTGCCAGGCCCGTGCATTTTCATTTGCTTTCATTTTCAATTTTTTTCTTCCTACAGCCACAACATGTTCATTTCCTTTTTCCTACAGCCGCAACAACAACTCGAACACAACCAGCATTTCATTGAACGCATCAAAGTTCGCCGGCGTTCTGTAATTCGTTTACAGGAAAGGAAAGGCGCCGCATCTGTCACTCGCGGAATCCCGCTATCAACCTCGCAGTAGACAAGGGGAATCATGAAGAGCGTTTTACGATCCGGGGATGCCTGGTATAGATGCATGTATATGTCTCCCGGAATTTTGATGTGTAACAAAGTGAGAGCTGGATGCTGGTTTAACTGTGCATAATAGGTTGCCGGATGTGACCTGGTTAAATTGGCTCGAAGTATTTCCATGCAATACAGAAAAAAAAAAAAAAAAAACCTGGGCGCTGACCGATCGTATATTTTTTCCGGCGTGCCTAAATCCGCGTTTTCCAAATATTGCGGAGGCCCCGCACGATAATCATGCCGTATGGAACCTCATCAGTTTGTACGGGTAGAAACCGGATGCCGTAAGGATTATTGGCTGATCGTTCAAGAACAACTTATTGAAAGTGTAACATTTCTCAGAGATGTTCTTCGTAGTCAGCCTGAGCAGCCTCAGTGGACGGATGTGATCAACGGATTGATCAAAATGAAAAAGATTTAATACATCGCTTAAGCGAAAGGCAGGCTAGTGATGTTTATGCCTGTATGTACTTTGCTGACCGGCAATGAAGAAGAAAAAAAAAAAAAATCCGGAGCACGGCGCAGTGGTAAAGCGCTAGGCTGGGATTCCAAGGGATGGAGGTTCGATTTCCGGTGGAGACAAGGTTTATTAATTTATTTTTAACTCTCGCTCTCGAAAGTGGGACACCTAGCTCTGCTGACAAACGTCTGTCGACAACGGTGAGGCAGTAAAGTTTTTCGCCTTAAAAAAGAATCGCTACCTGGAGTTTGAAAACACGGCGTAAAAGCGGAGTGGTATTATACTCTATGTGATTCTGAGATATCATCTATTAGGTCAACCTCGTTGCAGACTCCTCTGCAACGTGTGAATGGCAGGGCTGAAAGCAGAAGTTTCTGCTTTTAACAAAACGGGCAAAAAAGGCCCTGCAGTTGGCATTATGCATTACGTAGAAACGAAGTTATAGGGCAATTTCCAGATCACTGTTTCCTGTGGTTCGGAAATTGTGAAGGGGCGACCCTCTCCACTTTGAGACGTTAATTTAGACATGCACTGTTTTTGCGGAATTACACATGTTTCGAATTATAGTGGCGGAAATAGATGAATCCATATTGGGTTATCTCAGAAATTAATCATGCCAGTCTTGCGCTGCTTGTAAGCAGTGAATGAGAGACATGAAACGCTTGTAAGGCCACTGTGGCACAGTTAATTCGGTTCCATTCCATTCCCTTAATATTCGCTCGTCTGAGTGATTTCAGTCGCAACGAATGCATGATAAGAATCAGCTCTAATCGGACTGAAGTGGAATTAGGATGAGATCGCCTCACATCCGAGCCCATATACCTTTACATATTTGGAGTGCCAATATATCGAATTGTTCACCGTATCGAGCACGCAGATTATCTCCTTGAAAATCCCGTCAACGTTATGGCCACGTGTAAAATAGCAAAGGCGCCTCCAATTTTGCCAGGTCGCTCAGTGTGTCTAACATGCAGGGCGGCGCGCCCATGCGTGCAGACGAGGTATCTCCGGCCGGTGGTCTTTGAAAGCTTTTTGCTCAGCGGAGAATAGCCGGCTACGCACTTTTGGGCACCCGCTGACGGCGCTACGGCGTTGTGGAATCACATAATCATGGGGCGTGTTTGAAACACGCCCCATGATTATGTGAAGCTTTGGACTCATTTTCACCTTTAGCTGTGACGCTCTTTTTATGTGTGCGTTGGTAAGGCAAAGTTAATGGTTGGTGAGGTGAATGCCGAGATATTTTTACCATGACAGTTATGTGACTTGGTGAACGTTGAGTCGTAGCTTACAGTAAAATTTCACCTCTCGTAGCTTAAAGTAAAATTTCGCCTGTTGTGATTTTATCATAGGTGTGAATTTTTCAATGATTATTGTCGTTAACCATTTAGTGCACCAGTTTCCACAGTTTAGGCCTTCCTGGACACAGCAAATCTTACGGTTGGTCATGCGGTCGTCCGCAAACAACCAGACCGTAGAAAGAACGCCTCACAGTAGGTCGTTAATAAACAATACATATTAACGGGCCCGAATAAATGCATTGAACAACCCCAAAATATCCTTCAGAGACGGAGGATGAGCTAATATTTATACAGATTGGTGAACCAGGATTCTCCCAAAATAATTTTGAGAGGTGGACATATCAGGATAGACGGGAGGTAGAGTGGCTGATATAAAAGAAATAATGAAAACACAGGAGTCTTCTTCTTCTTCTCCTTCTTCGGAGAGAGAGAGAGAGAGATAACGACAGCACAGACGGCTGCGCAGTTTTTTTGTTTCGAACAGAGTAACATCATGTTAATTCGGCAAGAAAAATGATTGAATCAATCGAAAGTTATAATTATTAAGTTGTCCTAAAAATTTCCGAAAAGCGCTTGCATCACAGGAACTTCATGTAATGAAAGCCTGCATTATGGGTGTGCATATATTTAAGATGAAATCTATGTGACAACGTGGGTTCTTCAAAACTTTTTTTAAGAATTTGCCAAGTGCTTTGCTTCGCTCGCACTGCCGGGAGTGTCGAAGGATTGCCCCAAAATCATAAGTGCCACCTCGGTATTTTTCGCAGTGCAACGCAGTAGCAGAGGTGCCTGGTTATAAAAGGCCCCATTGCAGTAAGAAGATGCTTTGCTTCGTTACAAATGGCCCCCCATGCGTTATAAAGATGCTTCACTGCAGAAAACGTGGCTCGTACGGTGAAGCATTTTCAAACCACAGCGGTTCAGCGTTTTCGAAGAGTGGAAGAAGCACGTTGATGTCACAGAGAAAAATATGAGTAGGTGTTTAAAGTCGTGACGACGGCATCTCAAAATAAAATAAAAGGCCAATGACGCACGTTGAAGCGTCTGAACCGGCGTGACTGGCTACATCACAGTCACAAAAAAGTTGGCCCCGAGTACAGGAAACTGAAGCCCGAGAGGTCGGGTGGATGGTTGGAAAGGTGGGTGGTAGGTCGGATAGATGGGCGGCAGAACTACTGCAGCCTACAGTGGGATGAAGCCGAGCTCACCAAAGGACAGAATAATTCTAATTCATGAATCCATGAGGAACAGCAGTTTACGCTAGGTAGTGAAGCACTGGAAGTAGTAGGCGAATATGTCTACTTAGGATAAGTATAGTATACCACAGATCCGGACCATGAAAGGGAAATAACAAGGACAGTAAAATTGGGATGGAGCGCATTTGGCAAGCACTCGCAGATTATGACTAGCAGCTTACGGTATCGCTCAAGAGGAAAATATACAACAGTTGCATCTTACCTGTACTCACCATGTGGCTGAAACGTGGAGGCTAACGAAGAGGGTTCTACTTAAATTGAGGACAAGGCAGGGGAATATGGAACAAAAAATGGTTGGGGTAATATTAAGAGATAGGAAACGTGTAGCGTGGGTACTGATATTCTAGTAGAAATCAAGAAGAAGAAGAAATGGGCATGGGCAGGACATGTAGTGCGAAGAGAGGATAACCAATGGTCGCCTATAGGTTAACAAACTGGATTCCAAGGGGAGGAAAGCGTATCGGGGGGTGGCAGAAAGTTAGGGGTCAAGTTGATGCAGCTATTACAGGAGCGGGTTAATCGGACGAATATGGGAGAGGCTTTCGCCCTGCAGTGGGTATAGTCGATCAGGCTGATAATAATTATAGAACTAGCTAGCCCATGTTTAATTGAGGAGACATTGCGGTTAAAAGACAATGCGTCACAAATCAAATGCCTTAGAAAAGGCGAGAAAATACAGTAAAATTTGTTTATCATTCCTATAAGGCACTAGTACTTCGTGAGTGAATTTCATTACTTGCACTTATCACACGACAGTCACTCCTGAAACCATGCCGCAGTGAGGGTAGAAAAAAACAATTTGCTCTTAATGCCGCTCAATGCTCTGTGAAATGATACATTGTATTAAAATACATGCAATGCTTGTAGCCATACATAGCAGTAATTGAATTACAGTTATGAAATTACAGTAATTTAATTACTTTTTTTAGTAATTTAAAATGTAATGATTTACATTTTCGGTTTGGTTATTTATTTATTTATTTATTTATTTATTTATTTATTTATTTATTTATTTATTTATTTATTTATTCAAGTACCTACATATTGCACTGGTGGGCGTTACAGTAGGGGGGACGAGGCAAAAAAACTGGAACACTTGTCAGCGCCGAAGTTCTAAAGTGAAAACTGTACAAGCATCAAATACATCGTCCTGATGGGCATTGCAGAAGTGTGGAATGATAGAAACCCATTTCAAAGCATCAGAGTAATAACAAGTACAAGAAACAAACGCGGGTAATCAATAATTGCTCCAAAGTAATAAATAAACACACGCAAAAAACACGGGTAATCAATCAGTGGACACGAAAGGGGGAAAATGGAGAAAGCTATCCGTAATGACTAAGTGCATCGACAAACTTTGGATGAATTACTTTTTGGCAGTAATTTCGCAGCAAAAGAAATTAATTACTTTCGAAATTACATTTACTTAAATGCACCACTACTCCTTCAATAGCCAACAAAGTAGAGGGCTGCGAAAGCAGGAACGACGTGCCACAAGCCGAAGCCAGCGTAACGAATCGGCAAAACGAGACAAAATCGAGCAAAACAGTGCGCCTGAGACCTCCTGTGTAGCAGTTCAGAGTGCAGCTATCCCATGGCAACCTTTCTCCAAGCAGCAGGAAACAAGGCGTCAAGGGAATGCCGAAGGGACAGATGGTGCAAGAAGGCCGGAGTTGAAAATTAGTTGGAAGCGCGGCGTGTTGCGGCGGCTAGTGCACAGTGGTGCCTGGTTACACTCGCCACCACGGGGCGAGGGAGGGCTGGGGCGGGGTAGACAGGCAGAATGTGCGAGCTTCGTGCCTGGAGAACAAATTGTTGCTTTGTTTGCTAGCTTTACTTAGTTTCTGCATGGATGGAAACAAAAAAGTAATTTAAAAGTAATTGAATTACTCAGTCGAAGTAATTGCAATGTAATTTTATTACTTTTTAGGAGCAGTAATGAGTAATGTAACTTAATTACGTTTCTGCGATTTTCAGCAAAGTAACTAGTAATGTAATTTAATTCCTTTTCAAAAGTAATTTTGCCATGTATGCATGTAACATATATGGGCCGATAGTTGACGATTTCATTTTAGTTCACAGAGTTGAGCATAGTGATGACTGTGCCGTTTATGTAATCGAACGGAAGTTCGCTTGTATTTATATCAAGACAGAAAAAAAAATAAATCGCTTAATGCCTTTTTCGCAGTATTTTCACTTGATCTCTAACAAACATTGGTTTGTTGTCGGTCGTGAGAGTTAGACAAAAATATATTCGGAAAAAATAAGAAAAAAGAAAGTTGTATATAGCACAATACACCAGATGATTTTAATTGGAAGGCACTATACGCTTCATAAGATCTACCTGACGTATACCATCTTCATTGAGGTGGTAAGTTAAGATCAGAATTCAGCCTTTCAGGACACTTGGATCTTGAGTTGGACCCTTAAGTTCGTGTGGCGTTGTTGAAGACGGGCTCTATATCTATGCCGGTCCTGGCGACTTGGGCAGCATTCATCGCGAGTCTCCTCATGAGAGCGCTTCTGTCAGGATATGGCGAGAAGCCGTTTATATCTGCCATCTACCAAGACAAACTTCGACAAACTAGGACTCTCCCATGTTGTTCTATAGGTTTAGTCAGGTTAAACCTCTATAAACTTTGACGTGTAGAGATTAAAAGTAAAAGAAAACAGAATGTTTGAATGATACTATTCGATGCTGTCTGTGCAGGTGGGCTAACAAGCAGGACAATATCTGCGTTACAGATCTTAATAATTAGCACTGAATTAACTAAAATTATGTAATGAAGTATCTACCACTGAGTTAAAGAACTGTTATACCACGAAATTTAAGGAAATCAACATCAAAGGTGAGTTGCCATTTAATATTTTAGTGATCGACAAAATGGCTCGTGATATGGAACGTCAAAAATCTCCGTATGAAAGCCCGTTGAGTTGGCTTCCACGCATATCCACACTTGTACACTATCATTGCTGCGCATGCTACTGCATCAAAAATCGTCTTTACTTTCTCTAAATCATAAAATAAACAAGCGGCGTGTGTATTTCATGTATTAAAACCAAGCGATGACATTTTTAATGTCGAATGCGTGGACGTCAGCCCAACATTCATGCAGATGCGTATTTTTGACGTTCGATATTTCGAGGTATATCAAAGATTAAAGAATATTAAAAAGTAGCACACGTTTCTTTAATGACAGCCATCAATATGGTAATAATAAGCAGCCCCTTAAAATCAGAAATGAAGTGTGTTAGTTAATTAACTATCTAAACGTCGCTTTGATGTACAATCCACCTCGCACACGCATGAAGTTATCTTTCATATTTAAGGAAAGAAAAAGTTGTAGAGAGTAAAAAAAAAAAAATCCCCCGGTATGTGAATTGGCCGGGAGCTTCAGAGCTGCAATAAGGCAGTTTAGTATTTTTTTTCCATCTATTTTGTGTGTCTTGTTAAATTATCAAGATTGGACTCCTCATGCCAAGGCGTCTGAAAATGAATTGATGTCGTCTGACCAGTGCACACTTCCATGCAGGCCACGAAGGTTCGTGCGCCATTCCCGTCATATACGGGCGTCGAATCGTTCTACGCGCTTTTCGACCGTGTTGAAATAACGAGGGGTTTTTTCTTTGCCTTTACACTGAAGGAACCAGTGCAACTTTCCCACGCTTCCGAATCTGCCAAGCGACACATTGGAGCCAAACTTTCCACGGGGCAAAAATCGCTTTGGCGCGATCTGCGGTTTCAAGGGGAAGCAGTGGCACCTGTTGCTTTCGGATGGACCAAGTATAGAGGCTGAACTGTGATACTTTTCCTCACGCCATGCAGACACATTGTATCCGGTCGGCTGTATACTTCTGTCTCGTTTAAACGTGTGGATTTGTGTACAGCCAATGTGTAAACCAAGCCGCATGTAGAAGCAGGGGATGTTTGTGTCTGTATACGAAAATAAATACGTCGGCTGTGCGTGAGAGAAGACTCCGGACCCTCCCCGCATCAAATGTTTCTCCTCACTCGAGATCGCATCGTGTGTCGAGGATGATCGCCCAATCGTGGCCCTTCGTGTATAGTACACGCAAGTTCCCAGCCATCTATGTTGTTCTATACTCAAGAGAATGCGGATTGTGTATGGAAAGAACGTTGGTTTACGGCATCGATGCGGCGGACGTGTGATACACCTCTCGAGTTTTCGCTTGTGTGTTGTTAACAATAGGCATTCCTGAACAAGTGCGTGCGCACGTGACGTCCAAAACTGCGTAGCAGTACAAAGAGAACGCAAACTTTCGCCGTTATTATTGCTTCTTGACAAAACAACTTTCTCAGTGGTTAACAACGCACTGTATTTCAATGATGAGGCGTCTCTCAAAATCGACATGACCGTTGTCGTCTTTCAGGCTGTTGTTCAAGGGATGCTGAAAAGTGACTCGTGGTCGCTATTGCCGAAACTTGCCCCAACTTGCAGAACAAATCGACCAGAATGTCATTAATTTACCAACAGTGCATTGTTTTGTACTTTTTCGTCTCTGTTTTTCTGAACATTATACAGCATGCACGACAGCCGTGCAGAGTGCGCAACTAAACCATGAGACGCGTACGGAAGATATATCCTGCACTCCCGGCTTAGAACCTTCGTATGTTTCCTTAATCATGGGGTCTGCAGTGACAACATTATGGACAAAATTGTTTAGGAAACGATAAAAAATTCGCGCAATGCACGTTTAGCGTGTCAAGCTTTACTCAATTAGACCCGGGATACGAAGCCAGCGCAGAATGAGGAAAATAGGAATTTATTTTTCTACACCACCAAAGAAAGTGTAAAAACAGAGATATGGAAAGGTCATACTCGTAGGGACATTCCTGACGAGAGACAGACTATATCCATCCGCCGAAAGTGGCCTTAGCACATTTTCAACCAGTTAAAATAATGCCCCTATCATTTCTCTATATGGCAGGCATCTCATGAACTGCTCCACGAGTCATTAAGAGGAACTTAATTTTCTGCTGATATCAAACGTTTGTTTTCCGCCGGCACTATACTTTCTGCTGTTTAGGGCCGGAGATAAAAGGGTTACTCCTAAAGATAATTTTGAACTTTTGCTGCCTTCTCAGTAAACACAAATATTGTAACTCTTCACCTTTTTTCCATGTCTGCGTAATAATCAATTTTACTGAAAAGCATTTCATGGTTGCCTCGGGCGCTTATTTTTTTGCGAGTGCTTGTAGGCAGTGCTCTTGCATAGTGCCCGGAGAAAAAAATCGTTCACATCAATTTTCCGGAAGAGAATACGACGGGTCCTCTCCGATTCTAATTTTCCTTTCATTCGTCATATAATTCTTTCATTTCCACCGTTTCTTTTACCCACGGATAGACATGCCCGCTTTTTTCATTTGTTCTATATCGCCTATGCCTGCGTCACCTCAACTGTTTTTTTTTTTTTTCGACACTGGCCTCCAAGAAGTTCTGTAACACCCAGGCCAAATCACATAGAAATATCAGAGAATAACAGAATGTACGCATTTTCTCTTTTTTTTCTTCCTTAGACCCTCGTTGATTCTTTCTTTCACTTCGCTGACTTTTAGCGGGGGCGTTAACTTGGAAATAACTTTACCTTCTGGGCAGTGGAGAAGTGTTCATGTGAAGAAAAAGAAAGAATTCTAGGCAAAATAACAATCGAAGAAAATCGTAAAAATCACGAAAAGAATATAGGGCGGAGGGGCGGAGGTAAAGCGGTGGGGGAGAGTGATGGCGATAAGACGTTGCGGGACGAAGTGGGGCAGGCAGTGTCTGTCAGAAACGCGTGATGAAGGCGAAGTACATATAGCAAGCCTCGCTGCTTATATACACCAGAAGACTCGCGGGAGCTGGGAGCCGCCGAGACGTGAATGAATTGGGGCTCGATCCACGGTCGCATGTGTTCATGGAGGGGGTATATATTTATATATAAGCGAGGAGGCCGCTGCTGGAAGATGGGGGAATGCAAAGCTCGCGCGTATGAGAGTGTGTCGCCGACACGTTCACTGAAGTGAACGTAAACTTGCACGCCCTCGAGGCGCCAAAACCTGGCCGTGCACGTCAGGTCGGAGTGGAACGCCGAGGGGAAAGATGTAGACCGATGAAAGAGGAAAGAAAAAAAAAATAAAAGAAAAAATTTGAAGAGAATTGGATATCAGTGTGCAAGCAAAATATTTGAACGGCAAAGAAAAAAAAAAACAGAGGTGATGTTCCAGGTCGTTGTTCTTTTTTGAGACCTTTGTCCTTTGAGACAGGACGTCGTCCCGTGGCTCATTAGAAGGTGCGGCGACGCGAGTTCTGCCCGGCGAAGCGAACAGCTTGCGAATGTACCCCGCGACGATAAATACATGTGTTAGGTTGGCAGGCTTTCGTGAACACATGTAGGATAGCCCTGTTGGTATTTGGCAGGCAGCTATATATATATATATATATATATATATATATATATATATATATATATATATATATATATATATATATATATATAATAAATGAAGTGTTAAATGAAGTTAAATGAATAAATGAAGTGTTAAGCATCTTCGCTATTTATTTCCTCTGCAGCCCAAAACGTCTGTTCCGCAAGTATGTATGTATGTATATATATATATATATATATTATTCTTCGTGGACGTTTCGACCGGAGGCCGATCTTTTATATAGGTATATAGGTATAGGTACGTTCATGCGGCTTGTTTAAATGGGGATTTACATCTATGTCACTGCTGAAAACTTTGGCAACGACATCAAGGCAACGACATCATGCTTATAGCCTGCAGTGATAGGTCGGAGCGCGGTATCGCGTCAAGAGACCCCATGACATGTTCAATATGGCATGGAGCTGCCAACTTCGGCAGCACATTTGAGATAGCAGTGCGAAATGGCAGTCGAACGCACCGGGAACTTTCGACCTCGAGTCAGACACGCTACTCTTGCAGTTCCCGGGAGTACATTCGCATGACTTTTTTAAAGAGGTCTATTAAATCTACTTATGTCGTGTGGTATTTCCCATACTGTGATAGTTTACGCATGTGTTGTAAACATGTATGGGCAAAAACAAACTTCTTGTGCTAAACGAGAAGTAAAACAATACTGGCGCAAGAGAAAAACAAGACAACTTTATGAAGATAAAATATATTATACCTTATGTTACTGCACACTAAAAATAATCCCAATAACTAAAAGAACACAACTAGTGAAAAAGAGGCGGACAAAAATGACCATCACAGTGGCCAAATAAGCTTCATATTAAAAGTTGTCAACGCTTAATAACATACTACTCTAGCGAAATGCCTGTTTAGTCACCAGCTGTCATGCATAGTGATTATATGAGGAATTTGCGCTTCTTTTCTTGCCATTTTGACATGTGTCGCTCTTCCTGATGTGTTTCAGCGCATCTTCTCTAGGAATTTCGGCGACAGTCTATACATCCCTCAATCATATCGCGATGTAGTGCCTAATTCATGAGATCTAAACCTCCTTCGGGACTTGAACTTGGGCTATGCTACCAACGAAAAGCGTGAGAACTGCGTCTATACAAGTGGAACACTGATATGAGTTCCGAGAAGGAATCCTTCCATGCGCGCTTCCGACAATGTCCATGGAAAAGGGTCTGGTTAACATATCAGGCTTGCCTGTGTATGCACTTTGGACAAGTTGTGACGGAGGTTGTTGTTGTTGAAAAGGAAACATTATAACATGGGGAACGGAAATGGGTTATCACATGGCTCCGGAGAATGCATCGAGTGCGACAGTCTTTCAAATACAGCCCGTGAGAGACAGGCGGCGCTGTTGGCATGGGGAAAATATACGAGGCTCAAAAAAAACCTTGCAAATGTTTTGTAACCTTCAACATCATAAGCAATTAAACAAATAAATACAAGCAAACAAAAAAAGTAATTTTGCACCTGGCTCGAGAAAAGAAGAGCGTATACAGCTAAATATATTAGCGTTAATTTAGTACCACAGCAATAATCCGGAGGTTCGATACAAAAAGCTTCTAATGCTCGTATATCCATTTGCATGCTCACACACACATGCACGCACACAGACAAACAGTTGAATCGGAGCGAGGCTAAGCCAGAAAATTCCTGTGGGAATTGAATAAGGGACATATATATTCCTAATTTTGTATGTATTACATTGAAACAATCATCTGTGTATATGAACTATGCACGGATTATTAGAATAAAATTACAAGTGACACTGTCGTGCAGTGCATTACAAGTCTTCGACTCCATCAGTTTCCGCCTGCGCATATCGTACGCGGTTGAAATAGTTCGAACTCCATAGATTATGTAGCGTTCGGTAAACTATGGTCAAGAAGGGTTTTCTGGTGGGCTAGTTGGTGCTTGTCGTGTGTGTACGTGTTTTCTGTCTCTGTCCATGTTTTTTTCGCGCAGTTTAATCATGAAAACTAAAATATGGTCTTTGTCACCGTCGATAGTCACCGAGCTTTAGGTGTGATACTACATATGTTCTTTTCGCTGCAGGTCCTGATAAGGAATAAATTCATCTGAGACATTACTTGGATATGATTCTTGGTTGTAAATATGTGAGTGAGTACTCACTCGCCACTTGACCTCAAAAATCGGGCTTTCCTGCCTTAGTTAAAGAGACGCATATCAGTCACTGAATGCTGTTCAGAAAGAAGTTCGGAATTCCGAAGTGGGGAAGAGCTAGGAGGCAATTTTTGTTTTATTGCCATTTACGCTAGCTGTATTTTGAATAGGCACCTTGGTGTTTTTTTTCCAAGAAGTGTATGTGAGCTGGCATCGGTGGTTTTTAATTATGAGTTACTTCATACCGTATGAAAGTCTTATTATACCAGCAAGATGTGTATTGCTATTATTTTGAGCTATATACATGCACGTGTCCCATGGTGCGGAGCTCTTGGAGTGTGAAAAATATCAAAGTGGCCAGAGGTGTGCACTTCCTTAATGTTCTTTCAGTGAACTGCACTTGTTCCGAGCAAAAAGGATCTAAGTAAAGCTGCTTCCTGTGACTTTCGGATGTGACATCCCCCCTCCCCACTCGAAAAAAAAAAAAAACACCTCATTAAAACAATACATGCACCTCTTAATGAAGCACTACGTTGCGAAAGTTTCGATTTTCGGAGTGTCGATGGCTCGGCGCGCGCGATTATATCGACAAGAGGTAGCTTCCTCGTTAAGGAGCAGAGTATCGCACGCATACCAACGGCAGGCCGCAAACTGTGACGCACGTGCGTACGCATGCGCGATGGCACCTCTCCTTACACCGCATCGGTGGCCGCCGTGCAGCAGCACGCTCTGCGCGTTTCCTCGTCGTCAGCGGGGGAAGACCTGGGGGATACGGCAGCAGCCCGCCGGGAGAAGGGAAGCTGAAGCCTGGCGGCGCGAATAACGCAGCGGCCGTCAGGAGCTTATTCATTTCCCCCGCAGCGGCCAGGCGTCAGCAGCAGCTGGCGGCGACGAGGCAGCGCCGTTTTATTTGAGCCTTGATTGAGAGGGGAGCCTAATTACCAGGAAACAAGGCGACTGGAACAGCTCGCTCCCGACTCAAACCCCGCCGAGCGTCTCTGCTTCCCTTCCTTTCCCCATTTCCCCCCTCCACTGTTCTCTCTTTCTCTCGTCCTTTCTCCCCTCCCACTCAGCACTTTAGCTGTGGCGCACGCGGGTCCCTCTCAGAGCACAAGGTTTCGTTCTCCCTCTGAAACAAGCCCATGAGCACGCTGTCTCACGATGTGCCCACCGCGGCTTAGATTTTCCCTTTTCCCTTATGTTTCCTATCTGTACCCCTCTGCATCCCTGTCATTGCCCCAGCTTCTGTTCATGGTTACTTCCACGTCACGCACCTTCGGCCCCAAAAGGAGCATGGAAACGTGCTGCTGTCCGTCAGACGTGCGAAACTCCCCAGCGACCTCTTCCCGTGTTCCCTCCCTCCCCCCTTCCCGCCCTCTTTCCCCCGCTCTTGCTCTCTTTTTTTCGTTCTTTCAAACACATCGAGACTGCAGCGCGAGCCCTTATTACATATGACAATCTGCAACAATATAAGCGCCATGCGTTGCACTTCGCTGTCTTTCTGCATGCCTTTCAGGCGCAATCTTTCTTACATGCTCTTTCCTCAAATAACCTCTATATTCGCAACCTATTTATACTTCCCGCTCCTGCATACTGCTCTCCTTGTCCTCTCGCCAACAAGCTCGACGGTGCTGCTCGGCACTGGGGCAGTCAAAACGATTCCTTAATTGCCGCTGTCTGCACGTCCACTGCACGTGCAACAGAGAGTATAGTGCTAGGTAGGGACCGCTCACGACTCTCCCCCTTTTATCCTCTGCTTCTTTCGGTGCTTCTCCAGAGGCTTCGCTAACGCATTTCACCTCTCCTTCTCTCACATTCCCTCCTATCCCCATGCTCGGCGTTTCCTTCCTCTTCGTCCTCAATGTATTCGTCGAGTGTTGCGACCGCCATGACGCCTGAATTGCGAGCACGATCGCGCGAGTCTGTGCGTGCGTGTGCGCGCTGAATACGCCTCTATGCCTCTAATCTCTATGTTGAGCCAGCCATCTGTATACACCTAGCCATCACTGGCAGTCGCGGACTATCGACGTCGAGAGCGGTAACCGGGTGTGTATATAATCTACACAGGAGCGGCTCCATCGAAGCCGAGCACCGCTTTTCAAGCTCCATGCTCTCGCGAAAGCGGCTCGCTTACCCTCTCTGCGGTGTCATATTTGGAGCTCTGCCCGTAAGTGCTCGAATTTGGCGACGGGAGGAGGCAGGCATAGGCTATAGGCTTCTCTACGCGAGAAGGGTATAAACTGGCAGTCTTCCCCAAAATGGTGATCTTAGAAAGGTTCTGTATTTGGGGGTGTGTCATAGCTGAAAGAAGATGATTTAGCTCGCGCTCAGTTTTTCCGTACCTTAGCGTTTTGAGTTTCATTGCCCCCTTATTGTTTCTTATACCTTCCTAATTAGTGAACTCTTTTTTTTATTTAGAAGGCTGGCGTTGTGCCTCTTCAATGGGCAGTGACATATTTGCCTATATTACAGCCCAATAATTTCGCAATCTGTTAGCTGAAGTCGCCTCCGGATGGATTCATACGTAATAAACTTATTTAAGACACACTAGCATCCAAGTCCAAAGGCACAGTTGCATTGCGCTCGAATTCAGTTATTTTTAAAATTTTTCCCTGATCGTGTCCATCCTTATAAAAATTCACTATGAATGGGGACAATTTGTTATCACGAAGAAAGATGGCAATTGGCTTCTTGCAGCATATGAGATGGTCTGAAGGTATGAGCATTCTTCTCGGACATGTGAAGGATGCGAGGTTTTATTTTCAGGACCGGCAGGTACTTTCCGTTAATACAGCGGGTACATGCTGGTGCATGGCTTCTGGGGCGAAGTGGTTGGGAAGTGGGTGTTTGGCATGGCCTTGTTTAAAAGGGCCACAATCGGTTATAATCCTCAAGAAAGATGTCGGCGCCCGGTTGATAGTTTATTGCGAAAGCAATATGCCGACAGCCAAAGCGAGACCTCGAGTGGCTACGCCTTTACGCCGTGAAGAGGCGTAGCTATACGGTCTTACTATAAAAAAAAAATCAACCTGCCATGACATTTGAATTTACATTACCCCTATGCTATGGGCAGGAGCTGCCACCTCGGGTCGCTCCTTAGATAGGGAAGGGTGATATCAGAATCAGCCTGCTGTTACCCCTACAACACGCAGGCACGTCCATACGGCTTGGCTGAAGCGTAACTTTATATGTAGGCTGGTAGCTTACGCTCTCGCGTCATACCCTTTAAGGATGAGCTTAAGTGTTCCCAATAAGGTAGCCCCTTACACTGATAGGGCGCGATAGGGGAATAGTGTAGGAGGAAAAAGGAGCTTCCGCCGTTGCTAGGGTTAACCAGATAACATTTTATTCGAGTGTGGTGTGAGGTTGGCTGAGGGCCCAAAATCAACATTTCACCTCAGAAAAGCAGGAGCTCCGCGGTAGAATGAAATCTTGTATTAAAAACGCCAGTGCACATTTTTACTTGGAGGCGCAGGGGATTGAACCTCCCGAATGCGAGTGCATGCTCCACCAAGAGGTTTCCATTTATGCCAGAGATGGCTTTCCGTACCAATGGGGCTGTTCCTCCAGGACTCGCTGGGTCGTCATCTCGAACTTCGATTTCCTATGCTGGACCAAAAGCAGGCAGGGAGCGCGCTCGGCATCTGGTGTTCCAAGGTGCCTCCCGTTGCAGTGGCAGATGCTCAACCTTAAGACCATCGATGGCTGGACTCGGGAGCTCGGAAAATTCAGTGGGAGTAAGCATATATAACCCCCTTCCCTTACAGGTATAGCTCTCTAAGTGGCCGATCACCGGGTCCTTGAATATTTGGGCCCTATTATGCCAGTAGCTTCTCTCCAGTGGCACGCCAAGCGTTCTGACAGAGGGGGACGTAGGCTCCTACGCTCCCAGTTCTTGTGGAGTTTGGCGTTTTCTGGAGAGTTTTCGAGCCTATATAATGTAATGGGGCGGCAAGACGATGAGAACAGATATTAGAGAGAAAGTGTCCGATGACTGTGAGATGATTTTAATGAATCGCGGTGGGCCTAGCGTGAGCGCTCCTGCCCCCGCCACTACCCGCTTCTTCCTCGTTCGTAACATCAACCGGGGCCACCGACCGATCGCCCCGATCATGGTGATCGTGGACGAAGAAGTTGGTCGATGTCTATGAGATCCATGGCGTGACGTGGGCATGATTGGATGGTTGAAGAAAGACAAGGAAAAAGGGAAGAAGATAACGCCTGCCGCCACAATGTTTCCCCGATGGAGCCTGGCCCGGGACGCTTTCGGGCCAAAAGTCACCAAGACCCGATGGCCGAGGCCAAGACACGCACCGCATGACATGGGCAAGGGTGATGTCTTCATGTGTATCGGCGTCTTGGGTCATAGGGGCTTTCGGTTGGCCCATCGGGTCAATGGGGTTATATGGTGTTCGGTTCTCTCGTCGTGTCTTGTGGTAGTGTGGCTGGCCATCTCGGGTCAGTCTCTCCTTCGTCGTGTCTTGTGGTTGGCGCGGAGGGACGGGGCAATGGAACGGCGAGGTCGTGTCGAGTCCGGCACGCTGAGGTCCAGCCCAGCGATTCCTCCTAGTCCTCAGTCTGCCGACGGCACAAGAAAACGCAGGACGCCGAAGTTCCTGGTCAGGATGAGGAGAGATGAAATCACCCAGCACCTCCACCTAATGTTACGGGGCGACTAGCCGATGAACACAGAGAACATAGAGATGGTATTCGATGACCGTGAGATCATTTTATTGAATCGTGGCGGGCCTAGCGCGAGCGCTCCTGCTCGCGCCATTGCCCGCTTATTCCTCGTCCGTAACAATATATAGCAGTCGCGCATGAAAGGACAATCATCAGGCCAGGGCGCTGCCTATCTTTCGGCAAGTTCCCGGCGCCCCTTATAGCGGTATTTGCTGAAATGCGACAGAATATGACTTGAGTTAATTGTTTGAGAGGAAGGATAATCTTCAGAAGGCAAGGCGCAACTCATGCTGCACTTTTTCCCTTGATATTCTTGCGTTTTCCCTCAAAGTGTGGATTTCAGTCAACTTCGGTGAACTCTGCATGATGATGATCTTGGTGGTCGAGAAGAAACACCCAGCATGCTCTTTTGCAAAGCCATTATAGGTCCCTGTATGCTTCGCGGCTCCTTTAGAAGTTCTTGGATAAGCAGCACTGGTAGACGAAGGACGAAGAGAGAAACGGCCGGCAGAGCTGCTTGTGTTCGCCCTTTGCCTGCTAGAGCTGCTCGTTCTATAGAAAGGCTGGAAACCAACTCGTCCTGTGACGTACCTTGCTTACTTTAGAATTCTGAGCCCTATGTCAGGGGAGGTCTGTATCCAGTAGAAACCCGGCCGGTTCTCACTGTCACGGTAAATCCAACTCAGCGCCTCCAGAAGGCGAGGTGTATGCTAGGTCACTATAGGACGCTGCTTCAGCAAAGTCGTGGGTTTGAATTTTGGGTCTTTGTCCATCAATGTGCTTAAGTAGTAGTACAGTTCCTTCCTGCCCCTCTCATCTTGCTCTGTGATTGTAATGTGGGCTTTTCTGTATGGTCTCATGCCAGCGCAGAAAGGCTTCTGAGAACGTTACAAATAAGAATTTGGTAAAATCCGTCCCAATTCATTAGGGTTTCTTCTACATTTGAGGGAGGCTATATATGAAAGAGAGCTAAAATTGTTATCATAGAATGAATGTCGCAAAAAAGGAAACAGCGTGCTCAAGGCTGCGGGAGATAAACAAGTTGCTTCGCAAGGCCAGTGATTCTTTAGAGGTGGTCTTTTATTTTTTTTTTATTTTGTGGTGAATATAGCCCCAAGAGATATGAAGGATTTAGGCTTATTATTCCAAGGTCATAGTCAGATGAAGGTGCTATATAGGATGGGATAATAACTGTACCAGACGCTGTAAAGCGATTACGAAGTTTCTTGAAATGACGTGGCAGGTTGGTTGGAAGCAGGTAGCTTTTGAGGTCCTAAGCGTGACCGTTATCTTGCAGTAGGTTTACGTGGCATGTGACTGATGACGACATATTGTGAATATTAGCAGCTAGTGTAATCGACCTCACAAAACTGTACTCTCGCTTACTTTGTAGGGTGCATGTCCGCCTAGCTGCAAAGCCTTTGCTCGACTAACTCTCATGCTACAGTGTTTTCTGCTGAAAACGTTATTAATGAAACTTCACAGCAGAGTTACCTCGTCAGCTGAGCATACCTTCAAGGAGGAGGCCCAGAATGGAAAGGTCAGCAAGAGATATATTATTAAAAGATCTCAGCCGCTGAGAAGATGGATACTTCGAGAAAAACAAAACACAAATTGAGACTTTTTTTATGACGCAATTACCCCGAAATAAAACCATTTGCGCTGAAATCCTACGCGCATGGAATTGAAACAGTTGATTTCAAGGACGGAACCGAGGCCTTTGGGAATGCGTGGAGGGACAATAGTGGAGACTGTCGAGAGAAGGGCGAAGCGATGTCACCATCGTTGTTTTCGCGTTTACAGGTGCCTTATAACAGCCAAGGATCAGATTCCTACTTAAACAAAGCATAAGAACACACACAAAACAAGACGGCAGTGTTCAATATACAGACGCGTAAACTCGTACTGTGATAAGAGCGACGTGTAGAAAGAAGTTTCCTTTTGCCAAGACGAACTAATCGAGAGCGCAGAATCTTTGGCAGAGAGAGCCGCGGAGGCTGAGAAAAGCGCCAGGGAGCCATAGGTGGCGAAGGGAGAGGCGTATAGGAAAGCGAAAAGGGGAACGGGAATACCGCACGCGTAAGGAGAGAGACTGACGCGTATTGGCGCCCTAATGGCGACTAACGGCAGTTTGATAGTGTGGCCTCACAGCCGTCAACTTGATGCAGATGGCGTCCGCCATCTTTGGCCCATTAGAGCGTCGCTGTCCGCCGCTTAATGCGACTTTGATGGCCGTTGTCGAGTCACGTGATGCGCCGCAAGAAGCGCCACCTCGCATGCCCGTACGGTTTTATTCGCTTGGCTTGTTTGTACTTGCTTACTCGCTTGTTTTCGATACTGCTCCATGAGCCCGCGCGCGCGCTCGCAGCGTGGATAGCAACAGCCGCTCGAATACCGCGTCACAACTTCTTTGCCTTTATATGACCACTTCGTGAGTAGAACTTCCGCGCTTTTGTTTTTTTTCTTCCTTCTTTTTCTTAACTTGTAATTTCATGCCTGCTGATATTGGGCGCTTTTGGCGTTAACGCGGCAAGTGGGTTTTGCCCGTCACGTCGTGCATGTGGTTGAAGCAAGTTATACATGTATGCATGAGGCAGTCGTCGATTTGAAGGTGTCCGTAGAATGACAAACGAGGTTCGCTGATCACCAGTTTTCTAGTGAAAGCTCGATGATGATTTGAAGCAGCTTTTAAAGGTGAGAAAATCAACATCAAAGGGCATGTTGAAAGCCTTTATATAACTTTACGTAATCAAGTATACAGCTTTAGCCAAAAGTTTTCAGGCCGCCATATAATGCCGCTTTTTGAGCCGTGTAGGGGATATTGATGGTTCTCCTGAAGCCCTAAATTTTTTTAGACTGATTAGAATCCCCCTCCCCCCCCCCCCCCCCCCTATTTTTCAGAACCCTTTAGTATTTAAGAGCACCGTAAGTGCTGTGCTATACGACTCAACTCTAAACCGTTTTGCCTAAGAGAATTTTAACCTAGGCTTTACTTTCCAAAAATTCATGCCATAAATTTGGAGGTCAAGCTGCAGCAGGACCGAGGGAAGCAGCTTTGAATAAACTCACAGGAAAGGCACATTCTCTTTCGGAGACATCGCACGACCGATATCGGGTCGATAGCAAACGGCTCCGAGGTCTTAGGAAACATGCTAAATCTTAACGAATGGGTTTAAACCTGTCGCACGAACTCCGCGACTCGCATCATCTCGCGTTTTCCATCGCTTGTATGCCCCTGCGTTCCTGCCTGTGGCAGTCGGCACCAGTACCTTGATTATGAAGGCAGTGAGCAGCTAATCATCGTCACTGCTGTGCGCGTGAACTCCTTACCAGGCCTCTTAACACTTGCCGGAATGCAGGGAGCGATCGACTGTTACTGATGACCGGCCAGAAGCTTGAGTTTTAAGGTCGCAGCCATCTATAGTTCTTTTTCGACAGCTACGCCCCTGTTTGCATGCGACAAGAGAACCAATAATTGTACAATCATCAGAGGGCGCGGTTTATCGAGCAGACAAAACTAAGGGCCTGGTTATTGGACCCAGTGAGGACTAAACGGCAGTTGCGACCTGAAAATGACCGCGGTTCATTCACCAGCAGCCAAGCGAACGGGCAGTAAACAGCGCTCGCGGGAAGGTAAAAAAGAAAGACTGAAATAAAATGATGGAACCGCGAGAGCGTTAGTGTCGAGACGCCAAGGAGGGCTTGGGTCGTAGGGTAATAATACGTTTTGGTCCCAGAGGCCGGCGGTGTCCACGCCATTTGGGTCCAGGCCGGTCGCTCGCATCTCGGAACAGGTTCGCGCAATCGATGTATTGATGAGGCGCTGCGTATTCGACATGCTCGCGAGAACACCCTCATACACATGCGCATCTTGAGGCCGCTGCTAGTCGCTTGCTCCATGCCACAGCGCCACGGGCTGATCGCGAGGGAGAAAAAGGGAAGGTGAAAGGGCGTGCTTCTTCTGGGAAGAAAAGAATCAGTATAGCTGGCACACACCCCAGTCTTCTTTCCTTATGCCCGGAGCTTAGGGTGAGCGTTGGGGAACTGAGGATCGCGGTAGTGTCTTCAGATGGGACAGCCCTTTTCCTGCCGTCGGCGGCAGCCAACGACATGGCCGTCATCTGCCGGGCAGCGTGTTATGCAATAGCGCATTGGTTGTGGATGCTCGCCGATACTTGCGCAAGTTATCTTCTTTTTGTTATCGTTCCTCTGCGTGTGAATTTATCACTAATTAATTTTATGTACGTCTGAGTGCATAAGTGCTTTTACGTATTTCCTGCCGTTTTCGAGTGCAAATTTCTTTGGAAACCTGGATTTCGTACTTGTGAATATTGACACTTTACTGCTTTGTTTCTTTTTTTGTTGTTTCATTTGTGAACTTCTCTGGCGTTGCAATCGTGCGTGCACTAAACATAAACTTGAAACAAATTCTAAAGTATAGGACGTAAAGCGAATGACGCCGACATAGCAATATTATACAGCGGTCAGTGTGCACTGAGACATTAGAACACAAGCGTGCCTGGATTTTACACGAATTTTCTTACATGACGATGAAAGCGGTGGCATGATCACCGGCAGAGATATTCGCCTGCGCGCCCTCTTCAACCGGCTTGACTACTGTGGCCTCGTGGTGACCTGCAAACATGGCCATTAATTGTCGTTGCATCGAGTTTCAAGGACACATCTTTTTAGTCTTCTTCTCTCAGTAGGTGAAATCAATAATTCGGCCGCGGACTCCTCGTGCTGTTCGTCACTATGCTTTCTCAACTTCCCGAAGAGACATGATTTTCATGGTGTCACAGACTATATAAGTCCTTGACCTTTGTTTTCCGTCGGAATTCCAGCACTACACTGCATGTGAGATTCACCACTTGTGCTTTATATAGTATTTACACTTGGTCGCCATGACGTGTATACGGACGGAAAACGCATCCGCTGATATGCTTTCCCGCATCGATAATGTGGCGTCCGAACCCCCAGCACGGAAGAGCATGCAGCGACCCAATGCAATGATCTATACCCAAACCGTGTCGGTTCTTTGCCTAAGCTCCTGCCTTTGTCGAAGTCCGAATTATTTTTCCGTCAAATTTATGATGCGTGGACGCATCTTCTGTGTTTCGTTTCCCCTTCGTGTCTTGGCGCCACATGAGGCACCCTGATGTAAATGCTAAACAGAAGCTGGTGGTCACGGGACTCTCCTTGGTCAGCAGAAATGTTATTTAGCGTGATTAAGGGTTCTGGAAAAAATCTAATGCACATTCGTGACGTACAACAGAACGCTAGCAGCAATGACGGTCGAGAAGAAAGCGCGCACCCGCAGGCGAGTAAGTTGTTTTGTAGAGCACACCGTCGCGAATGCAGAAGGAATTTTCTGATGCCTGCTCATCATGGGTGTATTTGAAAACTGGTGCCAAGTGCTTGTCCTTACGTTTTTGCTTCCAGAAACTTTTAATAAAAGCCGGCGCGATAGTTGTCAAATAGATATCAGCGTCGCAATTAGTGGTCGCAAGTGGAAGCTGCGCGAGGCAGTTATCGTCGTTGCGTTAGCGACTGCTTTTTTAAGGAAACTGTGAAATTAATGTCCAGCTGCCGATCCTGCAGCAGGGGTCACGCATATTTACATGGCAGCAAACAGAATAATATGACCTCTGACGACGGCAAAAAAGAAAGCATTCATAAAATCTTTCTTTGCCGAAACTGGCAGCCAGACCTGTTCTTTCATAGCGTAGTCGTCTTCAGTACACTTCGCCCGCGAGTTGCGTAAAATTACAACGCGTTGGTTTCTGTTATGCCACTGTATGAGCGCAACACCCGCGCAGATTCCGCTTGTGCCGGTGCAGAACTCAGTGCGCGCTGTCTGGACGAAATGACATTTTCTCAAATGTCTGTAAAACCTGGTATACCGAAATGTCTAATTGCATCCGGGAGTCTTCTGGAAAGGCTTATCTTGTTACAAGAGAAATTTAGGCGGGTAGGCTAAATCGGCAAACTTGAGCGTACGAGCGACAAAATTAAGTGCGAAATCCCAAGAAGCATCTCTTTCTTTCCCCAAAACTCTGATAAAGCGCGCAGAGGGGGCGCGACGAGTTCGCCGCGGAGAAGAGAATAAGCTTGAAAACTTGAAAATATCGACCCCATACAGCGTTAGAATTTGTATGTATACATCTCGGACACGTGACCGCGGTGTCGTTCATATGCAAATCACAGCGACGCGTGGAGCAATTCGTTAGGCGCTATTTCGCACGGGGAGATGGAAATTTGAAAATGAAAGATGCCAAGTGAGCTTTAAATGCTCCGATACTCATAGAAATTCCGCAGACGATGAAAAGACCGAATGAAGCCTTCCCTTTCTCCCCTTTTGTGCCGCGCGCATAAAGTCCTCCAGACCAGATTGGAAAACTGCACGCGTGTGTCAGTATGTGCGGCCCTGGAAACGAATGCACCGCTTTGGAAGATGCTGGCTCTTTCGCGCACGCGCATTTGGTCGTGTGGTGTAGCGTCTTCTCGCCTCCTCCAGCGACGGATGCATGGGCGCGCAGACAATGAGGGGCCACGAGCGAATGTGAAAAGATGCGCCAAGAGGGAGGCTGCAGCTCGGGCCTCCGGCGGTGAAATTTTAGCGAGCGTAATGGGGTGAGTCTTTGCTGGGCACAATATTTCGAGGAGACGCCTTCGATTGTAGATAACTAAAAATATATAAGAACGAAAATGATCGAACTAGGGCCACGGTAAATTGCACGCCACTGCGTTCATCTCGACGAACTTTGCGGGTTTTGATGCGGCGGGTAGATGCACGCATCAATATTTTTATTTGAGGTAATTTGATGTATACGTAGTGACGTGCTTATATTTTGGCAAGAGTACTGACTACCGCAGACATGTGGTATGGTCTTGGTCGAAAATCAAATGCAATTGAACGACAATGCAATTATGGTCTTATAGCCAGGGAGTTTCGTTTTGAGTTTTATATATATTTCAAATTCGGGGGGTAAAATTCGGGCTCTATTTTTTAACTCAGTAATAGGGGAGAAACCGGGTTTTTCGTGGAAAAGGTCCTAAAATTGGGTTTCTTTTTTAACATGCACTGTGCGTTCACGTCACGTTCATCTGTACATATTCATCATCATCGGTCATCACGTCGAAGAGAAGAAGTGTGAATGAAACGCTGCTGGTTTGTAGCGGCTGCTTCGGCTGGGCTGGCAATAGAAAAGTGAACCATTTATAGATATATGAAGGAAAGAAGCCAACAGTCGGCGAGGCAAAGGAAAGCATCGGGGATTGTTCTTTGTCTTTTTTTTTTATTTTGACTTCGGTAATCACATAAATTAGTAATGTAATCTGTTTAGGGGAAAGATAATAAAACACAAAGTAGAAGGAAAAACAACATGCCGATGGTGGGAACCGAACCCACGACCTCCGAAAATCGCGTCCGGTGCTCTTCCAACTGAGCTACATCGGGCACTGTCCTACCTGCTACGTTCTTGGGTATTAATATTGCCTGTATACGAACCTTGAGAATGTTCATCAGCGCCACCCTCAACCGTAGCGGTGAACGTAGAACGTCCTGTGTTACCGCCAGCGTCACGGTCACGTAGAACGTATATATATATATATATATATATATATATATATATATATATATATATATATATATATATATATATATATATATATATATATATATATATATATATATATATATATATATATATATATTTCCAGGCTGTAATAATTTGTCCGAATTTTTTTGTAGTAAGCACGGTAGTGCATGAAAGAGCGTCCCGCTGCCTAGCAACCGGTTTCACCAACTTGGGTCTCTCCCTTCCTTAGGGGGGGGGGGGGGGGGGGGTAAATCAGAATAAGCATTAATTCGCGTTTGAATTCACGCTTGAATTTCCGTCCTCCCTATGCCACGCAGGCACGCTCATACGGCTTAGTTAAAGCGGGGTGTTTATATGTGGGCGGTCGCCTACGCTATCGCGTCATATACCCTTAAAGGCGGAGCTTAGGTGTGAACAATAATTTTATAGCTAAAGGTACACTACGCTACCCTTGAGCATTTCGCCAGTGCCTTTGCTTTTCGTGGTGCCATTGCCTAGCAGTTGGTCTCTCTTCTCATATGGAAGGGTGACAGAAATAAGCCTGCCATGACGTCTGAATTCACGTTACTTCTAAGCCACGCAGGCATGTTCATACGGCTTCGTTAAAATGGGGCTTCATATTTAAACGGCACATTCCTCGTCTTCGCTCTGCTATCACCGCAAGCGGTTGCCTCCTCGAGGCGAGGAAGCCGAAGTTGTGATGTTGAGCCGCTGGCATATATACCTAGCTCGCTGCCACTCTGTGGTTATCGGTGACTTCTGCTAAAACTTCATTCTGTGACATCTGGTGCGGGATAACGCAAACCATGCTCCGAACCCTTCCAGTCAGCCGAGACTCCAGCCCTCATGGATCTCCTACCATCAAGATTACGCCGATTCATCAGGGTAGCCGATGGCTTTGAGGCCTTAAGCCGGAATTCGTGCCTCTGCAATTTCATCGTACTGTAAGGACAGCACCATCAACTCCTACACCCCCTTTGGCGACCCCGCAATCACCCTTGATCATGCAGGTAGATACCTCTGCGCCATCTTTCCCGTTGCAGCAGCCGCGGGAGCTGCCAACCTTTCAAGGCTCTCCATGTGATGACCCGGAAGACTGGTTAGAAAAATTTGAGCGCCTATAGCCCGGTAAATTGCTGGGCCGACGTCCAGAAGCTGCAACAAATATTTTTCTCTCTGGATTGTGCAGCTCGCACCTGGTTTAAGAATCACGAACCCACACTGACAACATGGAGTTCTTTCAAAGACCAATTCCTGCAAGCTGTTAACACCATTCTCCGAAAGGAACGCGCTGAGCTGCTCTGGTATACGCACGAGTTTAGCTTCCCAACGAGAGTGTCCTCGAAGACAGGACGTAGTTGTTCTGTCGGGCTGATCCCAACATATCCAAGGAGAAAAAAGTTATTTCATGCGGGGAATTAAAGAGAAGATCGTCGTTGGTTTAGTGTGATGTCCCCCCAAGACCACTGCGGAATGTTTGTCCGAGGTCACTACGATAAAGAAGACGCTCAAGATTTGAGCTAAGCAGAGCGGCCGTCCATCCCGATAGTTACGGCCATCGTCGACACTTGTAGCCTTGACGTGCTCCGCGAGACCATAAGGGTAGTCGTACGCGAGGAGCTGCAAAAACTCTTTTCAACTTCACCACCGCCATATGTTTCCTGCTTTTCACAGATGATTCGGGAAGAGGTCGACCAGGTGCTCACTCCAGCCGACCCTCCTCAACGAGTGCCACCACAGGCCATGACTTACGCCGCAATCGCTCGTCGTGCCTGTCCACCTCCAAGTCAGCATCAGGAGGGCCCTGCATACGTCCGTCCCTCCCGCTCAACCTCCTCAGGTACATCCACGCAAAAGTGACGTCTAGTGCACTCGGGATCATCGCCCGCTGTGCCACCACTGTGGCGAGGCTGGTCACCTGTTCTGAAACCGCTATTACGTCGAATGGGTCTGCCGGGATTCCTGCCATTGACTCGTACCTGACTGAAGCATCCAGAATGCCCTACGGCTATTCTCGGTCGCCTTCACCCCGGCAATATTACTTGCATACACGTACAAACGCCGGCCAGACGCGGGTCCGCTGGCATATAGCCCTCGTCGGGAAAACTAGAAGCGGCCCCCTTTGGAGAGAAGGTTGCTAATAGGCGAAATGCTTAAGATCCTCCAGTGCTGCAACCGGATGGCCACAGGAGGGCCCGTTTCACGACGACACGATATGTTCTGCCCTGATTTGCTGCCTCGACGCCCCTGTTCTCCGATGACATGAAACCAGCTCAGACCGCACCGCAGCCGTGACCGGACGCCGCGACGCTCCAGCACCACGACCACAGCTGTAGCAGCCGACCTGAACATTTCAGTGGACGAAATTGATGTCACAGCGCTTGTGAATACCGGCGCCGATTATTCTGCACTCAGTGGGGCATTCGCTGCTACTCTGAAAAAGGTGACTACACCCTGGACAGGCCCGCAACTTCGTGCTGCCGGTGGCCACTTGATCACACCTACTGTACTGGTACATGCACGTCTGGAGTAAAAGTGCAAGAATAAACGTACAGTCGTGAGCAAAAGTGGAGAGACCACGCTAACTCCTAAGATTGCTTTTTTGATGTATAAAAAGATGTGCCACAGAAAATTGCTTGGGCAAGAAGGCAATTACATTATGCATGGTACCTAATGCACTTCTCAGAAATAACTGTTTCACTGTCAGAAAAGTCA
This sequence comes from Amblyomma maculatum, assembly GCF_055883805.1. Classification (NCBI taxonomy): domain Eukaryota; kingdom Metazoa; phylum Arthropoda; class Arachnida; order Ixodida; family Ixodidae; genus Amblyomma; species Amblyomma maculatum. The sequence continues at coordinate 18,062,005 of NC_139347.1, read as the reverse complement.
GAAAAAGCTGGCGGGTAGTTTTCTGAAAGCGCATGGTCTCTCCACTTTTGCTCAAGACTGTACATAGTTTCATCGTCCTTTCTCAGTGTTCCCGCCACGTAATCCATGACATGGATTTCTTAACTGATAATGGAGCAGTTACTGATCTTCAGTCAAAGTCAGTGATCTTATTGACGGAGGACGCAATAGACAGTGCCTCACCCCGGCAGAATGTACAGTGCCAGTCGGGGTGAGGCACTGTACATTCTCAATGATCACGTCCTCTTCCATACGCCGTACCTAATTGTTGTGCGTATGAATCTTCGTGATGAAATTTTGCAAGCTTGCTGTGATGAACCAACTTCTGGACATTTGGGAGTCCCTAGAAGGCTTGCAAGGATCCTCAAAAAATATACTGGCCTCATTTTAACGCGGTCGTTTCCCACTATATCAAAACGTGTTGCGGCTGTCAGCGTCGCAAAGGTGCCGCCGACAATACCCACTGTGTTTTTGAAGCCACTAGACCCACCATCGAGGTCCTTCCAGCAGACATGGGCATGCTGAGACCATTCCCACTTTAACACTACGTTAACAGGTGGGCCATTACGAATTACGGATACGCGGAAACCTTCGCTCTACCCAACGGTACAGCCGTAAAGGTTGCAAAGTTTTTCGTCCATCAAATGACGTACCGGATTTTCTATAGATGCGGTATTTATTCAGTAGCATAAGTTGCCAACCAGTCTGACAAGTCTCCAAAAGACCTAAATGGCCGATTCGAATGCGAACGATTTGGATAATCACTGCAGAAACTTATAATGGATGTACACAGCTTCATAACCGCAGTTCAGGATGCTTAAAGAAGAGGAAAGCTAAAGCTAAAGCTAAACCTCGGCGCATAATACTTCGTTCAACTTGAAGCTCAATACATGTCAGGTAACAACCAATAATAATAGACTATTTCTTTGATGGTTCATCTCCTATAGCAGGACCATATAATGAAAAAAATTGGGAGGATGCTTAAGCTACGCCCTATAAGAAATAGACGTGAAGGCGCCTTTACCACCGCCTTTTCTTTCCGTGAATTTATGGCGTTGAGAAACTGGCACAAAGTTGGGCAAATGACTGAACTTCTTTAGAGTCTTTGGTTTTAGGGAAAAGGAAAGTACATTATCTGCGTCGCTTTTTGGGTGGACAGTGGACACCTAAACTTACGACGAAGTGCATACAATCGGAGGTATATATGTCATTGGTTCGAATTGATGATGGATATTAAATCGGAAGCGAAATTGTTTGACATCACCCTGAGTGCTGCACAAAGAATTGTTGCGTCACAGTTTTATTACGAAATGCCATGCACATTTTGTTTTCATACCTAGGGAACGGCGACGCTTTTTCGACTGCAAGTGACGTAATAATGCAAACGAAATGAAGCTGTTTTCAGGAACTAGACTTAGCACATGCTGGCAGCTGTAGTGGAACCAGCAGTCTATACAAAGTACGGCTTTGATCGCTGAAAGTACGGGGACTTTCCTTTAGCTCTCCATTGCAAGGGCGCAGCTGGTGGCGTTGAGCTTAAAAGCTAAAACTTCGTCTCAAAAGCCTGGCCTGTACAGCAGTTGTCGATTATCATTTCAAGTCTATATTAGCTCTGTTTCTTCCCCCTCTCCCGTCTGTGAGGAAGAAAAAAAAAAAGAAAAATCATCAGTTGCCTTAAAGTATTTTGCCAGTCGGACCACCCAGACAGAGAAGTCCGTATGGCCTTTGAACAACATTCCTCGACCAGATACTAGCTAAATATGGAGCACACTTGGGTCGGGAGAGTCTGTCGTCACGGCTGAGGTGAAATTTTTCTCACAAAAGCTGATTATCGATGCAGGTCTTCTCTTTGAGTTTTCTGCTGCCTCGATGTCTTCCTATGTATTTTTTTTTTTCGTTGCACGCAGCGATTCTCTCGTGGTGACGACAGCCTAGCAAAAAGAAAGCAGAAAAAAAAAACACCCCGAGGGGTTCGAAGACCAGGTCAGCCCCATCTTTCCCCCAGTGGTGGCCAGTTTTACGTCCCCCTATTGCACCCGAATATCCCCATCTCCCTTCCGTTGTCGCCCCATACCGGTCCCTCGATCCCTCCCTTCAACCTGGCCATTTCAGCGTGACCCCTCACGTCGCTTTGAAATCGCCGTTCAATGCGGGGCGTGCGCGGATGGCTGCCTTCGTTTTGACTGACAGGCAGGCCTGGCCGCATGGTGCGCCACCCGTGGTGACATTGAGCCCGCTGTATGTTTGTTGTCGCCTGTCAAGAGGCAAGTGGGTCGTGGTAGGCTCCTACCTTATGTTGACCCTGTCAGAGAGCGTTTGCCTGTTTGCCCTATCCTCGAAGGTGCATTCGCTTCTAGGTTTTAGACATTGTATTCCGCCCATTTGAATTGAAGCCCTCTTGCCTACGGTTCTCGCCCATTTAGTTTTGTGAGATATCTCATCATTGCTCCTGTTTTTCTGATGCATGATCGCTATGGGCTGCACGAAAGTCACTTATGCACGAAATGGTCTTTCTAGTTTCGTGTGTATGCTTACGCTATATTTTAAAGCATTTTCGGGAGTCGGTAGCGTGATCGAATAATTGATTTTGGGGCAGCGTTTCGATGGAGCTAAGCGCAAATTTAACGCGCCCGTGCGAGATGTGCGACATGGGAGATGGCTGCTGGACCTAAAGCTTACTTTTTGTGTGTGATGCTTGCCTCATTACCACTGTGTGAGTGCCGTAGCTATTGTATGCATACTGGTATAAAATAATACACTTTAAAATATACAATATGATCGAAATTAACCTGAAGCTCTGTACTATATGCGGTGGATCATACAGAGGATGAGCTCCTTCGGGACGTGTTATGACACGCAGAAAGAGTCCGGCCTTCCTCTTCTCTTTGCAGGAAAATAAAAAAGAAAAGAAAACGCTTGAACCACCTTTGTGTTAACCAAATCTCTAAATTAATTCAGTGCAGGTCAGTTTTTATTTCACTTAACAAATGAGACGGATGGTGCCATCATGCATTGCGATACATTATTTGATGATCCCGCTAGACAAAAAGCTACTCAATTGTCGCGTCGCATTTTTCGTCTTGTCTTCTGTGGTTAGTTAAGTTTATTCTTAAACTTGGGGCAGATTTCGTAAGTAGCGCTTAGTCCACTTGCTTTATTCAATTGCCATGACATTTGTATTCCGATTTCGTACAACTGAAGGCAAAGTAAGGTGCACCTTATCACTGCTTACATATCATAAGACATTGTATAACTATCCCTCACCCCCCTAAGACAATACATGAAACTATAGCCGCCGTACCTAAGATGGCGGGAGCGGCTTTGGTATAGTTAGCGCACGCTTGGCATCTTATTAATAGCGATGGAACTTGTTGGTTTAGAGACCAACGTTCTATTTGAGAAGGTTGGTCTAGACTGAAAAGAAAAAAACACCTATAAAAGTACTTCGAACTTTTGGCATTCGGCTTTAACCAAAAACGTCAGTACACACATGTGCCAAGCTCGCTGAACACACCACTGTAATTCAGCTTAGTTGAAGGAGAAAATCAACAAAATGTCGATCAAGTATAGTTCAATGTGGGTTTTGAGGTCTTTGTCCCTTCCGTCGCATATCTGCAGACTGGGAGGCCTTTCATCGTCACCATGCGATGTCTGCTGGCGTAGCTTTGTTCACGGTCGCAAGCAGTATGAGAAGCTATATTTTATTTTTTTTTTATTAACATCCTGATGTCTCCACCGCATGCAAGGACATTTGAAACCACGCTTAAGCGTCGCGATTAAGTGCTGCCGCGATGGCTGGGCGGCAGTTGTGGGCACTATAAGCACTAGGAACCATACCAGTAATATTGTTCCATTTGCCCATTAGTACAGGCAAACCGATGCTCAGTCTTAAAGCAAAGGACGAAATAAATTGCCAGTGATCTATTAACGCGCATGAATACCACATTTTGTCACCGAAAAACTCGGCCGTACATACATCGCTGCCTGTGCACCCCCTCCGAAAGAACTACGTTCTAAAATAGATGGCGAAAATAAAGCCCGGAAATTGCTAAAAGATTTTACTAATTTTAGAAGGCCATGCATCAACTTATTACCGAGTGCTCATCACTAAAACTCCAGTGGCTTACATGATCACGGTGTCACAGTGTCAAATCATTGTAGAGCACCCCTGGATGCGGATAAAGTTATACAGATTCTCTTTCAAATGAGAATGCTATGCGTTTAGCCATTTTCATTGGCGTCAGTCCTCAGCCACAACACCACTCCATGCAGACCACATGCTTAAATTTTATAGGAAAAAGAAATAACAACAGTGACAACTGCCACCCCATCATTTTTCACGTCCTGGTTCATACCAAAGAAAGTTACATGGCGGGTTTACTTCCACTTACTTTGATCTGCGTTTTGGCCAAATGAATTTGAAAAACTCGAAAATCATTGTCAGAGATGGAGAACTCGTTAGCACAGCTGAAGAAAGTGAATCGAAAGTAATTTGAAAGGGATTTAGAGAGGATGGAGGTGGGCCTCCTTTCGTGCCTTCAAGCATTGTGACAGGGAGGGATCGCAAGGGGAATCTCTACAAAGCCACTCCTAAACGCCGACGCAGGGGTGGTCTCAGACTGACCGCTGGCTTTGAGGACAGGCACCTGTGGTGGAAGCCCCTTTGCGCGCTTATGGTGCATTCCTGGGAGGAGAGGGACGAAGTAGAGCTGTTAAGAGAGAGAGGCGCGCATTGAATGTCGCAGACACGTGCGGGTATTGTTGGCACGTGCCTCCATCTTCAAGGCGGAGACATAAAAACGTAGCCTGCGCGGATAATCTGTGCCCGTTCTGTCGCCGCTCACGTTGGAGTGCTGCAGGACAAGCTCAGTTCGACCGAACTCCTCATGGGCTTCTTCCCTCTCCCTTGAGATCGATAGTCTATATTTTCTTGTCGTGGAGGGGTCTGTACTATGACCTGGCTGGCCCAGAAATATCACTTTTAAATTACTCCCCGACGATCCGGTCTAAGACATGTGGGCAAGCAAGCTATACCAGGTCCACTAGACCGTCGACACCGTCAGTGGTAAATATGATCTCTCTAGACAATAAAACAATTTACTCCTCCTTCCGCTCTCCAACTGCTTCTTCGGTTTCGCAAGGAACGTTAGAGGTGCAAAGATGCACATTTGCTTTAAGCGTTAATGACAGCGAGCTGTCAGAAAAGAGGGGGTTCAACCAGTCAACGCTCATGAACCGAACATAGAGCGTTGTCTGAAATCATGGGATTATGGGAATCATGGGACCGCTCACCGGATGGTTTAAATCTCGCTGCAACCATGGGTGGCCTCCGATTGGTCATATGCATCTGGACGCATTGCCTGGAAAGTATTGGTGGAAGCGGATGGTGGCGGTCTTGCAGTGCAGCGCACTTGAGGGCGTTCACTGCTGGTGCTCAACCCGGCTGAACTTTTGCAGAACGGAAATTCCATTAAGCATGATAGGACACAGTATGTTGTGTATAATCCTCCATGGCTCTCTGCGAACCTCAAGGGCAGACACGCAGGTGTTGAGGACATTTTGAAGCGAGTATTGTATATTATTGTGAAAGCAATACTACGACCGCAAAAGCGAGACCTCGGGTGGCCGCAGTTACGCCGTGGAGAGGTGCCGTGAGAGCCGTAGCTACGGTCTCCTCAAAGGAATATCGGGCCTGCCATGATATTTGAATTCACGTTACCCCTATGCCACGGGCAGGAGCTGACAACTCGGGTCGCTCCTTTCATATGGGAGGGTGATATCAGAATCAGCCTGCCAGAACCGTTTGCATTCTCGTTACCCCTACGACATGCAGGCACGTCCATACGGCTTGGTTGAAGCGTCACTTTGTATATGGGCTGGTAGCTTACGCTCTCGCGTCATGCCCTTAAAGGATGAGCTTAAGTGTGCCCAATAATGTAGCACCTTACACTTATAGGGCGTGATAGGGTAATAATAATGTAGCAGGCAAGATAAGCTTCCGCAGTTGCTTTCGCTATTCAACTAGGGTCAACCAGAGCTAAACTACAACTAATTTTTGTGTAGATATGCTCCAGCACAAATAAATTTTGGCATGTGTGTGAAGAATAAGAAAAAAAACAGCAGAGTTGCGAAGTAGAAGAAGAAACGAAGCAGAAAAAGTGCAAGCGAGCGGTGCCGGCTCCTCGCGCCGCATCTGAGGCCAAATCCCGGCGTCAGATGACGCTCAAGAGTGACAGCTAGCTGACGCTCTAAAAGGCACATTTCTTTTGTCCAAGCTAAACCGAGTGCATGGCAGATTGATCAGAAAAGATCGGATGGCTCAAGTATTGTCATCCGCTTTATCGGTGCTGCCCACCTATAACGAGCAAAAGCAACAACATCTACAGTCAAAATCGTCTCGAAAGACGGCGGATTGGACATGGCTGACGAATGCGCCGAGTGCTACGTATAAGGGTTCAGGTGAGTGCGTGAAAGAATACGGCGCAGATTTTTTTCATATAAATTTTCGGTTCGCATTTGTGGCCGAAATCTTAGGGTTGCAGCATGATTTCTCCAATAAAATTTCTCGCCTGGACCCACACACTTTCCCAGGTTACTTTTCTTGATTTAATCCATCTTTGTGCAACTTGCTAGAGACTAGATGCGACGTGCCACTATTGAATTCATCAGAACACGATAAAATAAAAGCTGCATGCAGGTGCTTGGTGCGTGCCTGCAACACGTAATACGCCGCCAGGTGGTTGCTTAATTGTTAGCCTGAGCGTTCCACAAACCCGCGCAAGCCTTTCGTATAGGCGCAGTGGTCGATTGTTACGTGGAGGCGAGCCTATGAGGGGTTGCGAGTAAGAAGCTCGAAGGGGAGAGACGATGGGGAGGAGGAGGAGTAGGAGGAGGAGACAGAAGAGGGGGAGGCGTGATTCGTTTAATAAAGTGTCAAGCGCGGCGTAGAACAGGAGCACCGCACTGATTAATAGCGGACGTCGATCGGGTGTGGCTGTAGGCTAGCTCTCTGCCGCGGGCTCAATTAATGAACGCTGCCTCTAAAGGCAGCGGGACCCGGGGCCCTTAATAAGACCCGCGCGGCGCGGGCGCAGGTTTTTGGTCCTCGTGGTGCACTCTGACCGCTGCGCTCGTGGCGCGTACACATACACGGTTCCACTCTCTTTCTCCGTAAAGTTGGCCACATAAGAAGGGCCTTTACTCCTCTCCACCTAAGCGTTCGTGCTGGACAAGGGTTTTTCGCGGTTGATGTAGAGCGTGTTCTGGTAGCCTGTAATGAACCGATCTTGGCTGATCGATCCGTTGCTCTGCTTTGGATATATGGCTTTGCCTCCAGGGCGGCAGTTATGACGTTAACCACCATTATGGTATAATGTGAACCATCTACCTTATTTTTCTGGTTGATATTAAAAGGGCCATTTTTTTTTTTTTTACATACACCAGATGCACCAGTGTAGCAAATGCTCAACACTTCCGCTGGTTTTTTTGCTACACTACGGCAACTGGAGTAGGTTTAAAAAATGTCCCTATTTCTGACTGCTGTATTATGTTACGGATTTATCCCCCGCTTCTCTTTATGTAATGGCCTAAGGTTTTAAGGTAAATAAATGATGATGATTATTATAATTCACAAGGTATGCGCGTCCTGCCGCGACTAGCGAGGAGGCTTTATTCAATTGAGAGGAGAAGCTGAGGATGAAGATAAAGAAAGCAAAAACAACGCATTGAAAGATGCGAAATAAAAAAGACCTTTGCTCTTGACTCCTACAAAGCAGGGAACCATATCGTCCGTACTGCCTGAAAGCTTTAAGCCATGTAGCAAATTCCTTTAATTCGCCCAGCCACTGGGATCCTTTAGAGTGGGCCGCTATGTTAACCTTGCCATGCGACATGATGTCGGCCTTTTGGAACGAGTCCTTATGTCAGGGCGAATTCGTGTCGATTTCTGCGTAGTTCGTCCCGTCCGCTGGAAGTGATTGGTATATTTGGCTTTCGCTTCCACTCTTGACCAACCGGTGGTGCTGCTTCACTGCACCTGATATTATTCATCTAGGGAGTTGTTGATAAGTACATGGTGTGTGTGCGTAACGTAAACATGCCATTATATGCCTGAAAGAACGAAGTTTACAGCGTTGCATGCTGGAAGACCTCAAATAGGTTATGTTCTATAAGAGAGCAATATTCGGAAGGCTAATTCTTACGTTGCAATTCCCATTGGCTTGATCTTCTTTTTAAATCTTCTATGTCCCTCCTGCTCCTTTATTCTCAATTTTAGCTTAAAGGAAGTCGGTGCCAATTTGCCGTTATGGTAGCTGTTCTAGCTGAGCGCCAAGAATGGGGTACAAACTCTTTTTTACTGATTGGAGCAGAATCATAGCCCGAATATTTCAGACCATATGCCCGGAGCGGAACTGAGCACAAGGTTCGCGGAAAGCCGCGGTGTTAGTTCGTTTGTGCATGAATCAGCAGATACAGGACATTTCAGGTGCTTTATAGTATGATAGCAAATAATGCTTTTTAGCGCCATAAAAGAAGAAAGGGCAAGTAAACTCATTTTATTGTATTTACTTTGAAAGTTTCAGTATTTTCATTACTGCTTGCAAGCACACTGCGTCAAATGTTGACCCTTACTACGAGTTATAGCCGCACATTCACATGCTGTTTTAGGCTCCGTACCTACAAAGTAGCATTCTCTAATTTAAAACGCTATATGATGCGGTGCAAATTTAAGGCGCAGCCAACCAATATACATAAATCAATTCGAATGTCTTCAGCATTGAACTGGAGTCAGTGGTTTCAGGCTAATTTGTTCCCGATAGTGTAATATTGAGGTGCGTGAAATTCATTGCTGATGCAGGTGGCATGAGGGGCAGAAAGTTACTTCGAACGAAAAAGTCGTGAAATGGCTTGCAACAATATATGCGAAATGCTGCTTTTCGCGCTTGTTCCACCCGAGTATATACCCTCCCACAGCACACATAAGCCTCATATGAGCCTGTCTTGTAAACATGGCCTTAACGCATCAGTTTGTTCGATGGCGCTCTATTCTTTTTTTGCTAATTCTTTATGCATCACAAGTCGACTGATTGCGGGTCATCAATAACGTTTAGTGCGCTCCGAGATGCGCTCCAATGTTCATGCACTTTTACAAAGTACAGTACCTGCGCTTAATATGCAAATTTTCGTCGGTGGTGCGCAAACTGCCGTTCAGTGGCAATAATAATTAATGACTACAACGACGGCACGCGCCATCTCCTGTGGATAGCCGAGTGGGTCCAAAGCGCATTCTTACACCTAATCCCAGAGCCTACAATGTCGGACCTACGCGTGTGGGCCCGTTATTTTACGAGTACGCTGCCCTTCTTTGCACACAAACTGCAGCTCCCCACCAGCGGCGATTATCCCTTCGCCCAACAAACCATAACGCAGCGTACTGCGCAAACAACTCCGGCTGCTGCGGCGGTGCGCGATTTGCAGCGGCGCACCAGAACTGAGAGGTAGGAGGCTGTATACATGAGCGGTAGAAAGGAGCGGAATGCCTACTATTTTCACATTCCGGAACAGCGCATAACAAATATTGGTTTCCCGTTCCAGTAAATTCCCTGTTAACGAATTTCTCTACAGTGACCACGAAAGCTCTAAAGCGTTTAGTGGCTAGTAAAGCGTCTAGTAAAGGGTCTGTGTGTTTGAGCGGGTCTGAATCGTTTTTGGCATCACTACAGCGGCTGTTCCATTTCATTCGCGAACCCACTTCTTGACCAAATTTGGCATGGCTATAGGTGGCTTTTCTTGCTGAAAGTGTTCTTTTAGGGTACCCAAAACTGTTTCGATATACGTTCTCAGTGCTATCTGGTTCAGTAGCAGGCAAAAAGTGTTCACAGTTGTAGGTAGTAGCGCTCAAAGTTTCAAACGAGCATTGTGCCTGGGCGATTTTCGATAAATAATAGGTGCGCTTTAAAGCGCGTATCATTAATTCCAGGAAGTTCCGTTTGGTTTCGGGGTTTAACGTCCCAGCGCGACTCAGGCTATGAGAGACGCTGTAGCGGAGGTCTCCAGAAATTTCGACCACCTGGGGTTCTTTATCGTGCACTGACATCGCACAGCACACGGTCACCTTGCTTTTCGCCTCCACCGAAAAGCAACCGCTGATGCCGGAATTCGATCCCGCATCCTTGGGCACAGCAGTGGAGCGCCCTAACCCTTGCAACATCCCGGCAGGGTGATTCCAGGAGGGAAGCCGACTGTACGAATTAGTCATTTATAGCACACCCACTGGTATTCATGCGGTATTTTGTCAAGGGACACTCAGTAATGAAAGGTTGCTACTAGACGGCATTTCATTACTCAACGGAACCAGGGAAGGGCGTCAAATATGTTTTTAGAAAATAAACGTTTTTTTTTCCTCTCACTTACTGCATTGATCCTAGAGCAAAAAATAGCATCCGCCTTCATTTCTATGTTCGTTCTTGTCCACAATCCTTCGTGCTGCTTTGTGTTTGCGCAAGTTATATGGTTTCAGCATTCCTGCTGAAACGGGACTGGCCTGATAGTTTCGGAAATGGATCACAGTTCTGAGAACTCTTCCCAGCTGCTCTTGGATACATAAGTGCACCTATCCTGCTTAGTAATGATACATCAGTCGCTGCCTCAAAAACCCCGAGCTAAAAGGAATGCCACTGATAGGATGGGGCCACTTATTGGCAAAAACATTATAGATTCAGTCGCCGAACTCCCCGTGAGACGAATTTTCCACTGGGATTCCTTCATTAAATACGTGCGACATCTTTAATGAGGTTTCTTATACAACACTGTGGTTTTAAAGGCACGAAACTTTTCCGAATTTGCTGAGAACTCTTGCAAAAGTTTTTACATAGACGCATTCGTTGATAAGTCCTTAAGTCTTCGAATCAAACGTGCACTTCAATCAAACGATGAATCAGTTAGCGTATTCACTGTTATTCTCCGTCTGCAGCTCTTCCTGCATCTTCATCTATAGCCTTGTAACAAAAAAAAAAAAAACGATGTCCTGGTAGGCACTCTGTACATTTTGATGACCCCTCCTGCACAAACCGAGACTATATCTGAGGAAGCTCGAGGATAGCCGAACACATCTCAGCGAGAAGTGAAATTGGCTCTGTGCATCGTTCTTTCAAGTAATGGCCATGCGACATTCCAGTGTTCCTTAATCATGCCAACCTGTACGAATCGAGATACACCCACGAGATGCGGCAAGCTTCTGAATGTTTCAGGACGCCAAGGCGTCATTTGTGCTTTAAGGTGCTGTAGCCCGGAAACTTTTCTTTCTCCATCTCAACCATGGCTTGCGTTGCGCTGAGCAGTCCCGCCTGAGCTCCGCGACAGGTGTGTCAACAGGCTAACCTCTCGAATTCTTCACCGCGTTCAAAGTGCCCCGCTTCGATACAAGGACCTCAAGGGGAATTTGGGAACTATTCTGATGAAAGGACTATGGGTGAACGCCAGATCCACCCCGTGCATCTACAGGCATCAGATCTGAGCCCCATACATCTGTGGCAGCGGGAATGACAAATCTATAGAAGTATATTACGTTGCGTTGCGGCGCACCATGATGCTGCGTGCATCACACGTGAACGCCCTTCGGCAACGCCGTGGGTTTCGGCCGGCGGTTGATGTGAACCTGGTGGCGTGCGAAGAAGAGGACACAACCAGAAAGGCCTGCGCCCGGGCCGCGACGTACACAGATGGGGTGTTGTAAACACAGGAAGCGCGCACGGCGGTGGCGGATAAATGATCCAGCCGGTGTTTGGACAGCGATTCCTACCTCCTGGCTCTGGCCACGGCAGCAGCAGCAGCAGCGGCGGCGGCAGCAGTGAATGAGGGGGAGGCGAGGTGGGGCGACCTTTGGCGCCTAACACCGCGCGATGCGGCGCTGCCGTTGCGCTGGTGGGCTCGTAGCTTTTCCGGGAAGGGCCATCTTTTGGACATTGAGTGTTGTCGGCCGCTCGGTCCTGGTCCGCTTCGTTCCCGCTGCGGAAAACACCGAGCACAAAGAGACAAAAATTGCCGTCGTAGGGGAGGGGGCCGGGAGTCTTTGGCGATTCGAGGGCTGCCGAACGGCGTTTACCATTTGTCAAACGAGCTCCTCGCGCTCCCTATAACCTTTGCATTTCTTCCTTTTGTGCTGAACCGGCCTACGGTTTATTTTATTTGCTTGTCTTACCATGTATGGACCTAACGTGCTTTTTTTTTTTTTTTTCTGGCAATAGGCCCTTGTTTGGATCGATATATGCCGTTTCTGCCTGGGACGCAAGTTACTGCGCATAAACCGTTGTGTTGAATCTGTCCTTGTTGATTGTTGCAGCATCACATGGCTTGTTTTGAGCCGTTACTCTGTCATGACATACGGGCAGGTACATGTTGGCAGTGTGGCGTACAGTGCGCAGGGGAATACCTGAGGCTGGTCTCAGAAATTCTTCAAACTTCGACAACTGAAAACTGCAAGTGATCGGGCATATATAGGAGGGTGGTTCCTACCTATCTTCTCGTTTACGCAATGATGCGCATTATCTCGCAAGCCTTTTTGCTGCCCTCTCTTTGTGTCAGAAAGATAATATTCTCTCTTGTTAAAGCGCTTACCCATGTCGCTCTTTCCTGGTTCTCACAGCTCCGCTGCTGCTTCCTTCAGCCCAACATTTTCGTGTACCTTTTACTTACTTTGCCTTTACCTGTTTACTTCTTCATGCGCTTGTCAAAGCAGCGCTAATGTAGTAGTGTCGGGCTACGCTTTGTTATCCTTACGCATTAATGCTTATTACCCCGGGCACTACGCCGGTGTAAATAAAACCCTAAAGGTGTTTGTAAATATTTCCTTCATGATCTGCTGTTGGCGGGAGGCACACAAATATCAGTACAGAAACGGCTCGCTAACTTGCCTCAGTGTGTGACTAAGCTACAGCGATTGGCTGTGCCCAGCAAAAACTGCGAATACAAAGCAATACTTAGACCCACGAAAGAGTGATTGTCATTTTTCAGTTATGCGGTACACAGGTACAAAAAGCGTACTTTATAAGCAATCAGCCTCATCATAATGCTCAGATTAACACCAGATCCTTGCTTTGCACACATCGCCAATAAGGCACGTATTGCCCCACTCTCTATACTCTTATGGTATACTTGTATTTCGAGCGAGTTTTTACAAATTTTGTTTTAGGATTTAGTTGTTATTTACGAATTGCTATTTTAGTCCTCTCTTCGATCGTTGCCGAAAGCGCTGCCTCAGCCTGGTTGTTATCAACGCCAGCGACTCGATCTGGGATGAAGAGAGTGGAATGGAAATGAAAGAAAAGTTGGTGTCATACCAGCGGTGGACCTCCTCTTTCGGCGATTGCTTGCTTCACGTACGCTTCTTCTGTTTGAAGGGAAGTGTCTTCCTGTCACTGTAACCGGTGCTGTACTTTATTCGAGAATTGGCTGATCTAGTATCTTGAAGTGAAAACATACAAAAGTCGATTCTAAAACTACACAGCAATTCGCCTTATGCGAGAGGGTGTAGAGCCACCACGCGGGAGCCGCTATAGAACACAAACTGCAAGGCGCTCTAGCAGGCGACGATCAGAGCGAATCACCCAATGCTGCCTTGAAACTCCACGACTTCACTTCCGGCGTATCTTGCTTTATTTTGCTGAACAAGTGGCGCGTTTAAGAGCTTTTCTTGGTACTTAGCCTTTCGCAAAGTATACAAGGACGCCTGCATATACGGGTCCCTGTTAGATGCACGTGAATATATTGCAGCGGCGACGCTTGTATACGACCGCTTTCGAGGCATTTCTTCTGATAGGTGTGGAGCAACGCGTTCCATACCGGTTTTATTATGAGCAGCTAGGATTCTGGGCATGCGCAGATAATTTCGGCAAGAGGCGAATTCTCTTTGTTTGCTTTTGTGCAAAGCGGGTTTAAGGTTGCGTGTATGAGGGCGAAACCTTATGCGGCAGTGCATACATAATATTATCTCTCAGTGCTGGACTAGTTGGTGTGACATTGTGTTTAACCAAAGGAAATACAGAGCTAAAGTTTTGACGAAACACACAGAAAGACGAACTGGGCATGCGCTGTTAACTAGTTTATTGAAAGATACATGTGTACATATATAGCCCGAAGACGGTGAACGCCTGCGCATGTCTTGAAAGGTAGGACAAAAAAAAAAAAATAAAAATAAAACAAACAGGAAGAACACCCTCAGGTAAAACCTTCTGATAATCTCGTATTTTTCAACAATATATGTTCACTTTCACGTAAAGATATAGAAGTCGTGCTGACACACCTACCCCCCCCCCCCCCCCCTCCTTTCTCCTTGATAAAAAAGGCTTCTGCGAGCTCGCGAGCTAATCTGTCTTTACTTCTGGTTAGAATTTTAATCTCTCCAAATCGTGGTTCACATATTTTTTATTTATTTTTTATTTTTATCAAAGCAAGAGCGGCAATGGGCGGGTAGGTTTTGGAACGAATCTGATGCGTTCCCTAAAGACGTGTAATGCTCACCAGCACGCTCGTTGACGCAGCGCCCGATCTGACCGACGTACACCTTGCCACACGGAAGGGGGATCTCGTAGACCACTCCCGTGGCACACCTTACGTAGGGCTTCGAGTGTTTCTTTCCACACCCCGATGTTGCTTTCCCGAGCGCCTGTCCCGTTCGTCTTTCTGTGTGTTTCGACAAAAATTTAGCGCTGTAGTTCCTTTGCTTAAACACATACATAATATGTTGGGACGTTTTCACGAGTATTGCTATGAGAGAAATTGCAGACGATGATATAGTTAGATTAAAATACGTCGCTGTTTGCTGCTCAGCTTGTTAAGATTACTGATGTTTGTTTGTGACCGGATGTCTTCGCTGAAACCTATAGGCCCTCCTACCTGAAATGCGCGCAACTCCTATAGATACGGTCGACACTCTGCTTAAACAGAATTTTTTATTCCTCCACTTGCCTTCTGCACTAAGTTTCAGAGACATCTTAGCTATTAACTTAGAGATTTCCAGCTTCCTTCGCCCTTTATATTTTTGCTTAAACTTCAACCAGAAGAATACGGTGCACTGGAAGCGCATACATACAAGCGCAAGTTACCTGCTCTCCCTCGTCCGCTTTGTAGTCCTTTTCCTGTTCCCTTCTTTCCCTATATATTCATTTCGCCGTATAAATTTCAGCATTCTGCCAGAGGGAAGAAAAGTCGGCCGTCCTTGCGAGGGGCAAGCTGAAAACCGCACCACGCGCTTGAAGATTACAATATGAATGCGCCAAAATGGATGACCCAACAAGAAAATACATGCGCGGCGAGGGTATCGTTGCAGTACCTTACCTTAGGCGCAGAGCTTTTAGCTACATTTCTTTTTTTGACAAGCCTGCACGGGTTTATAGATTTCCGAGCTTACACAAACCGCGGGTATTTTTATTTCTGAAACACTCGGGCTGGAAGTGAACTGCGCGCAAAATGCGTAAAACTTTCAACAGGTCTGCAACAGGAAATGTGATGAGTTGGACTGAAGGAATGGATAATTTGAACTGTACTGTTTAGCGTCAGTTCGCGCTTGTGTACACTCTATATCCAGATTGTTGGACGCGTTTGCGAAACACTTTTTGAACATTTTCCCCAATTGTATATATAGCAACCTCGTAACAATAAATATATCTGCAAATCTCTCCTCGATAGGGTTGTATTTTTTATTTAGATCTCTACAAAAACACACCCAATTAATTTTTTATGATAGATTTAATTACTCTTTGAGAGCCCAGGTCAATATCACAAACAATTTATTTTTTTGGCTATAGGCAGATACTTAGACTGTTCCTATCGATATGGTCATGAAAGTATTCCTCACAGAAGTACAGAAGTCTTAAGTAATGATTGTAAACGCACAGAAAAAAAAATAATTGAAAGAAAACTTTTGTTACCCACCGGAACCTTATAAGTTTATATTTACATATACATAACAGCCTCCTGCGACATTCCAAAGTTGCCTCAGATAAAAAAGGTGTACCGGAAAGCTGTAATTCCATAGGAACATTGCATGCTCATGGAATTCATCGGCGCAGACCGCTTGTAAGATATATGTACTGGCTTTAGTTATTCCATGTAGCATGCATGGGTTATAATTTCTCTGGATGCAAGAAAAAAGATGAGAAAAGAAAAAAAAAATATTCGCTGTACTTCGCTGCGAGGAAAGTCTTGCGTACACATGAATAAAAGCGAATCCCACGTAAGCTGCCATAAAACGCGTTTTTTTTCTTCATTATTATGCTTTCCACAAAGTTACGATATGAGCTCCAGTAACCTCCAGTAAGCACGCCAGCAAAATTTAAGCGCCGGCTAAAATTTCTATTTTTCATTAAAGGGTCTCTCTCTCTCTCTTTCTTTCTCAGTAAGCTCCAATGACAGTACCTGCCGCCCAAGTGCTGCTCACCGAGCTTGTGAAGCTACGAGAGAGAGAGGCAGGGTTCGTCGCATTCATTCCTGGCCTCTATCACTTTACTGCTGTACTCTCTTTGTTAGTATAGTAACCAAAGTTTTATCGTTAAAAATGACTGTCTTTGCGTTGCATTTCATTTGTTATGCATTGAAGGATAGCTCTTACAGTGTTGTATACTTTTTTACAGCGCCCTGCAGGCCTGCAAAGAATGTGATTTGGCTGTGTGCATTAAAACAAATCAATAGCAAATCAACAAACCTTGCTCAAAGTGCTTATCTTTTGACCATTTCAGCGTTCGGAGCCAACAGCATGGACGTTTCTGTGAAAGCGCAGATACGTGAATGAGACGCATTATTTCTGCAGAGCAGCATCGTTCAATAGCATTTCAGGCAGTTTAAATTAAATTAAGTGTCAACTGCCTCAAAAATTTTAAGGCATTCTTCAAGAGCATAGGTCTACAATCAAAAATTCACAGCTGCGCCAAACACAATGCTGGGTAGAATAACGGGCCGGGCCACAGCTAAGACCTTTCGCCCTTATCCGTTCGTTTCTGCGTTCCCTGTGTTTAGCAGGGATGTAAAAGCGATTATAAATCGTTTTTACATCCATCGCAACCGTCACGCCCTCTTCCTGACATATGGTGACCACCGCTCGTGCCAGTGCTACGAACCCCCATCGCTTTCCGTCGCTGGTAATATGCAAATCAGGCGGCCTAACAATATTTCTTTCTATTTTATTACGCCTCCTCGTTTGTAAAAGCATAAGCGAACTACAGGCGGGAGACGCGTCGGATGGCCCCAATGGAAGATAGAGCGGCGCGCGGTGCAGAAATAAACGACAAGAAAGAAACCGGGATGACACAAAGGCTCATTGACTGCCTACCCCTCACGCAGTCTCTCGTCTTAACATGGCAAAACCGGGCACGTGTGATCCGGGCTATTGGACACATAATGGTTGCTCATGAAGGGGCAGCGGTGAAAAAAAAAATGCTAAATAGTGGGCTCAGGAAGTTCAACACAGGGAACGTCGCGTGGCATGCATGACAGAAAAAAAAAATGCAGGATAGAAATTTGGTGGTAAAGGAAGAAAAAAAAATGCGGAGAATGGGAAGAATTCGTGACAAAAGTTAATGACCATCGGAGGGGGGAAAATACTGCAATAGAAGTCAGCGATTATTGTGTACTTACACGGCTAAGGTACGGCTGTCTGCGGCTCCTGCAATATGGCAGCGACCTGCCACACGTGGCTGTTCCTTTGCTTCCCTTTAGTTCCCAGTATTCTTTGTTGTTTTCTCCTTGTTCCTCGAGTGTTTATACCGTTACATAGCAACCGGAATGGTTGCTAAATAATACTGAATACAAGCCGTGTCGTTTACTAGTATTTTGGATACACTCTTTCCTTAAGCCTGGTAAAGCTAAAAGGAAAGTGTAAGGAGGCACTCAAGCTATATGCCTTTACAGAAGTGGGATAGCACGATTTTCACCTTGTTTCTGCAATTCCCGCAGAACTATCGCACGTTGTTAGCGAATTTAGCCCGTTTCTGTCCAGTGTGATCTCGTCGAGCATTAATCCTTTCTGGGGCGCACAAAGGCTCTCTACGAAGGTCACGCGTATATACTTGGGCTAGAAATCATTTCGGCAGTCATCTGATCCTATACGGTCGCATGCCATGCTATTATCTGCTAACACCGGTGAAAGTGCAGCGGGAGGGCTCATTGAATGCAGTTAACTTTTGTCCTGACTGCAACCCACCTACCCCTCTCTAGCCCCCTTCTTTACGTCTCTACCACATGCCCCGCTCCCACAACCAGAAACACCCATTTAACTCCCTATTTTCGGGGCAAGCTAGCACCTATGCAGTTTATACACGTAAGCGAGGACAATCGGAAGACATAACATTAGCAGTTCAATAGCGAGCGCGATGGTCCCGCGAGAGATTGTGCCCACAATGATGAAGCAGGAGGTGTCGAGGGGTCACCCAGCGAGGTGAAGAGAGGTGCCCGCGGGGTGTCAGAACGGTGGAGAAGCGTCAGCGACCGCTCTCACTCCGCGGGGGGTGGCTTGGGAGATCGCTAAACGCTGGCTCGCATACACGGGCTGAGAGAAGAGATGCATTTCGGGGTTGACGATAACGACAGCGGATATGCCTTTTCTCTCCCCTTCCTACCACTTCCCTTTTCCTTGCCGATCATTGCTACTGGGCCCGCATAGGGACGATCGAGCGTGTTTGCACCCCAGAACGTCGACCGGACGGACACAATGAGATGCTCGATCGGGCGCCAGAGGGCGTTTGTCTTGCCCTCTCACTCCTCCTTTCACCGGGTGTCGCCATTTAGTAGCTGCTCATGAGAAAGCGCCCCGTATCGCCCTGTATATTCGTTTATTGCTATCATGTATTCCCTTTAGACTCCCTTTTTTTTTTCTTTTTACGCTTGGGTTGCTCACTGAGCGTTTAGAGATGACCCGGCCAGGCATGGAAACGGCCAGGCTCTGCTTGACTTGGCTGACGAGCGCGCGTTTAGTGCTTCGTGACGGTCGTAAAAGCAGCGGTGGGCGCGGAACGCAGGCTGGGCAGCGCGGTTGGGTGTGATTTGACGATGACAGTGATGGCGTCTGAGTTTTGTGACTGAGTAGTTACCCGTCGTGTAAGCAGGACATTTGTGACCTCGTAAGCTCGCGTTCGCACTCTATCAGCTACGGCGCGGGAACGGAGGAGAAAGCTGCACGCAAGAAGTCGTGCGAACATAGGAAAAAAACAAATCGACGGGTGTTGTATCTGTCGCGCTTGTTCCTTTCGCGCTTGTGTGGGCTGCATCCATGGCCGGCTGCTAAGGATGAAAAGGCCTCCCGTAATGTTTCCTATCGCCTATAGCAGCTTACCGGTATCGCTCAAGAGGAAAGTATACAACAGTTGCATCTTGCCTGTACTCACCTATGGGGCTGAAACGTGGAGGCTGACCAAGAGAGTTCTACTTAAGTTGAGGACAACCCAGAGGGCTATGGAACGAAAAATGGCAGGGGTAACATTAAGAGATAGAAAGCGTGCAGAGTGGGTCAGAGAAATAACTCAAGTTACCGACATTCTAGTGGAAATTAAGAAGTACAAATGGACATGGGCAGGACATGTAGTGCGAAGAGAGGATAACCGATGGTCGCTGAGGGTAACAAACTGGATTCCAAGGGAAGGAAAGCGTAGCAGGGGGCGACAGAAAGTTAGGTGGGCGGATGAGATTAAGAAGTTCGCAGGGGTCAAGTGGATGCAGCTAGCACAGAACCGGGTTAAGTGGAGAAATATGGGAGAGGCCTTCGCCCTGCAGTGGGTATAATCAGGCTGATGATGATGATGATGAATGTTTCCTATAATTCTTTACTACGCCACGGTTGCGATGCAGAAAATACACAGTCGCGGGAGATAGTGGGAGAGGCATATATTGCGTCATCGACCGCGTATGAGTTGACGGATTTCAACTAGGTGGCAAATGGCGAGCTGCTAGCGCTCGAATAGCATTGGGGAAATTAGATAGAGAGAAAGAATAATTATTTATTTCATCTATAGAGTTTGTGGTCGTTAGATGTCTACAATCTTCCGTGGCGGTGGTCGTCCGCCCTTATTCCAGGGCCCCGCAGGATGCCGCCGCCAGCTGGGCCCGTCGAATCAGACATTCTTGGTCTTCCCGCCGGTCACTGGAGAGCATTCCCTCCCACTGCTCCACACTCGGACTTGTTATGATAGGCACTACTGGAATTCCCTGACATTCCCACGTCGTGTGATATAGCGTGGGTGTCTCTAAGCACCATGGGCATTTATTTGTGTATTGTGTGGGGTACATTTTGTGTAGTGCGTGTAGGTTCGGGAAGGAACCTGTCTGTAGCTGCCTCCACGTAACGGAGTCCTCCTTGCTGAGGGATCTGCGCGGGGGTGGATACCGCATTCTGCAGCCTTTGTAGTAGTTCAGGATTGCCGAGTACCCTTGGGGTACGGGGTCGTTGTCCAGAGGGTCGCACGTGTTAGATGCCCGGTATTGAGCGTAACCTCGAGCTATCTCGACCGCCTTCTGGTTTCCCATTACCCCAGTGTGTCCCGGTGTCCACACGATCGTGTGTCTGATTAGGTCTTCTTCCTCAGGTTGTTTCATTGGGTGGCCACTCGAACGAATTATGCGGATCGCTCGATGACCGATTCTGCCCCGCAGATAGTTGCGACAGGATAGTTAAGCGGGCGAGTGGGTGATACATCATCCAAAAAAACAGCGCGAACAAATTGGGACGAAAGGAAGAAACCACAGGAACAAGCGCTGACTCTCAACTAAAGTTTAATCGCAGGAAGCACGTTTATATAAGGAACAGAAACAATAAAACACTAAAACCAGATCGCACGTGTTACTATGTGATGTCCAGATATGCAACTTCGCAGTCACGCAGGAGCAAGGAAGGTTTGCTGACACACAATCTTTCTTTCTTAGCCATATTATACGCCTCGATGATTTCCCTGGTAAACTGGTCGGGGTGTTTGTACAAAATTTCAGTAAAATGCAAGGACGGAAAACGAGATTGACACTCACGGCAATGATCAACTAGATTAGTGGAGCGATTAGATGTATTAACACGATGTATTAACACACGACTCAGATAACATCTCAACTCAATAAACCTAATCGCTCCAGTAATCTAGTTGATCATTGCCGTCAGTGTCAGTCTTGTCTCGTCTCTGTTGCGCACTTATATTACTGTCCATCATGGTTCACGAACTCGCCCAATCAGCCGTTCTTCTATCATATAATATAGAATTGTGACTAGATGTGGAAAGGCCAGTTTTGTGCTGTCTAGCTAATGTCGGCACTGCTTAGAGTCAATGGTGTCGTGCGCTCAGCCTTTCTCTATGCTGTCCCCTCCTCTCCCTTTCGCTACTCATCTCGTAGTACATGATGTGTTCGGCGCTCCTGCCTTCGACATCCGCGCGAAAGAAAAAAACACCGTGGTGAGCTAATGCCGAGGGGGCGGGAGCTTTCCTTCCAGCGGCTGATTATGCCGCGACGCCATGTATCCGATGTTCCGCCCATGCAATGAAGCACTATATAACCGCTTACTGCTATATCAGCTTAGTAGACTTTTTTCTGCATTATTTTTCAGAGTTCATACGCACACCAAGCATCGGTCGCTAACCCGTGGCGTCGAACCTTGTATGTTTTGTCTGTTGCAGTTCCGACTGCGTCGACGAAGGCTACACTGTTGCAAGAACAAAAGCCAGCCTGCTCATGCGCCTGTCAAGCTTACACTGAAGGAAACTGCTGGAACCAGGCACTACCAGAATCAATCTCCGGTAGCAACGTGCTCGGGCTCGATTCCTTATTCAAGTTTCCCGCGAACGCGATATGTTCCTGAAACGGATGCAAACAGAGGCACGGTTTTTGGTTTTGATTTTTGTTCACCTGCGTTTGCAATGTTCACTCTTGAAGATATTCGATGGTGTTGTTATTTCGCCTGCCGCACAAAGTACAACCAAATACGATCGTTGAAGCTGGGAAAGCAAATGCTGTATCCAAGCATGCACTAGCTGCCATACGAAGTGTGACAGCATAAGGGGGGTACATTGAGCCATGATTCCAAACATGAAACAGAAAGCGAATTCTTATACACTAAGCCTTCTCTCTCACCATTTGTGGGCATGTGAAATGATCTCAACCTTCAGGGACGTGAGAATAGAGTCTTGTCATTGTTCCCTCGTTTAAACGTGAACGCTTTTATTTATGTATTTCAAGGTCAGCGTGTCAGTGCAATTCTGTACGCGTTGTTGAGGCTGCGGTTATCCCTATTTCTCAGTGCTCGCAGAATTGGACGAAGAGACCATGCGTAGCGATCAACAATAGTTCTTTACAATTTGAGAATTTGCGACAAAGGTTTAGCAAATGTAACTAGCCAGTGCCATGCAAGCAGTGATTTTCTTGTGAAAAAAAAATTATCGTGGCGACTAATAGCCCCTGAGAACTGACAGCTGATTACTGGCGACTATAAATGTTGAAACCTTGTCAGCACGTTAGCTGAATAAAGCCAGTGCAATGGACAAAACATACCTGAAGAAATATGCTTAGAATACCTGTAGTGATGGCATATTCAACTTGGACGCTGTGTTTTTTTTTTTTTTTTTCTCAAAATGGAGCTGGCCTGCAGGGTTGGTGCAGCGGTTAGAGCGAAAAGCTAGGCGCCCGTGTGCTGTGCGATGTCAGTGCACGTTAAAGAACCCCAGGTGGTTGCAATTTCCGGAGTCCTCGGCGTCTGTAATAGCCTGAGTCGCTTTGGGATGTTAAACCCCACAAACCGAACCAAACCAAACTTAAAATGGAGCTACGCATGTGCAATTTAATGATTCTCAGTGCTCTCATGGCTCCCAATGTACCGGGTTACTTTATGGCATTTGATATCGCCACCTTACCAGAATCGTCATCTGACATTCAGTTCCTCTCCAGCGGTACCAACATCTATTCTTTGCGTGGCTCCCGGGATGTCCACCGCTTCGACTGGAGAATTTCGGGACGCCGTTTACATCTCTTCATTTTCTTTTGTTTTGCGTCGGTTTATTCCTCTTTTTTTTAGTGCTGAAATATGTTTGCTCAGATGTAACTACACTTAATTTATTTTACGTTTGCCTTACAGTTTGTCTTTCGCTTTGTGCAATTTGCTTTCTATTGCTTTTTTTCTAGCCGCCTCTATCACCTTATGAATATATGTAACGTACATAAGCAGGAAATTGAAGGGGAAGTGAGGGGCGCGTTAGGCGTCTTTCCCAGGGTTTCCTTGGCCGCACCGACTGTTAGCTTATTTCCTGTATTATATATATATATATATATATATATATATATATATATATATATATATATATATATATATATATATATATATATATATATATATATATATATATATATATATATATATATATATATATATATATATATATTGCCACGCACTTCCCGAGGTTTGGCGGAATAAGCAGAAGAGGACGAGGAAGCTAGGTCTGTCCGCTGTGGTGTGCTAATCTCCAGCGCATCCGAACATCTCTGTAACAATATATATATATATATATATATATATATATATATATATATATATATATATATATATATATATATATATATATATATATATATATATATATATTATATATATATATATATATATAAAACGGGTTAGATGTGCTCATCAGTGGGATAATTAGCTAATACTCGTTAATTAACTTTTTAAGTGTTGCCATTGGGTGCGTGATTGTAATTTGGAAATTGAAGAGAATCATGAGTCAACCCGATACAACGCACATCAGGCAACGGATAATCATGAAGGTGGGCCTGCGGTGGAATCGCGATAGTGATTATGACAAATGGACAATGGACAATCGCTATACTGCCAACCTTCTCGAATTCATAAGCACAACTGGACTGCACTCCTTCTTTTAACTTTCTATCTCCTGCATCCCATTCCCCCTTTCTCAACTTATGCCTTGTGGCAAACTCTTCGAGAAAAAAAAAAAAAAAAAAAAAAACATTTTGTTTCGTGCAGTTTACATTCATGGTCGCACCTTCTTGATATAAAATGCGGTGGCAGTAAATATGTTTAATGATTTATCACCGTTTTATTGGAATGGACACGGCAAATTACAACTTTATTTGCAATCAGTGCTCCTCTGGAGACTCCCACTCTAGCTCCGGTTTCATGCTGCTAGTATACGAACATTGAAACAATAGTTGTTAGTGACAAACCACGCTGCATGATTCTGAACGTGTTCCAGAAGAGCACAATGGGTCCCTACTTTAGTGCTAACTATATAATTGATCTGATGCTAGCAATATAAAAAAAAATCACCTTAATCTTCTGTGGAGCATCGCTGAAATTCCTCTTTAGAACTTTAACATTCCCGATGTCTCTGCCGATACGCTTTCAACCTATTTTCACCAAGTACGGTCAGCGAAAAGTAGAAGTTTATAATCTGTAATTTTTGACAAAAATGATATTTTAAAAGATATAGTCAGACATAAAAGGTGTGCGCTCATGAGCAAAGAAAACACAGTAGCATCTTGCGTCGTTTAAAGCAGCGATCCATTTATCGCATTGGCGTTGAATGCGGTCCAAGTTTTGCTGTTGATAGTCTGTGTTAAAAGGGAATTCAGTAAAAAGCTAGAATTCGTAAAGCAAGCTTTTTTTCTGAAGATATGAACGAATGAATGCGTCGTTGCATGAAGAAAAGGAATTGAACAATTTGTATGAAACAGGCGATTTTAATTATTTCCAGAAGGATACGAACAGACTGAAGTTTCACTTAGGCAGTGTTTTAGATTACAAAAAGAAATCGTTGCTGGCCTAAATAAAAAAGTGTTGGAAGTCATAGAGACGTCAAAAACGCCTGCAAGCGCAGTTGAATGTCCTCTTGATGCTTGGTAAGGCGAGAAAACGAGCTTGCTTGACTACAGTCGAATCCAGAGCGACGACGATGTTCCTGCTGCGCCTTGCAAACCATTAAAAGACGCACTTCTGTGCTCGCGACCATGCTGATGAGTTACCGACTTCGCCTCATGGTTGCTTGCATGCATATAGGTCGAGCAATACACATACTTATTGGAAGTGATCGAAAGGGTATTTTATGTAGTGAGAACAATAGCTCCAAAACACTGTTTCATCTCGTCACCTGCTTGTATTCAATGCACTGTTCTATTGGCTCCGCTGCTAAGCGCCTTTAAAAAAAGGAGGAGGAGATGAGGTCGAAAATAATTGAGAACAAAACGGCAGTCTCTGAAGCGGTAGTGGGAACAAACTCTGAGCATTTCTGCGGACATACGGCAAATAACAGCCGTCCTTAGTCTCAATCGTCCATATTGTAACAAGACGATCTGACATTAGCTCGAGGCCCTGTAATGTACGTTATTTGCAGCAAAATAAATAAACAAATAAATAAATAAGACACGGAAAAAAAAATTCACCTGAACAAAGTCACAAGCTGGAGGGCTGGTTGCTATAGGCAATCTCAAAAGCTTGGCTAGAAAAGTGCTGCGTCGCACTTCTCAGCCCTGGAACAAAACTCCACCGATTCGGAAAGAAGCTGTAAATTACCCCATTCCTGGCGACAATTGATACATTTGTCTTGTAAAGTGTAAGTTATTATGTACAATTCGTCACGCATAAATTGTCCATATTTTCTGTAGAACAGTTCTTGTGAAAAAATGGGCGTAACAGTGCCAGTTTGGGTGGGTTAGCTTGTATTCTGGGACACAGAGGTAGAGAGACAAACAGGATACACCACTGATCGAACCATATAGCCGATGTTGTCAATAAGAGCACGAAACGGAGACATTTATTTATTTATTTTACCCTCTGGGCTTACAAAAGCATTGTAGTGGGGAGCGGTAAAGATACAAATGGGACAGTGGAACGGGATTGAAGGAAAGAAAATGGGGGAAAGAACAACAACAACAAACAACAAAACTCTACTTATTTTAAACACACGTGTAAGTTGCAAATTATCAGATAAATCGACCGGAACACGTCGTTGCATGTAAGATCAGTTGTTTCTATAGCAATGTATCTAGGAATGAAGTACACAAAATAATGAGCGGGATGTTCGAGCAATAAAAAGTTTCACAGTAAGTTAGTGAGCGAAATGCGAAAGCGATGGTTGTCGGTTATAGCGACCAGGTCAGCAGGTAATTTGTTCCAGTCATGACATGTTCTTGGCACAAATGAGTGTCCATACGTCATCGTGTTTTGGCGAGGTATAGCAACTTTGTAGCGATGATCGATACGTGAGAAACATAAGGGGCGTGTATAAGAAGGTTCGATCTGAGTTGATCGTTGCAGTGATAAATCTTATGAAAACGACATTACATTCTGTCTTTCATTATCTCTGTCGATTCTTTTAACCCATTCGCCAGGTGTCGGATATAAAACGAGATACGGAAGGCCTCCCCCCCCCCCCCCCCCTCCACACACACGCGCACACACACGCACACACACACTTTTCTCTCCTCTCTGTAGTGAAGAAGCCTGTTCGCGCTTTGTACTAAAAAAGAAAAAAAAAAAACCTGTTTAAGCTCTCGAGGATCTTGAAGTCACCCCCATATTCTTTTCTTTTTTATTTGTCATTCTCTATCCACCAAAGTCACGTTTCTGGAGTGAGGTTCTCAAGAATGGGCTAACTCCTAGTGATCGGGGCAACGTCGGCGTTCAGCCAGTATCGACACTGAGTTTCACATCCTACGTTCGCACCACTGTAGTCGCACAACTACACTCTCCTCCTCATCACTGTTCGCTGTATGCGTGCTGCACGTACGAGCAACGCGAGTTATAGCGCCACTTCATGCGGACGCCACGTCTTCTTCGTCCTCTCTCCATCCAGCCACGCGGACTCTGCCACAGTTCGGGGTCCGGGGATCGCGTCAGCTCGCGCTCGGGGCGCTCTCCTCGCGTCCGATGAATGGGGCACGATGAGGCGGAAAGGGGGTGCCTCATTTCCATACGCCATCATCGCCATGGCAACCACTGCGCCAGCTGCGACGGCCACCGGGTCATCGCGGCCGCATAGCTGATGCTGCTGCGATACTGTTCGCTGCAGCGCGGAAACCAAGAAGAAAAAGGCTTTTCGCGGAGCTATTCCGCCGCCGTCGCCACCACCCTCTCGAAGGGCTCCCGCCCCCATCCGCCGCCGATCGGCAACATTCTCACTCGGACCCGGGTCCTCAGCGGCCCTCTTCGCGAAAGAGCGCGCCTGTTTCGAGGGGAAGTACTCAGAGGGTGGAAAAGAGCTGCTCTGCAGAGACTGAGGAGCGAACGGGCTGCCCGAGTCATTATCACCAGAGAGGACCTCTCTTTCTGTCCAGTTTGTTCTTTTTTTATTTTTGTCTCTGGCGCGCAATGCCCTCCTTTGCATGTCGATAGAAAAAAGAAGCTTTTATCGACGACCCTGGCCCTTAGAACTTCAGTTCTGTAAACCGATGAACTGTGAGCTTGCCCCGCACTGTATGCTTCCTTCTATACAGGCCGGCTCGATATAGGTTTATTGTCGGGTGCTGTTTGTCTTGGTATGATTGCGCTGAGTGGCATCTTTGTCCGTCCGTCCGCGCTCGGCCAAGCCAAGCTGCATGCGACGATTATAGCGAATTTAATCTGGCCCTTTGCTTGCCCCATTTCGTTTCGCTAGTCCGGAGCAGAGCACGCAGTGCTATTGAATGAAATCCTGATAAATTGATAACAACAATTAAAACAAAACATATAAACATTGCCACTAGAACGTTCTGGGCTTGTGTTTGCAAGAATTCAGCGTGATGTACTTCGTGCCTAGTCTCAGTAAGAAATATTGTCAAGAGTTTGCTTTAGTTGTGAGAACATCGCAATATAATTTTGTGGGTTGACACTGCTTGCTTATAAAACAACAACAACAACAACATGCATCAACACTGAATGAGATTGCTGGGCACGGCCAATATGCAGGTGCAGGTAGGCTTCGGCCATTTATACATACAGCTGGCGGTCCACCTTGAGATTAAAGTAGCTGTGCGACGTATTGCACAGGACTATGCCAATATTCTAAATTATCGTATAGCCAATCGAACACCATAATGTTGGATTCGCTGAACAAATCAAATATTGGTACTCAAAGATATTTGAAACTGCTCGTATCATTTTCGAGCAACTAATTATTTTTTTTTCTAATAATTTTCTACAGTTGCCAAGAAAGCCAGTCCGACCCCATACAGCACGCTGCTGTGATCAGTTAAGGACGGAAGCATAAACGGCTGAGCGCTGCTGTTCGTCATATTGAAGAGGCATTCGTATTACCGATACACAGCCTCAGAATACATAGGGCTCAGACAGAATTAAATGCCATGTGTGTTGCTATAAGGATGATAATCAAGGTCTCATAGCCACTTTTTGTTTTCTAAGGAAGTTTTTCCTTTGTGGCGGTAACTGTCAGTGCCAAAGAATAACCTTAATTTCACAAGATACGACGTAGGCTTCTTGGCGAAAAAAAATATATATCACCAGAGAAAGAAACTTCGTTTTTGACACTTTTTTAACATGAACGTTGTTGCCTTCAAACTAAAATTGTGTCGCACATCACAAATGCCGCAATAAATCTTTGCAACCTGTAATTTTAGAAACATCAAAATAGAACTTTTTTGTTCCAGAAGTTTCTCTTTGCTTTTTTTTTTTTTGGGAGAGGGAAGGGTGGATTGCAAGCTTTGCTCTATGAGTTACGCGCAGCAAAAATATCAATTTCTAGACCTATATTTTGGAAATATTCCTTCAGTTCTTGCTACTTATCATATTTTTTTACAGAATTGTGTAGTTTCTTTCCTAAATTGCAGACAGAATTAGTATGTAGTTTCTACAATAGTAATTGTTTCTGTACAACACTTAGCAATCGTCCAAACTAAAAGCATAAATATTGCACACTACTGAGTACAATAAAAAATATACAAATTATTTTTTTAGAATCTCTCTGCACAATATTCAGAAAGCAGTTCATTTTTTATAGTTTAGAACTGCTTAAGGATGCCTCTTTGAAAAAGAAACCATAAAAAGTACGATTGAGTATAAACGATATCTAGTTTTATATTATAATTCAGTTGCTTCTCAATGTTTCTAAATTTTTTATTTTCGCTTGATATCGGGGTTACGAAGTGTTTAAAATGTAAATAAATTCACTATTTTCTATAATTTCTCAGAACAGCCCAAATTAGCAATCCTTTTTTGAGTCTTGCAATATTTTCATGATGAGGTAGATTGGTGTGTAATCAAATTGTTGAAGAGAGTGTATAATTTCTCGGCTGCTAAAAAAAAGCAACAACATTAATCCTTTTTTTGGAGCTAGTTTTATGCCTTTGAATTTGTGTACTATTGTGAGCAAAAATAGGAGATGCCTTCCTCCAAGTTTTGAGGAGGAAGGCACGCGCGCGCAAACACACACACACACACACACACACACACACACACACACACACACACACACACACACACACACACACACACACACACACACACACACACACACACACACACACACACACACACACACACACACACACACACACACACACACACACACACACACACACACACACACACACACACACACACACACACACACACACACACACACACACACACACGCACACGCACGCACGCACGCACGCACGCACGCACGCACGCACGCGCACACACACACACACACACACAGACAGACAGACAGACAGACAGACAGACAGACACGCACGCACGCACGCACACACACACACACACACACACACGCACACACACACGCACACACACATAGACAGACAAACAGACAGACAGACAGACAGACAGACAGACAGACAGACACACGCACGCACGCACGCACGCACGCACGCACGCACGCGCACACACACACACACACACACACACACACACACACACGCACACACACACGCGCACGCACGCACACGCACACACGCGCACACGCGCACACGCACACACGCGCACACACACACGCACGCACGCACGCACACACACACACACACACACACACACACACACACGCACGCACGCACGCACGCACGCACGCACGCAGAATACACAGGATTGCGCTAAGCTTCTGCCTCTTGCCTGTATACCTCTTCTGTCTACCTATTTCACGTTTACCTCTATATTGCGTGTTTGTGGACTTGCTACAGTTTCTTCCTGCCTGTCTTTGGCTTCTTCGTCGTCGAAGTTGGTCAGGACGCCTATCCTCGGCACTCGAGATTGAATCCAATACACGAGAGGGGAAATCATGTCGACGTCCGAATCTATTTCGACTTCTCGCGAACAGATTTCGCGAACGCGAGATTTACATCGTGAGCCTGAAAGGCACACTTCAGCTCCACCGTTAAGAGACGTGAAAGAAAGCTCCCATTAACGATGTTTTTTCACTTTTTATTTCTAGAACCGGTATTCTAGAACCGGTAGCCGGTGCCGGCCGCGTCCGCAGAGAGAAAGGTGTGCGGCGGGAAATAAAAATAAACACGACAACCGCCTTACGCATTTTTGAGGCCAAAAGTGGACTCCGCTGCTTTCGTTAACTACCGTACATTTTTTCTTTTTTTGCTGAACCCTACGCATGACCGACTTCTTAATATCTGGGCTCTTATAAATATATGTTTTCACAATAATATAGTTTGTTTCCCCTTGAGACGCAAATAAAATCTTATTTGATTTGATTTTTAGCCACACAGCTCACGATTTTGTATATAGGGGATTTTAGATAGCGTCGGGTGGAGATCAAACGAACTGGTGATTAGGTAAAGAAGCTCTCACCTGTAAGGAAATGAGTCCGAATATGCTAGGGTGCTCAAGTATTGTCTGTTTTTCCTTTTTCTGTAGGCGATTTTGTTTATGCAAGCTATGCATCTGCCGGCACATTGCACCTATAGTCTCCAAACTCGATCCACTCAAAAACTTGTCGAAATGTTTGCAGTTTCAGCGTCATTCCCGCATTATTTCTTCATCTCCATCCCCGCAAACTGATCCTTTCGGAGGAACGCAGGCAGCCGCCCGGCCCGCAGTCAATGCCGCGTGTCCGGACGGCCGCGGGGGTCGAGATTTGAAACGCCATTGCACGTTGTTGATTCTTAGCTGCCCTCTTCTTCCCGCCGCTTCCTTTTCTGTTCCGGGAAAAGCACCGCTCAACCCGAAACCCCGTGGCTCACTCTCATCCCTTTCAATGTATGCGCGCATACGTACACACACAGGCGTAGTGCGGCGGCTGAAGCGGCCATATTGTTTTATCTCTGAGGGCGCGCCGCCTCGTTCTGTATGCGATGGTGATGGGCGCGTCGTTTGCCGCAACGGCTGCTGCTGCCCCCACTGCTGCGGCTGACAGCCAAGGGTCCTTTCCGGGGAGCATAATGCATGCATGGCACAGCCGTCGGGCACTCGACGCGTGGAAGCAAGAGAGGTAGCGGTGCCGATAGGAAAGAGGGACGAATGCGCGGTGCTCTAGCTCTTCCATCGGCTTGAGCGCGTGGGCGCGAAAACAGCGAAGTCTGAGAGATGGCGCTGCCACACACTCGACGTCGCAGCCTCCATCTCCATATAGGCGTTATATTTGTGCTTCCACAAGCTCAGCCGGCTGGCATAGCTGATGCGAGTTGCAGCTGAGGTGTCACGCGACCTTTTTTGTGGAAAACATGTGCTCCCAGACGCTGAACGTTCGTGTGTATAGAATAGTCTATACAGCTTGCAAGGTCAGATTCCATTATAAAAGGAGAAGAGCGGGAGAGGAAGAGAGAGAGAGAGAAAGATCAATAATCACTTCAAGAGCAGCATCAGTACGTAATTCTACGTTACCTGGTGTTTTGTGTTTATTAGGGCAATACTCGGAAAATGCGTATTTCATCCTGCGTGGCTCATTCCAAACTCTTCAGCCAGATGAATAAAGTACTTTTCACCATCAAAATCAAATAAACCTTGATATTTCCCAGATTACTCCCCGAGCACGGATATTCTTCTACACATAATCGCTGCCATGCCTACAAAAACTGCGGTATCTTACTGGGTAGCTTAAGTTCTATATAAAAAAAGAGCGATTGTATTTTACTTCGCATATGCACACTGCATGCATGCTTTGTAATGTTTTATACCCTTTGGTGAAATTGATTACCAAAGCGAGATTTTTTATTCAGAGTGCATGAGTATATTTATCATCGCGCTCTGAAAATTGAATGAAATAAAGTGAATTCGTTGTTTTCATAGGCTCAACTTGCTTGCACAGCAATGCACAATTTGCATTAGATATTGCATGCGTGCGCTTGAAGTTACTTGGAGGCGGTGAATACCGGGACTACTGATTTAATGATTACCGCAAACTACGCTCTGTTCTGCTATTCTGTATTTTTGTGTTAATGTGAGCAACCGAAGGTGCAGAGAAGCCTGTGAGCTTGAGATTATGTGCTTGAAGCTCCTTCTTTTATAGCATGCTCAGTAAAGCGCGAAGGCCTTTTGTTCCCCTAATCGCCACCATCATGTCCCGGAGTCTAGCGGGGCGGGGCCGAGGAATATTGTGCTGTCATGTCTAGCTAACCGTTCGATCTCCCGTCCTTTGTCTTATCGTCCACGCTTTGGGGCAGCCAGCTTGTCTCGACCTCTGGCGCTAATACGACGCTCGTTTCTCGAAGCCATTGTACAGGCTATGTTCTGCGGGCACATTGAGAGGAGACTGTGCGCACTGTTCATGTATGTTCGAGTACTCCAGCGCTTTGATCGGGGAAGAAAAAATAAGCGGAACCTGAACGATGGGTGACGTTGAAGAGGGTGCTTCGTGAAGAATAGAGGCTTAATGATGTGCCCTCCAGAGAGTGCGTTGAAAGCAGAAAAATTCTAGGCTCCTTTCAGGTCTGCATGTGGTATTCAAGCGACGTGTCTGGATGGCGGGGATAGAAAAACGAGAGTGGTAAACAATAATAAAACTACACACAGTTCATCACTAGCGTTTAGTGAACATTACGGATTTTGTTGAATCCCCTCTTGAAAACGGGCATAACAATAAATAAGGAATAGAAGGGCGAACATTGTACTTAGGGCAAGAAAAATTGATTAAAAGAGGAAAGGGTGCGCGATATGCGGTGGCCACTGGCCACTGGCCATTGCTGGTCACAGAAGTCTTAAGAACAAGCCTTGGCTTGGTAGAGAGTATTTTTCAGTGCACTTTGTTTCCATGTTGGTACTAATTTTTCTCCTAAACTCTTGAGTGATCAGTCATTTGCTGAAAAAAAAAAAAAAAAACTGTTTTCAAAGAGCGAGCCTCGAAACTTCATTGGATCGGAGAGAGCTGATTAATGAGCCTAGCACAATACTTACCTGGGACCAAAAAAATATCAGCCATAGACGTTTGGGAACTTGTGCGGCATTTTTTTTTTTATCTCGACTAGCTTTGAACAATGAAAAATAAAGAACTACACAGCGGAACTCAAACAACTTTTCGTTTCTAAGGAAATATGTACGGTCCGCCAAAAGTACCACACATGATTGCGTTTTTTCAGTTGCGCTTCAGTCGACGAGGATTTAGATCTAATTACATCATTTTTATTTGTTTTCTTTTTAGAACACTGATTTTAAGTACCCAGCCATTGCTTCTAGAATCGCGACTTTAACGCCTCCTCTGAATGTAGTACAAGCACCCTTCTTTCGTGCGCAGTGATGTTTTTCAAACAGCCTCGCAAGTGCAGGTAAGTCTAACATATTCATAGTTTTGAGCACATTGCAATTAAAAATAAATGCGTTGCTCTTTCCAATTCATTTCAGGTCTTTATCACAAGCGAGATGATCGCAGTAATGACGAAAATGTAGTCAGAAGCCGCCAGTGACCACTGCCAATGTTGGATAACCTCCTTAGTAGTCGGCAACGAACAGGCGGGTTAATACCAGCGCTCTGAATTCTTCTCACTCCATCGTCTCGCGCATTATAACAAACGGCTTTCAGCATCTCAAATTTGTGTGATCACTGAGAGTTAGCCCTGTTTCACTACGAGTGCCAACCCCTGCGTACAAGCGTTTTTCTAGACAGCGACTGAAATTGCATTTATTTTTAACGCGGTTCCTTCAACCAACCTATCGACATGAATGAGCTCTTAGACTCTCGGCTGTCTGTGTTCAGACCGTTATGCCAGCCGATTTTCTTGATGACCTGAGGCGCATATGGCACTCCGAAAAAATTGGACTCCAGTCCGCGAGCACATGGAACGCCTTAAAAAATTAATGAATTCGTGCTGCTCAGTGTTTTAGCCTGTTGTTGTTGTTGTTGTTGTGGCTGTATAGGAAGAAGAAAAAGAAAATGCACGGGCCTGCTACTGGCTCTGTAGCTGAGCCACCTCCGCTGCCTCGTGCAGACAGAAGAGAAAATAGAGAAGAAAGAAAAGGAAGAGGGAGAGAAAGACGCACGCCGCAGCAACAGCCGTCGTCCACCACCGAAGAGGTGGCGGGTGCAATGACGGCCTACAACAGGTAAAAATTCGAACAGGCTAGCCCCCGCCGCAAGCGGCAGCGGCCCACCTGTCCCAGCCCCATCAAGGGTGTTTCAATAGTGTTTTAGCCTTGTGCATACAGAACGAACGGAACAGAAGATGGTTGTCGCTAACAAAATCTCTATTCATTTGTTTCCGCAAGTCACTTCATAAACGCCGAGGTATCAGCAACAATGACACAACGTGTACAGCATGTCTACTTAAAATCCTTGCCTGTTATTGGCGTCTTGGCGAAATAATAATAATAATAATAATAATAATAATAATAATAATAATAATAATAATAATAATAATAATAATAATAATAATAATAATAATAATAATAATAATAATAATAATAATAATAATAATAATAATAATAATAATAATAATAATAATAATAATAATAATGCCACGAGCCATTCAAATCCTTTCTTTGGTCTTTCTTCCGATAGCCGGTGGCATGCGACCTTATCACTGTGATTCTAGTCCGCGGATAGTTTCTGCATTCTTCTGTGGTTTCTGTTGAGTCAAATACTTTTTCTTAATCAATGAATGCTATACTTATAAGGGCTGGTTATATTCCGATCATTTGCCTATTACCTGGTTGATAGTATGAATATTAACGATAGTAGAGTACCCTTTCCAATGAAATCATTTGTTTTAAATTTCGTTATATTTGTCCCGAGCGTCACATGTATACCAAGTGAGACTGATCTATCGCGCGTGAGTAGAGAGGATGGCAGCGTTTCTTACGCATACTCATAAAGCTATCTATATGCACGCAACGATCCAACCAGACACACAATCAATATTACATAAGAAAAGAACGAACGTAGACAATAAAGTCACCTGAAAGCGCGGACAAGAGCACCTGTAGTAGAGGCTACGAACGTGTGCTTGAATGCAACAGAGAACTCATTACGAGGAGAAACACTGGGTCGTTCCAGAAGGATAAGAACTGCAGAGCTAATTACCAAGGAGTCTGTCTTTAATCACCTGCCAGGACAGTCCAAGCAGCGCTGTGTGCTCGCGTCCGCACAAGCTGCCTCAGCGCGCCAAGTTATCTATACTTAATTTGAAAGGATGCACTTCTTAGGCGTACAAGGGTGTGTCAAAGAAACGGACAGAGACATCAAGCGCAATCTACCGACTGAGGGTTTATTCTATAAGATTGGAACGAAGAAAACAAGTACACGTGGCAATGGTGCGGCGAAAAACGGGAGAAAAACAGTAAAGCACCCAAACACACAACAGTGACGGTGAGTAAAGAACAAATCAACGGACCAAATGTGTCATTCCCGTCCGCACCCAACAGAAGCACACGCTTAGGTGATACTCATGTGAGTCGTTTATCAGTGCGCAAGATACCTACTTTCCTAAGAGTGAGCGCAATGGACGGAAAGTTAAGGTACTCACTCTTATCTGAAATCATGGCGAACGCCTCGGCAAACAACTTCACGCATTTTCTTATCGTTTGCACGTGCCGATGTTACTGTGTCCTCAAAAGATGGGTGACACTTGTGTTTGAGGCAATGATTGGCCAAGTTTCCAGGAGCTTACAGGGAGAAACAATTCATCCTGCGCCTGGAAATCTTTCATTTAGCCATCGTCCTGTTTGCCTCACGTACCACTTACCGCAGGACATAGGAATTTTGTAAACCAGCCTAACTGAGCATGGGACAAGAGGCGAAACATGCCGTACACCACACCCACTTCCCTCGCCCGCAGGTACTTCCTGGGTGACGTTTTTATAGATTCCTTTGAATTTTAACACAGCGGAGAGGACGACTTCCACTCCAAACCTCTGACCAATCTTCTTCAGTCTGTGCGACGTCCCCCGTGTACGTACGGCAGGACTACAAAAAGGCTTATTTTAGTTATTTTTCTTTGGTGGAGAAAGCTGGCTATGTGTTCTTAGGTTTTTCAGCTTTCTCCGCCAAAGAAGGATGAAGGAAAAAAAGCCTTAAAGATAGGCTCTTTGATATATCAATATAGTAGCAGTGTTGGCGGACATAAGAATGTAAAATAGGTACCAGTAGGTTAGCAAACTAATTTCTTATAATTACCTTTAGTTACCTTTAGGCTTACCTTTACCTTTAGGCTTGTTGTCTACTTGCGATTAGAGGTTTGCTGCCGGCCCTTATTGAGAGCTATATCTGGCTTTCGGAAACGCGGATAAACTCTGCGCTGTGGCACAGGGAACTTTGGCATGTGGCGTTGGAAGACACGAGCTTTAGAAAAATCTGCTCTCCAAGCATCGCCCCCAGCTGTGTCAATCATTGACCCAAGTGCCCCATGATCTTCTCTGACTCCCCCTCCTCTTCCCGTCCCCTCTTGTGGTTCACAAACTGCCTCTTTCTTCAGAACACGCCGGACAAAGCAGGTGAGTCCATTAGCGCGACTGACTGGCGGAGCTGTGGCTTGTTGGGTGGGTTTTTCGAAAACACGTTTTCCTTTTCTCGAGACATTTAGGTTGCTGAGGCACGGCGCCGAGAATAATTGTGTTTTAAGGATTCTAAATATTATGATGCCCATATTAATGCCCACCTGCAAATACCCAATTGAAGATAGATAATAAGCTGTAATAGTTAAAACTAATTATAAGAAGTTAGTTAACCTGCTTATAACACATTATTTCCCTGTTCACTGATGATCCCCAACACAGGTGCAATTTTGCAGCAGAAACGTCTTCATATCTCTAAATGTGTATTTTAATGGATCATTAGCCCGCTTCCTTGAAAAAGCCGGTATGCTGTGCGATCGGAAAGCACAACTCTCAAGCAACGCTTGCCTGTTCTTTCTATTCCGTTGTGAAAGATTACAATTCTCACACCCATGGCAGAGTGGCAGCCACGCTGCACGACCCAACAGGAACAATATTCGCCTTAATTGATCTGCTCACAGACTCTCTAGTTCGGCATGCCTGCGCAGTGCATCTATATGACACGCATAATTACCTTACAAGCGACAACTTCTATAACAAAACCTACGGCATGCAACCGATGGCGCCTACGCAGAGTGCTGAGGTGCGACCTCGTAGTACAGCTGCACGAAAAGAAGCGCAAAGAAAAGATTGCTGCCGAACAATATAAGTTATACTATTAACTGTGACTAACGCGAGTTTGAAACGAAAAAAAAAAAGGACTTCGTTAACCGCCAGTGTGGCGGCTGTCATAATTAATTATCATAAAATATAGTGTACTGATTGTGCATTGCAATTTTCAAGCATGAAGACGCGAAAATGTCTGAAGGAAAGTATTTGGTGTTTCTTTCTTTACCACCCCTCGAATGTATGTTTTTATGGCACTGGGCGTCGTCGAGTCTCGACGTGACGCTAAATAAATCGTTGAAATTTGGTTTGTGTTATGAGGATTTAAGTCCCAAAGCGATTCAGACTATGTGAGACGCCGTAGTGGAGGGCTGTTTTAAGGTGCACTGGGGTGTTTTGACATCCCAGAGCACACAGGCGTCTTCCTTTCAACCTCCATCGAAAAGTGACCGCCGTGGCCGGGATTCGATCCCGTATTCTTGGCCACAGCAGTTGAGTGCCCATGCACCACCACGGCGGGGTCGTTCAGATTTTCTCAGAAAGAAAACTTGTAACTACCAACGGGCCAGGCTCTCACTTTTGTCCTACAATCAACACCGGTCAGTTGTCGAACAAATATTCTCTTTAGCAAGTAAAACCGTAAGTTTTCATCTTTTTGGGAAGCGTACCAGGCTCTTGAACGGTCAGGATTCAGGAGTTATGCAATGTTGTGAACGCGCAGTTGCCTGTTATGTGAAAGGTTTCTCTTCAATAAATCAATTCATAGGGAAAGGTCGGCCAAGCAGTAAATAAACAAAATGAAAGGAGCACTCATATAGAACTGGCCGCAATGTCATATTTGCGATCTGTAAATTTGCCTTGAGTGGAAGTGGTAATGGTTCGAATTGGAATGGGGTCGATTGAGAAGGGTTTTGGAGACTTCCCCTACGGTGTCTCTCATAGACTGAGTCGCTTTGAAACGACGAATCCCATAAACTAACCATCGACACCAGAGCTGTCGAGTACCTACCGGTTTTCCAAAACGTAGCCTGTAATAGTCATCTTTAGGATGTAACACTTGAAAGGTTGGTCTTTTCACCTCACGTTAGTCACACGAAACTACGCTAGCCGCGGCAGTCGGGGCAGACTTTAACTTGCGCCGCTAAAAACAGGGTATCATTATGAGCAGAAACATGCCTGTTAGGAAGCTAAAACATTCTGTGATTCTGCGGAAGCCATTGCTGCTCTATCTGTACCATTTCAAGCGCAGCAAATGCGACCTTAGAGAGCGAGAAAGAACCCTACACCACAAGGGCTCCTATAATGCTTTTGTTTGCTAAAATAAAAAAGAAGGAAGACAAGCTGTTCGTATACCAAGAGGCAGTGTGGGGCCCGTCACGAAAGAAGTCACTGCTTCAGCCTTAAACGACCCAAAGTACGACGTCGAGTGGGCACTCTGGCTGAAGGAATGAAACGAAAGTAGACTCATCTAATGAACGCTATACTTCAACGGTA
Source organism: Amblyomma maculatum (assembly GCF_055883805.1). Lineage (NCBI taxonomy): Eukaryota > Metazoa > Arthropoda > Arachnida > Ixodida > Ixodidae > Amblyomma > Amblyomma maculatum. Next base: position 18,023,001 of record NC_139347.1, on the reverse strand, counting down.
AGGCATCGGAATGTGATCGAGGGTACCCAAACCTTAGCAATAAAGTTGGTGAAATGTATATCTCTAGCCGCTGAATGTATGTGGTCCCTTTGTTGTAGGATCAGTCATAGTGAGTGCCGGTCTGCATCTCCTACTAGGGTTTGCACACCCTGTCTTGGCTGTCGCATAGTGTGCATGATGGATCGAATGTTACAAGACCACGTCGACAGCCTCGGGGAGGAAGTTGCTTTGACAGTTGCTGAAATTGCACTGGTATTGAAGAGTAGATGACTCGTGGGGAATACACATGAAAAGCCGGCTTAAGCTTTACAGTGAGGGTATCAAATGCATATTCGGCACATTCGGCCCGATGTATTCGCGTCATGGAGTCAAAATTGTGCGTGCGTGCGTGCGTGCGTGCGTGTGTGTGTGCGCACACACACACACACACACACACACACACACACACACACACACACACACACACACACACACACACACACACACACACACACACACACACACACACACACACACACACACACACACACACACACACACACACACACACACACACACACACACACACACACACACACACACACACACACACACACACACACACACACACACACACACACACACACACACACACACACACACACACACACACACACACACACACACACACACACACACACACACACACACACGCACGCACGCACACATGTGAGCACTCAAAGCGCGTCAGCTCAAGTGTTGCTATACGCTCCAAGGCGACTGAAATGGAGGGCTTACAGCGCACATGCTGGGCGCTGCAGTTCTGCTTAAGCTGTCGTTTGATGGGGCTCGATCATTACGGCCGCCAGAATAAATAAATTATGCAGTGAATTATGCGATCTCCATTGTGAAGACTGGAGCAAAATGTTTTTTTCTTCCTGCTTTTGTTCCCCACCCAACCAAATTACTGCAAGAATCACATAATGAACGCATGAACTCCTGTTCGAAGGCACTCTCTGCATTGCTCTTTTTTACAACCAAGTATTTTAAGGTAGTTATTTTGGTCCTAGAGGTGGGAACTATCTATATATCATTTTTTCTTCGGTTTTCGAACGTTCGCTTATCTAGATATCTAAGTGAAGCATCTCGAAGCCTAAATGTGGCGCAAGAAAAAAAAAGGAGAATTCATTCACGCCATTGTTCACTCACTTGCAGACGCAAAAGGAACGGGGAGATCGAATGCGCACGTTTTGTTTCTTTCTTGATGCCCAAAAAACATCATTCAGATCATAAAACAAAGTCTTGTATGAAGCGACACACACATAAAAAAAAAAATAAAAGACAGGCAACTAGAAATACAGGGTAGGCTGAAACAATACTAAAACGGAGCAGTTCATATGGAGAGAAAAAAAAAAAAATGAAGCACGCAGAGAGGTCTCGTGTCGGCGAGCTGTGTTCGAACATGTCGCTGATTATCGCTTTCATTGTTCTACCAAGATGGATGACCCTTGCCTTGTTCCAAGACGTCTCGGCCATATTTGCACCGATACACTTTTGCCTTCTACGTTTGCTCTTGCCTCTAGTTTCGAATGGCCCCTTCTGAAAATCGTTAATACAAGCCCCTTCCTACTCCCTTCCATGTTTCCCCTTGTCTCTTCCGTACGTGCTCCATACACGGCAACAAAAAAAAAAAAAAAAAATGAGAAAACCGAACGTGGGCTTTGAGTAAGAAAAATGAAGACTGTGCTGGGGCCCCGTTTTTATTTATTTATTTTTATCTCAGTATACGCACATCCAATTTTGTTTTTCTTTATTTAGACAGAGCGTGGCTTAATGCCGCTTTGTTGGTGTCCCAGAACGGGCTCTTTGGGGGCTCTATTGAGTCGGTGTCTGGACGTTGCTTAACTTTCTTACCCTAGCGAAGGTACCGGGTGAACAATGGTTGCTTTTCGCGCATGGAAGGAGCAGATCGTCGAAGCTGCCCGTTGGTACAGCTAATGAAACTTCCATGCCTCAGAAGCCCATTTGTCTCGTATAAATCGAAATGCGAAAAAATGAAAGCGCTAAAGGCCGTTGCGAAGGAATGCTTTGTCTGCAAGATGACCGCGGCTCACGTCCACAATTTTCTTAATATCAGGCAATCCATTCACGCTAAGATCTCGCTTTTTGTTTCGTCTGGACAGCGAATTTCATTGAGTTTATCGACTTTTTTTCTTTTTTCTACGTCAGGCTACGTTATCCGTCATAATAGCGCGGCTACGGCGTTCGAATACGTAGTCCTGGGGCCCTATTTTAGACAATTCGTTTTTTTGTTCAAATTGTGACGTATGCGTGACATGTGCTGTAGGACGGTGTCAAATTGCGTAACCACACAATCTGGTTACGCATTCCGAAGAAAAAGAGAAGAAGAAATGGTATAAAAAAAGCGCTGTCGTCTGCTTCTGTATGTCGGCGCCAAGTATGAAAAATGGCGACGCATCAGAAGCCGAGCCGCTGCGGTGTATTCCACGATTCAGACGCCTCGGATTGCAGTGAGGGCTAGTGAAAATGTTGCGGCGTTGCGGTCTCAGTGTACCATGACATACTTGCGGTCGGACATTCGGCAGCAGCTACGCACGGAGAGGCTGGGCGAGTTTACGAGACACCAGGAGCGTTACAGTTGGAGAGCAAGAATGGCAACGGAATATTCCCAGTGGCATGGCGAATGGGAGCGAAAGGGGCATTCTCCTTATAAGCGCTCATGACTTCTCATATTCACTTATCAGATGCATTTGAGTTCAGAAACTAAAACGTTTAAGGACCTCGCAGTAAACAAAAGCAATCCACAGATTTGCGAAGTAGCTCCAGCACTGGCGAAGAGGCGCCCGTGCGGCCGGCATGGTCCATGTCCGAGGACAACGCTCGCAGTCTCAAATAATCAATTCGCGCTAGCTACTGGCTGGGCTGCGCACCTTTTTCGAACAGCCGAGTTATGACCGGCTACTGTGAGGTCAGTAAGTCTGCCTAAGTTTCTAACATGCTTTGTCGGATTGAGCTGTGTAAAGCGCGGAAAGCAGAGTAGAGAGATAGAGAGAGAGCATGTGTGTGTGTGTCTTCCACACACAACCTTCTAAGTGGAAAGCACGCGTTGGGCCTTACAAATGGTTAAATGTTTATGCGCTGGCGTGCGAAAGGCTCGTGCGAAGCGCGAAATATGTCTGAAAAAGAAATATAGAGAAACAGAAGATCAGAATAGGGGCAGGAAAGATAACTAGACGATGCCCAGTAGGCTACTGTATTCGTACAAAGGGGGATAAATGGAGAAAAAGGAAAGAAAGCGAAAGATAATTGAGGAAATAGTGGTATGAAGCTAGGACAATGGTGCGTACGCGTGTACTTTACTGTCGGAACGGTAAAATGCAAAGCAATAGAGGGAGATTATTTTCTGGCTTTATTAAAAATGAAAAAAAAAAAAGAACAATAAACAAAAAAGGTAAATAATACATCACATGGTTAGAGCGTATCGACATAACGTGCTCTGGAGTAGGTACTTTACATTTTTTTAAAATAAGCATATGGCGAGCCTGCGTGCATATCTGAGCAAAAACATACATGAATCCTATCACATGGATGTGCATGGCATATACATTCCTTTATTACAAAAAAGAAGCTGTCAGTAATTTTGCTTGCTTTTTTTCATTGTGCGAAGACTGAAGTGAATGCATAATGCTAGACAAAAAAGGCAATGTTTAGGGCCGACATTTAAGGCTGTTCTTGGTGATCCTTCACTGCCTGTTGTTGCGAAATTCCTTGCACAGCCATCACACCACATGCCTCCTCAGACTGTAGCACTCACGAACCGTCCAGAGAGATTATTCCAAAGCATCGAGGTGCTACCTGAAATGCCTAGGGTCGAGCAGATTAACCACTTGAGTTATCAGACTGCCAATGCTGCGCTTGGCAACAACCGCGCCGATCGATGGTTTCTCTATGAGGGCAAAGCGCTTGCAACGGGAGGGCAGCTAGGGCCCTCGTGCGGCTGTAATTTTGCGTACCTATTCATTATTATTAACCCTCTAAAAGGTGCGCAGCTGAAAGTTACCCCTATGACGTCATTTCAGTGCTTTCTGGAATTACAACAAGATCCCTCAGCTTATTTCACCACCCAGCAAAATGTCTACCAAACTGCGGTGAACTAACAGCCGCCTATACTCCACGTCGAATGCGCCATGTTTTTGCACGCGGTCGCCTAAAGTGGTCTGAAATGTGGCGCCCAACTTTGGTCATTTACAGCGATGGCAGCAGATCCTTTACGCCATGAAGCATCATTTTGACATCACCGTATAATATGTATACATGACGTATTTCCCGCTGAACAACGTCAGCACATCAGATTTTAGGAAGCACCCCTTGACAGCAGGCCGTACATTTCACACCATTCGAAATACAGGCACCAAGGTCTTTCCTCCCTACCGTATATCCTTTATTTCTCCCCCCGCAATTACATATATTTGCCATCCAGGCAGCATTAATATCTCTGCTAAAAACCGTTTGCAGGACCACGTCATTTTGACGTCACCGCAAAAAGCCATTTCGACATTTCAAAATTTCGCGCCACAAATTTGAAATGCGTGACTATTCTGAGAACCAATCAGAAAAACAATATGGCGCCGAACAGCGGCCATGCGGACCCCTGCAGGAACGACGAGAAAAAAAGACGATATAATTAATGAGCTTCAGAGAATAATGTTGCTGGGCTAACGATGGCTTTAGTGTAATTTCGTTTTTTTTTTTTTTCGTGACTCTTGGGTATACCTTTAGTGATTTTGACAGCATGACGCTGAGAAAGTGCATTACGATGCACTTTTGCCCGAGTACAACCAGACAGAGCTGCTGTGCCATGTGGTCCGGAGTGGAAGAATACACATAGAGAAACATACTTATTAGAGATGGGCAAGACGGCTCACTTGAACGGCTCACTGGCTCATTTACATCTGTAGAGGTGAGTGGGTCGCTCAGGAGGGGCCGTATCTTATATATATATATATATATATATATATATATATATATATATATATATATATATATATATATATATATATATATATATATATATATATATATATATATATATATATTCACTTCAATCTTCTGCCTTAATAGTAATAAAAAGTAAAATTAATATTGGCCCTCACGTGACACAGCAAGCGGTGGCATTTAGCATCAGTTTCTGCCTCCGGTTGACATTGCAGTTGCGGTTTCTGCCTGTTGAGACGACTGAGGAAGGTGCTACGAAAGTTGCATTCGTCCCGACAAAAATACCTAGAGGACAAACGCTGGCTCGCATTTTCTCTCTCTCTTTTTTTCACTGTGCTTCGACACGCTGGCTTCTCGGCGCTTCGCCTTGTTCGCGCGCCGGTAGAACGGCAACTGTCGTGTTTCTGCCGGTGCGATGCTCCTTTTTGTTTGGCGCGAACAGCAGTTGTGTGACGAGCGCGACGGGCATATGATTATTATTTCCCTATTCTTACCTCCCACTGACTTTTTTCACATCTCTTCCAATAAGATGTATAATCGTTGTAGTCAGTGCTCTCCGTGTTCCCTTCTGTATTCGTCCTCGTCCTACGCGCTATTTAAGAAGAGCAAACTGCAGGTTCGATTGTCTTTTGAGACACGAAAGGCTTCGTCTCCAAATGGTGTTGTTGCACCAGCGAACAATGCACTTCTTATGAGTGTCGTGAGACATCGTTCGAACAGCAGCATGGCAAAGAATGGCGCTATTTTTGGCCAATTAAGGCTTCTTTACTCCCCTCTTCAGTGGCATCGGGTGTCACACTATATTACACATACAGAGCCGAGGGGACACTGCCGCGGACCACTTTACACAGCGGACGAGTGCGAGTCCGGGTCCCCATTCGTCGGCATGGAACGAAATACCACAAAACTGCAAGACAAAAAAAAAAAAATTGCGGGCACCAGCAGCAGTGCGCCCGCGGTACCCGCGGAAAGATGCGAAGGCAATGGGTTGGTGGTGACACTGGCAATTGAAAGGGCGGTATAGTTGCTTTCTCGCTTTGGTTTTGAAAAGTCTCACCCGGCTACAACAGACAAGGCTCACTGAACGAGAGAAAACTGGCTTTTTAAAAGAATCGTCGTTCCAGCCATTTAGCAGATCTCCATACATAGAACAAAAGCAAAAGAACCACCTCACTCGCTCTCCAAAAGAACGGCGCACTCCGCTCAAAATACTTGGGCGAGGACATTATTGCGAATCATGCGAGAAAGGACAAGCGGTTGCTTTATCACATCGCTAATAGATAGCGCCGAAGTCGCACCCGCCTGTGACGGAAAGATTCACTGAACGAGAGAACCAGTAACCAGCTCTCCGATAGATCCGACGGCTCCGATCGATCCAACGACTCCGACGGCTCCGACCGCTCCGATGGCTCCGACCGCTCCGGCGGCTCCGACCGCTCCAGATCCGACGGCTCCGGCAGATCCGGCTCCGACTTTGCGGAGCCAAATGGCTCAACCGCTCATTGAAAGGAGCGGCTCCGAAGATCCAGTTCGCTCCGCAGCGACCCATCCGTAATACTTACGTAAGGAGCGGACACTACCATAGGGCCCTTCGGCCGAGCTACTGCACTGCCGCCAGCCCCCGAGCGGCTGGTCAGACCGCTAATTAGGTCTTCCAAGATTTTAGGCACGTACTTTTGCTTTGTTTCGGTTTTGGTTTCGATAGCGATGCGTTCGGTTCTGATTTACCTTTGACTGTTGAAATACTCAACTACAACGTCTATAGTGGTGCGTAAGGTCTTCAATGATCGCATTCATACAGACATAAGAAAGTCGCGGATCGCAGCCTTTTTATTAGGAATACCGCCAAGGTTCTCAAAGAAGCTAAGCGCAACTTACTTTGTTAATGCAGGTTGCAATAATATGATCGAAGCTGTTCTTGTATGTTTTTAGTGTCATTTAGCCGGTTTTCTCAGTTGAACACATAGGAGGCATGGGTTCCACTCAAAAGGTTTATCTCTCTCGATTTTATTTCGAATTACACAAAAAGAATACTGGATCACACTTTATAAAATGCAAAAAATCCCAAAAAGCAATAAGACAGGAGGCATGGTAAAGCACGCTGCACCGTTTCACCAAGAAAAGGAAAAATTACGCATACCCGCTGCGTGTTTTTCCTCCAAAACATCACCCGTGAGAGCAACACGAAAGAAGTTGTGAGCGACTAGAAACAAGTCAGGAGGAAGAAATGGATGTACAGCCCACTCAGAATTTCTGTACCTCAGCCTTGAGCAATATATGCTGTTCAAACATGTAAACACAACACACCGAATACATAATAGTTTCACCATAATATGCTTATTCTCCTGATCGCAATCAAAACTGCCCTCTGTCCGTACGAGAAAGGCATTACAGGGAGCCCACTGAGCGCGACTAAGAGCAGTAGATGTCCTAAAAAATGCAGGCCACGAACAAGCAGCAGCGCTTTTCAGGCCACAACGAGAATGCTTTAGCCATGGCAAGAAACTCGGCATGTAAAAATGGTGCTTACGAATCGGCAAAATCGCATGCATTGTGCAAATGGCGATTCACAAGGCGACCTCAAATGATGAATACAGTGTTCTCGTAGCGTCAAATAAAAGTTTGCGTTATGATACATGTGAGCCGCCGATAGATTCAGTGTTTTAAACTGCAGTTGTTTCGGGTAAGTTTAGAAATATACGCGATGGAAGGAAGCGCATGTTGTTCAGAAAAACACGATCCAAAAACAGACAGTAACTACACACTAAAAGGGCTTCATGGCTCATATTCTATGTTACATGTGGAACGGTCACGCAGCGCAACAAACGACTTACTTAAAGCCTTCTTTGCTAAAGGAGCACTAAATTAATTCTGCAGACAAAAGGAAACAAGTTACCGGCAAAACGAGTCCACGCATTGAAAAGCTCGGTGAGGTGGGCGTACTCGGCGGCACATGATCGGCATAGCATCAACGTTTATATGAAAAGGAGAAGCTTAGATGCAACCAGGTGTATGTATGATAAGCTGTGTACCTTTGAGGTGAAGTAGAAGTGCACATCGCTACGCCGCCTCGCGGGTGGTCAGACCCTTACTCGCTCGGCCGCGAAACGGCTCGAGTGTCCGCTCTTTACGTATGTTTCTTTGTGGAATACAGGTTAATTTATATCTCCTGAGTTCTTCCCCATGGATCGAGATTTTTGTCTGCGAACATTTTGCCGCATCATCTTTACGTTGCCTTTGAAAGATGGCGAGAGTAACTTGTGAGTGGATAACAGTATGTCCAGGAAATATAAAAATTAATGGTTCCACCATATGCGGTGCACGGAAGTAAATGGTGGAAATGCTTTGCGAATTATGCATAAGAATATCGATATACCCGAATTGAACCTGGGCTTAAAGGGCAGCTTTGGTAATTTGCCAAGTAGAGTACTGCTAATAGCAAGAAAGGCGAGGGCAGTGAGGCTACTCTGCCACCATTACTCACCTTCAATTTTCTATTTGATTAGCTAACACAAAACTCCAATTGCTTCTTCATTAAAAAATTCCGAGAGCACCGTGGTATCTACACTGCAGAAATGCGAAAGCCTAAGCGTTGCTGGTGCACACGGTGCATCACGTTTGCTCTCATTATCATTATCAACTAAATTCACGGTCATTATTATTGATAATATCATTATTGTCATTATCCCTAACTGCAGCGTCGTTGGCATCGCTGCTATCATCCTCGCGGTATACAAGGAGAATTATGATGCGCGTTTCATGAAAAGTGGAATCGTGGGAGTAAGTGCCCTAAGTGCCCTAAGTGCCCTAAGTGCCTAATTTGTTTGCGTTCACTGGTCATAGGAGTGAGGGCCCTTTGTGGGGTTTTCTTAAGGAAGTTACCGACACACCGCACGATTTTCCTTAGAATGTATATACAGGGCTATCCAGAAGACAGATGAAAAAGTTCTGACTGAGACGTTATTTCCTGTACTGATGTATTAGCAGTTTTACTTCCCCTTTCTGAACAATAGTGCATTAAAGTGGGTGCAACAATTATATATAAAAACAGCCGCAAAAACTTCCTTTTTTAAACTTCACATGTCAACCTTACCTGCCAAAATGTGGCCTCGTGCAAAAAGGACTTTTGTACCATGTTCAGTGGACTGGCGCCCTTGTCAGCAGCCAGAAACTACAGATCATTGCTCTGTGTTTTGCCGTGATGGGGGATGGGGGGGGGGGGGGGGGGGCATTTTTCAACGGACTCTCAAAAATGGCATTAATATTACGCCTTCCAGGTTCCATGTCATCATTTCGTGCTCATGGGACTGTTTAGCCTGTGGAAGAACCGCATTACAGATCGCTACGCAGAGCTACCATGTTCATCGAAGCCTCTGTTCACAGAACAGTGTGCTATGGTGCGAGGGATATATGCTGCGCATGATCGACCTCCTGCCTGGTTGCCTTTACTCCATGCATGTATATATGTCTCCCGGAATTTTGATCCGTGGGTAAAGTGAGAGCTCGTTGCTGGTGCGACTGTGTATGGTAGGTTGTGGAATGCGACCATGGTTAAATTGAACTTGATGTACTTTCATTCAATAAAGAAAAAAAAAATCCCGTATATGATGCAGTTTGTTAAAGCGCTTGGCTGGGGATCCAAGGGATGGAGATTCGACTCTCGGTGGAGATAGTATTTTGCTTATTTTTAATCATCTTCCTCATGGTAGACAAGGAGAATTATGATTAATTAGTATGGTCAGTTTCGGTTTCGTATGATGACGTCATTTATTTCACAGCTATAGTGTGACCGGACGGACGCTGACAGTGTGAGCCATTAAAGGCTTTCCCCTTAAAATTACGCAAGAAGGTGTTCCTGTATATCTCAGCTTTCCAAACCAAAATGGCCGATCTTTCGCGGGAAAGATTTTAAAGGCTGTTGTACGAGCGCCAACGATATTGAAAGGAAGTACGAAAAACATATCCAGAAATTCGGAAAAATCCTACGAAAGTATTTTGCAATGTGCTTTTTTCCCGAACTGTTTATATGTCCCTTGAAGTACAGTGTATCCGCCAACCATCCCTGGCCGTGCCCGCACTTTTTGCTCTTTATATTGACGAACGCATCTCTTTAGTTTTGCATGGTAGTCATTAAGACCCGTTCTAAGCGGATGACAATTTCCAGAGCGAACTATTCCTACGTATCGGAAGCTTAGACCATTCCTATTAATATGCTAATAAAATTGTCTTACAATATTTGACAGTCGCCATAAAATTATTTTCAAAATGCAGCTCATTGGTTTTTAACTTAGGTTTAACTTGTCAGTGAGAACGAAGGAAGAGTTTAAACGGATATTTTTAAGACCCATCGGTACCTCAGACCTTTTCATTAGCGTCTTGCTTACATACGCTGATGACAAGACATGGAAAACTATTATAACTATTGATAAATTATAGTTTTATGTTGTATTATAGTGAAATAAAAAATTACAAGGGTTCAACGCTGCTGAACCAAATATTGAGCAAAAGCATTAGCTGCGGGTGATCGAGTGTTCTTTTTCTATTTTTCTTCTTCCTCAGCCCACATATAAAGCCCCGCTTTAACGAAGCCGTATGAACGTGCCTTAGTGGCCTCTAGGGGTAACGTGAAAGGCACGGTCCTATCAGGCTGATTTTGATATAACAGGCCCATGTGAAACGAGAGACCCAAGTTGGCAGCTTCTGTTAGCCCGCATATAAAGCCCCGCTTTAACCAAGCCGTATGAACGTGCCTGACGTCACGTATCACGTGAGCACCAGCTGCGCCTCTAACGCGCCACGCCGACCGCATTTGTGTCACGTGTGGTATGACGTCAAGCGCTGCGCCATGGCTCCGATCGCGCTACGCCGACCGCTTTAGTTGGTAGCCCAGCTCTCACCCTAGTGTCACGTGGAGTGTGACGTCACAGCGTCACGTGGGTGCGGCCGTGTCACGCTGAAGGCTCGAAACCTAGAGTAGTATTACTTTCGAAATAATATCTACATTCGCCCCCCAAATAAGAGGGTACTCTTGAAACCTGGATTTGATTATATTTCAAATCGAACAAACTGCGGTCCTGACACGATGGGATTGCTGGTAGCATGTTGTCAGCGGTTTTGGCTGAGTCGAAGGAGATGTGTGGAAAATCCTATTTGGGAAACTTTGCGTCAGGACAACGCGAAAGTCTTCGGCTAGCGATTTTGAACCTGCCAATGTTGCCATGAATTCAGATAACACTAACGAACCTCGTTAACATATGACCATGAAATTGAAGATTACGTGAGGTTTCTGAGAAGAAAAAAATCTTGCTCCCTGCATCCTGCATACCAAGAAAATTATTAATGGTTTGCAAACTTAGCGGTTCATTTTTCGCTATCCAAAAAAAATAAAGAATTTGGATGAACAATGTGTCGCGCGCTTTCTCTATCCATACTGAACAAGGAAATGAACTTCCTGCGCTATGCCTAACGGAAGGCCGATAAAGTGGACAAAAAAGATAACTGAAGGTAGAGAAGTGAAGAGAAAAGAAGGTGCGCGGGTACATTGTACTGCTAAGTCCGGATCCTGTTTTCAATTTTTTGCCAGGACTGAACCCTGCAGCTCCATGGTGGTTATGTGCCATGTGTACAGAAGCGAGAATGAGAAGAATAATTGAGTTATTAGTGCAGCACCGTTCTTGTCTCTGTGTGTGCGTTTCGTATTTGCTTTTGTATGCTCTGATGTATTGATATGATATTCGACCAGCTAGCTCATTAACGACCCCGCCTTAAGTTCTGTTCCATATTCATTGTATAGGCCTTATTCTTCATCACGTTTTTAGCTAAGGAATGAATGTCAAATTTGGCTGACTTTGAGTACCTGTTGTTGGATGTTTTGTTGCACTTACACAGCTTTGTATTCCGGTAAGTCTTTACGTTACTCGGCGATAATATTTTCCTTGACAGGGGGTGTGCTTTACTGAGTTGACTCCTTTAGCATGCAGTTATGCCGAGGCCACATACTTTGGCATAATTTTGGCGGCTTTTATGTTTCGGTGATGACATCTGTGATATGACTTGGTTGTATTCCTTAAACTGACGAGTTTGAGCGCATAAACCTCAGTTATAAGTTGGCGCTGGTGCCATTGTTTCCATGCGTACTTGCCCTGCGTCCATGTCTTCAGCGCTGTCAATATTCAGTCTGTGCACAATGCCTTGGCCATACGACAGTGATGGAAGCTTTCACCCTTTTATATCGCGTTAACTGCGCCATTCCTTGAACGCTATTTTTAGAATCCTATGCAATTGTCAGCTATAGACATGGTCATCTTTTTGTGTCACGCTGGCGGTTAGGCGTTTCTTCGAAGGTGTCGACAGTTAGGAATAAAGACGTAAAGGAGGTACACTAGAATTTATAGCTGTCACTTCCGGTCGGCTGACGCTACATCCTTGCAGTCTAAGAGCGAAATTTATGACCCACAAACCATTCCTTTTACCGATAAGGATTATTGCTACTGCATTAAAACAGCAGCATAAATCTTATGGGGTGAAGAATATATTCCAGAGCGGCGCATTAATCGAAATTTACTTCTGTAAGTAGGACGATCAAATGTCCCTTTCGTTTCTGTTTTTTCTGGAAGAAATTTCGCTGTATATTATACGTTCATGTCTGTTTGGAACAGTCGCACTTTGGGAGCAGTTGTAGCAGTGTGTGTATCAGCGGCTAATTAGGGATAATTTAGGAAGACAGATTTCTTCAGAGTCATGCCATCAGAGCAAGATGTTGCGATTTATTTCCCGCTCGAAACATTCTCTGCTGACTTGATTGGTTCTACTCCGTGGGCCTTCAGTGACGGCCCATAGAGTCATAGAGTCGGCTGTCCAATGTTTTTCGTCTATATACCACCAAATTATGATCCTTCCGAAAACAACCAGTGACAGAGAAACCGCATCGGGTGTGTCGCGCCTCGTGCATCCGCGGCTGCGGCGAGCCCGGAGGTTCCGGGGATCCTCCGAAGGCTGTACGTGTTACTGACAGTTCCCTTCCTTCCTTACTCGGGCCACAGTTCCCCCGAGCCCTCATCCCTTGACGAATGGCGTCTGCTAATTGGCGGAATAAATGGCCCGCCGCTTATCGTGATTCCTCCTCCACACCCGGCGACTCCCTCTGCCGGCATGAGCTCGTAACCGTGCGGCCACGCGTCGCCGACCAGCACCGACGACAAACAAGGCTGCTTTCCCTACCCTTCCCTACTTTCTCCCAGCGCGCGCACCGCGAACCTCTCCTCCATTTCTTCCTCACTCCCGCTCCATCCTGCAGACGACAGGGACACAACGCTTCCCTTCCTTTCCTCAGCGCCTCTCTCGCGCAACCCTAATTTCCCGACATTACGTGTTCGTCGCATCGGGCGGGAGCGTGCCGGCGTTGATGGCGATGGCGATGATTACAATAACGATCGCGGCGATGACGATGCGGGCGGTTCAGAACTAAAGAGCACCGCGGCCTGCCGCGGCCATAATGCTCATATAGGGGCAGCGTGCGGCGGACGCGCGCCAACGCGAGGTCCTTCGTTGCCGTCGCATTTAGTAGCGAGCACATCCGCCAGGTGAACTGGAGTGGAGTGCGTATTTCTCTTACTCGTGTGCTCGCTACCTTGCATCGCCGCGTGAAGCACTCCGCACTCCCTCCCTTTAACTCCCTCCGCCTTCATATATATCGCGCGCGAAAAATACACCGTCGCACGCGCATGAGCTGCTCTTTGGAGTACCCCCGCTTTTTCCTCGCTTTGCCGCCGTCATGCGGTGGCGGTGAACGCGGAGATTGCATTATAATGACTTCCTAAACGACGAAGGAGCAAGGACAAAAAAATACAGCGCCACGACAGAGGGCCCGCGGCGCGCAGTATCCACACGAGCAGAGAGCTGCGCGGAACGTAAGAGCCGCCCCGGGGTCGCGTTTTGGTGGCAGGTAGTTTGGCCGTGAAATTAAGCCAAGGGAGTGGCTGGGGAGAAAGCGAGCGGAACGTTCAAATAAGGAAACAAGCGCTGAGGCCTTTTTGAAGGTTATGCTCTCTCTCGAGGAACGGTATTCGAAAACGAGCGTATAAAGCATACAGCGCTGCGCTCGGTTCCTAAATTCAAATTGATGAGGCCATGGGATCGGTGATGAAACATACGTTTTCATGTGTTTGTGGCTAGAAACACAAGAGTTCACGTTTGCCTGGCAGTTGATTAAGGTATCCGGAGTAAGCATTTTATTAATTAGAGGTAGTTAAATGACTGAATAATGGTCTAATGCGTAAGATAGGCTGATTGCTCAAAATATTGCCAATAGATGATGATGCCAGTGGGATAGTAGCGCACTAAGAGGTATGATGATAGATTTTAGCAGCAAGAATACTGGCACTAGTTCTTACCGATTGTTAGTTTGGTGTCCTAAATTTGCAATTTATAACTTGATTCAACCACTGCACTGAAGGCTACAGCAGGAGCAATTATTATATGTACATATATATATATTTATATATATATATATATATATATATATATATATATATATATATATATATATATATATATATATATATATATATATATATATATATATAGCAGAAAAGCACGCTGTTGACCATAGCCTTCTGTTACCTACTGATGTTTCTTATATTCTACCACAATTATTTCGGGGGTAAAAAAAGCGCAAACAACACGGATGAAGAACCATCAGCAAGTGGTCCCACAGTGCAGTTTAGGGGTCGATAAGAGAGGTCTTTTCCTCAAGAGACCATGTTTGGATGCTGCTTGACGGCCCCGATTAAGGCCATCCTAGCGCTCTATAGAACATGCCCCCCCCCCCCCTTCCACACGTACGCACGCGCCCGTGCACGCGCGCGCGCACACACACACACACACACACACACACACACACACACACACACACACACACACACACACACACACACACACACACACACACACACACACACACACACACACACACACACACACACACACACACACACACACACACACACACACACACACACACACACACACACACACACACACACACACACACACACACACACACACACACACACACACACACACACACACACACACACACACACACACACACACACACGTCGCGCAAAACTCGAGAACATGTCATTGATTTGAAAGTTTTTCTTGCTGAGAAGGAAAGGACACAAAACCAAGAATCGAGGAAGCTCGCTCAAGTGCTGTGCTAGCGTTAGAGGCGCGGCGCGTATTTCGAACAGAACGATTTGTACGTGTGAGACGGTGCTTGGTATGGAAGCTGCTTCAAGGATATCTCAGTGACATGTGATACCACTATCCTCCTCACTCTGGTTTGTCTTCAGTTCGAGTAGCATAGCGAAAGCCTTGTAATAAACAGAACAACTAACAAATAAGATGAAGCGAAGTAACGCCAGAGGCCTACTTAACGCCAGACTAGAATATATATATTGAAACGGCTAAACACGTACACAACGATGTCCACATCATGCTAAATTGCCAGCACCGCCAGAAAAGCAGTTTCGTAAGCCTCTCATGGAAGGAAACATTAAAGACAAGCCCACCTGTTCCCGGTAGCTCCCCACCCTCAATAATAGCAATAGGCATATTGTACCATTGCATGGCATAAATAAGCAATTATCATCTATTTGCTTTGTTATGACTGTACAGATCCTCGCGCTTTGCACGGAAGTCTTCATTGCCAGAAGAATCTTCAAAGCGCCACGGTCCTCAGCGCACAACCAAGGCACGGTACAGGCACAATACGTGTTTATAGCGGTCAGATATAGCTCGATCAGGAAATTAATATGTTGGATGTACACGTCTGAGCTCAACAAAGTATTCACATTGGTGCAATAAATCCATCATTTTGCTTTATACTATATCTAATACTGGACGAAATTCATATATCACCGTAGTTTCAATCATGAATGCGAGGCTATACCCATTTCTAACGATGTCAGAGAACACAGCGTGTGTTAGCCAAATGCACGGCATGCCATCCACTCAAGATCGGATCAGCAGGCGCATGCATTCAGCGCATTCGGGCATTACGCGCACGGTGACTAAGGGTGTCACGCTTGGCTCTGCGCGGGAACAATGGAACTATGGATGCGTGAGATGGGAGGCTGCCGACGTCGGGGGGAGAAAGAAGGAGGGGGGGGGGGGTGCTGAGGAGGATAGGGAGAAAAGAAGTAAGTCCGAACCTGGCACGTGTGCTACAGCGGCGGTGCAGGAAAGCTGTGATTGAGAGGGACCGGGATGGAGCATAACGCTAGAAAAACGGGGGCTCTTCGCGAGGGAAATCAAACGGTGGGGTAAGTGGCGACATCTTGCGGTGGCGGCGCGCTCCTAATCGCCAGATTTATTATTACGAGCCGCCTTTATATGTATGGAAAAGTGTATAGGCAGAGGGGCTGGCTGCGTCATTTCCCGGATGCCCCACCGTTTGCCGTGCTGCCTTTATGACGTTTTGGGTACGCCGTGCGAAAAGGGAGAGGAAACGGAAACATGTGGGACTCAAATTGGTGTTGCCTAAGTGTGTAGAATTGTTTAGTGCTTCTTCCTGACGAGCTCATTCCCTTGCGTCTTGTTAGCACGCCGACAGAAGCCCAGTCGGGTCTACGTGCACCATGCGCAGGCGTTTTGGGTCGGAACTTCGTTTGTTCTATTTTATTAATGCTTCAATTGGCGGCTCATGTGACGGCGGGAAACGGTCAGGAGCCGGCTGAGCAGTCTGGCTTTGAAGAGTAGTGAAATAGGAAGAGCAGGGATTGCCGTCAGGTGGCGCGAGGCTCAGGTTGGGTCCCTATCTGTGACAGCCGGCGATGACGTCATTACGGCTGTTTCCCGCACGATCGCATTCGGGTAATTTCGCCTTCTCCTGTATAATTCTTTCCTTTCTGGAGTGTATTTCGTGATTAGGTCAAGCATTACATGCATGAGGCGCCGTTGAACTTTAATGTGAAAAGAGTTTATTCACTGGAATAAATGAAATGTTATTTTCTTGAGCCAATTAAAGCTCGTTATAACTCATAATGCAGACAACACTGATGAAGGAAGTTTGTGATGACTGTGGTTCTCGTTGGGATAATTAAAAATAGGGAGGTAGCTATACGGCTCGTTTACACGAATTGATAGCGGCCCGAAAAAAAAAAAAACGACCCTATAAAATCAGGGCACTTCAGCTCTCCCTTTAACTCGACCGCGTTAATTGCTCCCGTCAGCGGTTCCTCTTGCGAATGCTCGGTCACGTACACTCAGCTCTCACCTACATTTACAGTGACGTGCTTTGATCCTCTTCACCACCATAGTAATCATCAGTCACTCACTGCAATGCAAAGTCTTCTTCCGTATCTCTCCAATCAACCGAACTGTGTGACAGCTGCATAATCCCAGCAAGCTTCCTGATCTGGTCCGCCCACCCAACAATTGTCCGCCCACATCTAAGCTTGCCTTCTTTTCAAATCCAGCCTGTCACCCTTAGCAACCATCGGTCCGTTATCTCGCCTTCGAATTACATGTCCTGCACATGCGCATGACGAGGATGTCGCTAACTCGCGTTTGTTCCCTGACCCATTCCGCCCGCTTCAAGTATCTTAACGTTATATAAAGATCGTTTTCCACTCCACAGCCCTCTGTGTTAATGCTCAACTTAAGTTGAACCATCTTGATTGTCCATCAGGTTTCTGCACGATAGGAGTATAGATAAATGTCTTATATTCTGTTCTCTTGAGGAAGGATGGTAGCGGCCATTCATGATTAAAGAACTTCCGAAATAGGCTCCATGCCCCCAGTTTGATTCTCCCAATTATTTCTCTTGCATGGTCTGGGCCACTGGCCACAATCTGCCATAAGCAGATGCATTCCTTTATCACATATAGCGCCTCGCTGCCTACCGCAAACTGCCGTTTCTCGAACATTACGTTACTATTCATTTTTTGGTCAACCGTTCTGCGTTTCCTGCCTGGGTTATCAATTATTATTTGCAGTTCATCCTCTATATTACATAGCAAGGCAATGCTATCTACGAATTCTAGATAACTGAGGTATTCTCCATCAACCCACAACTCCAACGGTTCCCAGTCCTGGTCAACGAATATAATTCATCTGAGCAAGCAGGGAGCAATGCGAGAGTGATCGTGCCGCCTCATGCCTAACATCATTCCTTATGGGAGTTTTATCCCTTTCGTTACGGGAGATCGTGACTGCTGCGCAACCATTAGATACATGTTGCAGCCCGTTTGCATGCGGCTCTTCTACTCTCTGATTTGGCAATATGTATACCTGAATGCTGAGGTTTCGAGTGAGTTAAATGCTTTTTCGTAACCTTGTAATGCATGTAAGGGGTAGGCTATATTACGAGCATTTTTCTATAACTTCGCGGTAGTATGATCTATTGCAAAATAGTCTTTACGAAAGCTGGCATTTGGTTGTGATGTCTGAGGCTGCTCTGATTTTATCAGAGATTAATTGAGTCAATGCTTTGTACGTAACAGATAATATGATGATCGGTATGACATGTTAAAGCGAAATATTTACTCACCTCGTCGAGCCAAAGTAATCGGCGCAGATAATTTGACCTCAGGTGTGGCGTGCGGAGCTGGCTGCGCTCGCTTTTTCGTCTTCTTCTTCTTCTTTATTTATTTATTTGATCATACTTCAGACCCAGTGAAGGGTCCTGGCAGGAGGGGCAACAATTCCAAAAGAAAATACAAAAGCATAAAGTGTAAAAACATGAACATAAAATTTACACAAGTACAAGCAAGATGTAGAAAAAAGCAAATCAATTTACGGCCTGTTCTAAAGAATCAAAGTCCTAAAGTGATGATAATGGCAGGCTATTCCATTCGGTTATGGTGCGCGAGAAAAAAGAAAATTTGAAGATGTTAGTTTTGGCAAAGTAAGGCGTTAGTGATTCGGTGTGCGTATTTCTTGTTGCCCTAGACGATGCCGGTTTAAGATACAAATCAGGAGCCATTGATAATTTATTATTTTTTAGTAGAAAGAGGAATTTTAGCCTTTGTATTCTGCGCCGAGATTCAAGGGACTGTATGTGTGGGCTGTTTAAGCATTAGGGTAGATGGTGAATCAGTGCTGCGATATTTAGAAAATATCTTCTTCTTCTTTTTGACAGATCTGGTAAACTTTATTTATTGCGGTGCATATCTTTTATGCCAAAAGAGTATGATCATTAAGGCATGTTGGCCTGGCGTGGCGTGGCTTACACAGAGCCACACAGTTTTCCAGTACCCTGCTTACCCTTTCCCTCCACCACTGTCCATCTGGCTCGCTTCCCCTTCTCCTTCAAAAGGAACTCGACACATCAGTGTCGTCTAGATATGGCTGTGGTGTCCTCGCGGTTCGCAGACAGCCATGAATGAGGTAAACCGCGGCAGGTGAAACAAATGCTGAAAAAGCTTTTGCGTTCATTGCAGGTGGTGCTTTCCGGCCTCAACACGCAAACAGCAAGGCGTTTTGGACAATTTTCGGACATATTCGAGCCGCTTTTGACGACACTGCAGCAATTCGCTTTGGCGCAACAAACCAAAATTTCTCCTTTATTAATGCACATGCGCTGCTTCATTACTTCAATTACATAATGATGTCCAGTATTGTTCCAGAACACTGAAAGATCAGCCGCCTGGTTGCCCTTTTTAAGACGTCATATAGGCCAGTTGCCTTAATTACATCCGGACTCACAGTTTGATGCGCTTAGAACTGCATGCGAGATTGCATCAATGTACCCACGGCGTCAACGTTTGCTCTTAGCGGCAGAAAAGTGTGCAGTGAACCTATTTAGGAGCAAATCTTTAAGCCGTTACCCGATATTTCTTAATAAAGTGGTAATACCTCATGCCTCCCATCACAGATTCTTGGGAATGATATTACTGACCTTGAAGACGAAGCATATCAACACTCTGAAGAAAAAGGTTACAAATTTTTGCCTAGTTCTTCACGTTATAGCAAGCATGAAATGGGGTCCAACTCAGCCCTGCCTATTATAATTTTATGATAATGTTCGTAGGTTACATCCGATATAGCCTCGCGATCTCTCTAATACGAGTCCTGCTTGTCGACTACGGAGTGTATACAAGTGCATATGTTCAAAGTTATGCCCCTGGCTTCCCACGGTGTCCCTCTAACAAAGGCACGATTGATTAGGCCCGCCTAATATCGATATATCTGTTCCACGAACCACTTCGTGTGAATTTACTTGTATTTACAAGACACCGTTACCAACCACTAAAATGTTGTGGATGAGCGGCCGGACAGCAGTTTTTCGAGTCCACTCCGCGGCCATGAGTCGCAACATACCATCAGTTTGTGCTCCCCCGTATCATTCCGTCCACCCATCATAGGTAATGGATAAATCTTCAGTGCGCCTGCATGACGCCGGAATACTGACTAAATCGATGGCGCCAATTAGTGGGCTGAAGCCACTTACTCTGGTGTACATGTTGTCAAGATATCATATCTATATTCACGTGTGTACTGACGAACCTGTGTCACCATAAGCATCAACTGCAGCCGTGCATGGTGATATCGAGCCAGAAGACGACTCTCCGGTTCCATGGGGGCCCTAACTCTACATCAACTGTTGCTGAGCTTGTAGCCCTTCGGGAATAGATTTGCTACATTTGTGGGGAAACACCTCAAAAGTGATGTATATTCACAGGCTTAAAGACAGCATTACAAATTTTGTAGTTTCTTACGCCACACCGCCTATCAATCTCTTGCACTAAACAGCACCTAGCGTCTTACATCTGCGCATGCCCAAGCCCATTGGATAATATTTCAGTGGATCCCTGCGCACTGCGGGCTCGATGTAAATGAGCGAGCTGAAGCAAAGCACGGCCACTGCAGTGGCCTCCAAACAGTTGTGCCTTTTTCAGGAGCAGATATCACGTGTCTTCTTTCGATCTGTATGTGGAGTGCGGCGGCGGCTTACTGGGCCCAGCCAGATACTATAGAAACATACGTCTTAGAAGGCAAGATCGGACACTGTCATTTTCTACTGCGTGTAGAATTGCATGCCATCACTCATGCTTTATCCATAGACTTTCACGCGGAAATACTTGCATTTATATGAACGGACGGACTTCCCGGAATGTTCAGTCTGTGGCATTTAGAGACCGTGAAACATATATTAGTGGTGTGCACAGTGTATGAGCGCGGAAGGATAATGCTAGCCATTTGAAGCGTTTGGACAGCAGGCCTCTCTCGGAGGGCTTGCTACATGGTCCCTTGGCCGGACAAGTGGAAAGCTGTAAAGGTAATGCGGGCTTTTTGAAGTTGCCTTGTGCGACATGGGACTGGAGTCGCGCTTGTGAGACGAATTACTGTGCCTGCATATTTATGCCATATCTGTTCTTATCATATTGTCATTCATCACGACTTCTTCCTTCTCCTTTTCCCTTTACCTGGTGCAGAGTAGTAGGCCAGATTCTCAATTTCCAGCCGACCTATCTGCCTTTTCATAAACAAGCATATCTGTCTCCCTATTTAAATTGTTTCGCTAGTGAGTATCTAGAAAAATGCTAGTGAATAGCTGGGAGGGGCGGCGGTCTCCAAGCTCTTCGTAGGTGAGCAGCTGCTGGAGGCGCGCACTCTCGGACGCCGTGGTGCGGTCCAAAAGGGCCTGCTTTAATTGCTAGTATGGGGCATCGCCCAAGGGTCCAGCGATAATGTCCGCCACCTCTTGAGCCACTTCAGGAGGCAGGTTGGAAAGTAAATGACGAAACCGAGATGCATCCCAGGTGATGTGGTGCCGATGGAAGATGGCTTCCACTTGCGCGAACCAGATCTGCGGACATTCGGGCCAGAATGTTGGTAGGCGGAGCTGGAGAGCTGCGACGTCCCGTTGGCGCAAGGTAGCGTCAGGCGGAAGGCCGCCTGATGGCGGTAGGTTGCTGGGGTCTGTCATTTTTTAAGCCGGAGTCACCACTGTTGCGAACTTGCAGGGTCGCAGCGGAGCACCAGAGCAAGATGACCAGCGTGGCAGGCTTCTCATTCTGAACAGCCCGTGCCGTGCTTGCGCTCCGAGCACGCGCTGTACATTTTTATCTTCCTCTAACACGGGCTGGTAAGGCTGATCTCAGCGCCTTCGCTTTATAGCGCCGGCGGGTGCTATAAAATCACAGCACACCCTCTCTAACAATGCGTAATCGACCTTCCGCTCAGTAAACTAGGTTATCTATATGAGTCTAACCGGGCTTAGGAACAAAGCATAACCAAGCATAAGAAAGCTTTCACCTGCATAACCGGTTTAGCCAAGCTAAGCCGTGGTAATTTTTTCAAGTCCTTTTCATCCGCTTTCTTACCGGATAAGATAATGTTGGCGTTCTTTGAAGATTCCGGTACTCTCGAGGTCATGAGTCACTGCAGAGTGGCCAGTTTTAGTGTTAAACCACTAACACGCTCGCCATCACCAACCGAGAAGTCCGATTTTGTTTGTATCGTCGCTCCGATTGGCTTAACTGTTTCGGGAAGTCACAACGACGTGGCCTCGCACAGTTAATTCAAAGTCCTGTATAACGGCTCAAACGCGCGAGTCTTCCCAACGGGTATTTTAAGCTTGTCGGCGAACAAATGGGGATGGAATTTATGACTGGCCAGTAACTGACCATGAACTCTTGTGATGCTTTAGCGCTAAAAGTAAGGAAGAAAAAATAGAGAAAAGATCAAGCGCAGCGGACTGGGACCGCTCGGTTTCAAACCCGGGTACTCGGATCCAGAATCCAAGCGTCTTAACCGCAGCCACCGCGGTGGCCGCATTCGCTCTTTATAACCAGTTTTAAGTAGCATTAAAGCACCTCCAATTGACGTAACAAAGATAACCCTTGACAATTTTTCCTAGCATGGTATCTCCACCGTCCTTCAACCAATCTGCAGTAACCTTATTTTTTTCGATCTGCTCTCCTTATTTTAATCGCTGTAAAGTTTTTGTACTTTCTCCTTCGTTTTGTGTAGTTTGCTACTCACTTAACCACTGCTCTCTCACTCTTATCTCAGACATTACACTGTTATCATTTTTATCGCTGTTACTCACATATACTGATTGGCATGCAGTAGCAATCAGAATCATTATGCGAACGCCTACCCGACATAGATATGCCGTCCCACTTTAGTTAAGCCACCGTTGCCTGTAGGTTACCGTGTTTTACTTGAGATCCTAGTGTGAGAGGCATGATTCTCGTTTAATCCTCCCGTTTAAAAGCTACCAGAGATGACAAATCTGTGAACTAGGTCATGTACCATGTGGTAGTGTGGCGTCGTACAACGTGGCGCCGCGTTGTACGACGCCACTAGTGGCCGTCCATATCACCTGCCAAATGCCGCCTGTTAAAGAAAATGCTCATAACTTTTCGTTCACAAAGCCGAAACTAGATTTCTGGGAGGATGGGGTCTGTAATAATCTTGTGTTTATACAACGAGCTCCCTCCTCCTTTCCTAGTGAAATGGGGCGTATAGT